>NC_141877.1:519632845-519945118 GCF_056163025.1 Triticum urartu
GATACGAGATGGCGGAGTGTAGCTTGATCAGCCGCATGACCCAAGGGGCGCAGAACTTCAAACCAAACAGATCAATGCCTGATGCAGCAAGTTGGTGTATGAAGAAGTCATGTGCATTGAAGCATTTTCCATGAAGTATATAGAAGACCAAAGTCTTCATTGCACCCTGAAGCTTGGCATTTGGAGAGTGCCCTTTGATAGGCCAGAGAGTTCGCCTGATGATGTGATAGATGGTTCTTGGCAGGTATTCAAGGTCTTCAACAAAGAACTCTGTGGGATAAGCAGCATCTTGGGGCAATGGCTTCATCATGCTGAGCATCTGACTCATATCAGGTTCTGGCCGCTGAAAGATGCTCTCAATAGCTTCAGCATGCAGCTGACAGCCTTGCTCGAAGAGATCGCCAGGAGTGGGCAAGCCAGTGAGCTCAATGATGTCAAATGCATTGGCTTCGTGATGAACGTTGCCAGTCATCCACTCCAGGACCCAAGTCTTCGGATCTCTGTTGTACCCTCTGATGTGAAGTGTGGCATAGAATTGAAGTAGCAGCTCTTCATTCCAATGCTCTTCGTCAGTAATGAACTGCAGCAGTCCAACTTCCTTGAAGCAATCTAAAGCTTCTTCCAGACAGGGCAGACCAGCTATAGCTTCAACGTCAAGGCGCTTGTGTGGGAAGATGTGACCTTGGTTGTAAAGAATGCAAGAGTAATAGCTTCGCTGAGGATAGATCCAGAACCGATCAGATGATATCCTTTCCCTTGAGTAGGGGTTCCTGGAGCTATTAAAGAACGTGTTGTCTGCCCTGAAGCCATTGATGTTGAAGGAGCCAGGTGCTGATGCAGGACCTGGAAACCTTGGCAGTCTTGGGATTGGCTTCTGGACCTGAGGCCTGTGCTCAACATGATAGTTGAATTGGGGACCGGCAGCAGACTCAGGAACAGAAGTGGCGGGATCAGTGGCTTCGCTGTCTTCTGAAGCTTTTGCTGGGGAGGGCTCCACATTAGCTTCATTGGTGGTTGTGGTAGCCTCACGATTTTCATCCTCCACTTGACTAGCTGGAGGGTCGGTCACAAGCACATTCTCCTGGAGAACTGCTTCTTGGTGGGTCAGGGGAGTGGGATCTTGTGGGACTCCTTCTTCTGCGGCTGATGCAGCCAGAATGTCTTCAGCAGAGACTTGAGGCCTTGGACCTTTGCGAAGCCTGTGGAACGCAGACGACGCCTGTGGAGTTGGAGTGGGCTGGGCCTCATAGTCTTCTTCCTCTTGTGGGCGATCCGCCCATGAAGCATCCTGTGTAATTGGCGCCAGTGGACGACCAATGCTGATGAGTTCGCTGTTTTCATGCTGAGGAAGGACTGCACCATCTTCTACATTGTCATGTTGACCAATGTCTTCAGCAGCGATGGGATCAGCTGCTGGAATGTCTTCAGCTTCATGAGCCTCTGTGGAAGCAGGCTCATGAATTGCCAGTTGTCGTTCAGCTTCAGGATAGACCATAGAAATGGGTTCAACTATCAAGGGCTCTGTGGAAGCAGCCCGAGATTTCTTGGTCTTCCTCTTCTTCTTGGAGGGGGCAGTAGGAGAGGCTTCAGAGTGTTTTCTCTTCCTGGCTTCAACCTCAGCGGTCCTTGTCTTCTTGAGCTCTGAAGCTGTTGACCGGCTTTTTGGCTTCGAGCCAGTCAGTCTAGTTGGGAAGACAATCGGAACTGCTTCTTGCCTTGGTGCATCAGGTTCAGCCGTAGCAGGCTTCTTCTTCTTATTCTTTGCGGCCATCCTGGGGTCGATGCCAGGACGCCCAAGTGCCTTGCGCTTCCCAGCCTCATTATAGGCTTGCACACATCTGTCAGCCAGAGTCTTCATGCGCTCACGCGAACCCTGAGCTTCTCCACACTTCTTCACAAAGGCTTCCTTAAGCTCGTGCATCATTGTCTTGAAGTTCTTCACTTCTTGCATGCTGAGCTTGGCCATATGCTTCCTGAACTGAGCCTTTTCATAGTCAATCTTCTGCTTCAGTTCAACAATGCGTTGGGCAATAGCAAGTTCTGAAGCAATGGCGCCTTGGAAGGCGACACTGAGGCCAATGGGTAGCTGCAGATCTTCAAAGCTGATGTTTGGCGTGTCAAAACACTCGTCAATGAAGTTGTGAATGATGGTGACATCAAATAGAGGCAGATCATTGAAGATTTCTGCTTCTTCTTTGCTCTTGATGAGTTGCTCAAGAGCGTCATCTGCAAGATCTTCATCACTTGACAGATCAATGTCGTCATTGCGTAGAATGGCAGCAGCTGTTAGCTCTTGGCCAGTGTGAGGCAGAGGCATCTTGGCCTTCTGGGGCTTGGAGACGCGTGATAAGTCTTCAGACTGCACACTGTCTTCAGGAGGTGCAGTTGCCAATGGCTTCGCCCTTGAGATTTTTGGTGAAGGGGCCGGCTTTGAAGCTTTTGGCTTCTTCAACTGCTTTGGCTTCGGCACTGCAGGCGCGTCATCAGACTCCGTGTCAGCTGCAGGCTCATTCACTGCAGTCCCTTGAACCAAGATGTAGGTGATGAGGCCTTCAAGGTTGGCGAAAGGACCGATGACATTGGGTTCTGCATGTCGTGTGCCATCTGCCCTTGGAGATGAGGGACCAGGGTTGAAGTCTAACCCAAAAGTCTTCTTGTTCTGCTTCGCTGAGTTCTGAGCAAACTGGAAGTTGCGCTTGAACAGATTGTCGTCACGACACCATAGCAGTGACGACGAGTGTGCATCAGTAGGCTGTGGTCCATGGACCATGCATGGATAGAAGCCTTGAGCAATGGCTTCATCTCTGGACCTGGGTAGAAGATTCTTGAATAGGATGTCTCCCCACGGTCTCTTGATGGCGTTTTTCTCAGCATACTCCTGGGTCACAAATCAGTATTTGAACCATTGTTCTGCCCAATATCTTCGAATCCATTGGATTCGGGTCTTGCGCTGACTGTAATCCTCTTCAGGATCTGTCTTGTACATTTCTGAGAGTTCATCTGGCAGATCTTTGGAGGTCTCACCATGACGCTTTCTGCCATCCTTCCTTGCTGCTTTCTCTGAAGCCATAAACTTTAACTTGAAAGGCTTCAAGACGTTCAAAGGCTTCAAAGGTTTTCGTTTGCTGGACCAACAGGAACTGGCTTCGGGAGAATTTATGTGATGCTGTAAGAATTCTGCAAATGAATGCAGACTATGAGAACCAAAGGATTCTCCCACGGACATGTACCTGTGACAGCATTAAGGTGCGAGGGAAGGGGAAGAGGTAATATGCATTCTCAGAAGATTTTGAAGATAAATCAGTTTAGAAGACATTGACCTCATCGTGCGAAGACATTCACTCATAGATAAGAAGTTGGTTCCAGATTTGTACGAATCCACAGATCAGTACAAGTGAGGAATCTAACTACTTTGTGAAGCACAAGTGAATATACTAGGCATGTTATGAGATGCAGTATGAGAGAGATCTAGTTTGTGTGAACAGAAACTGCTTGTGGTAGAAAGTGACAAATCCATAGGATCAATGGTGCTGTAAAAAGAGGAAGTTTTATTTACCACACTAAGAACTGCTAGACGGAGTGTAAGATGAGGCCGAGCAGTTCGATCTTCCGTGCCCTAACTTGGCGATGGAGGACACCTACGGCGACGGCGGAGAGGACGATGTCCGCGGTCGGCGTGAAGACGGCGTCGGAGAGGTTGCGGCAGCGAAGTGCTTCGTCATCGACATCGTCGAGGGCTAGCGGTGGCGCTAGGGTTCGTGCGAGGGTGGAAGAAGAGATAATGACCGCTGTGAGTGTGTATTTATAGGTACAGGGGCGGCACTGTGCTATTACACAGGTGCCCCTGGCGATTCGCATCTGAGGAACACGTGGCCATTATGCGGAATTTTGGGGGTTGTTCCACGTCCCACGCACACCTGGATTGTCGGATGGTCGTTCCTACTTCTCCGGATTTCATGTGAAGGAATGAGCATTGAAAACGGACTTAATGGTTGTCTCTATATCTTCTGCTGACAAGGACGCAGAGAAGACATTCGACAATTTCAATAGAATGCATATGACTTGGAGAGATAGAGTTTGAGATAAAAAGCATAGAGAGGTTAGGGTCCGATCACATTCACTTAGTTCAAAAGATTCAACACGAAGACATAGCTATACGTGAATGCTGTAGAGGACAGAACACTAGTATATATATATAATCAACATAGTGAAGATAATCATGAAAATATGTTGAGATCGAAGCCAAACCAAATGTGAAGACATTGCAAGGTAACGCCATGAGTGAAACACTTCAAAATAGAACGTTTGGTGGTGGCGTTACCCACCGTATAGGAAGTATTAGACCCAGACACGGCGCACAATTATCGTGGCGCTCCGAAGTCAAATTCCACATTAATGTATTCACACTTAGAATGTATGTCTTCATTGATTGAAGATATACTTTACTTCGTGTGTTGCACATCTAAGTCATCAATATGCATAAGGGTTAGGATGTGTGCCTGATCACAGGACATTTGAGGATTCCAGGATATTTAGCTCACACCGTAACTTGCAAAACCTCTTCTCATCCAAGGGCTTGGTGAAGATATCTGCCAATTGCTCTTCACTGTTGACGTGTATGATATCAATGTCTTCCTTCACAACATGATCTCTGAGAAAGTGATGACGAATTTCAATGTGCTTTGTCTTCGAGTGCTGAACTGGGTTGTTGGCAATCTTGATGGCGCTTTCGTTGTCGCAGTAAAGTGGCACTTGCTTCAGATGAATGCCATAGTCCTTGAGTGTTTGCTTCATCCACAGAAGCTGAGCGCAGCAAGATCCAGCAGCAATGTATTCAGATTCAGCAGTGGAGAGAGATACACAGTTCTGCTTCTTTGAAGACCAACATACAAGTGATCGTCCCAGAAAGTGACATGTGCCTGATGTAGACTTGCGATCGACTTTGTCACCAGCATAATCAGCATCTGAAAATCCAACCAGATCAAACTCTGAGCCCTTTGGATACCATAATTCTAGAGTTGGGGTGTGAGCCAAATATCGAAGAATTCGCTTCACAGCTAAGTGATGCGACTCCTTTGGTGCCGCTTGAAATCAAGCACACATGCAAACACTAAGCATAATATCTGGCCTAGATGCACATAGATAAAGTAAAGAACCAATCATGGAGCAGTATACCTTTTGATCGAACTCTTTACCATTGTCGTCAGGACCCAGATGATGTTTGGCTGGCATTGGTGTTGTGAAGCCTTTGCAGTCTTGCATACCGAACTTCTTCAGGCAATCTTTGAGATACTTCTCTTGAGATATGAAGATGCCATTGCGTTGTTGTCGTATTTGAAGACCGAGGAAGAACTTCAGCTCCCCCATCATGGACATCTGATATTGCTCTTGCATCATATATCCAAACTCTTCACTGTACTTCTGATTGGTGCAGCCGAAGATAATGTCATCCACATATATTTGGCACACAAACAGTTCACCATCATATGTCTTCGTGAAAAGAGTGGGATCTAGGGAACCAGGTATGAAGCCTTTGCTCTTCAGGAAGTATTTGAGTGTGTCATACCAGGCCCGAGGGGCTTGTTTGAGGCCATACAATGCCTTGTTGAGCTTGTATACCATGTCAGGATGTTTTGGATTTTCAAAGCCAGGCGGTTGTGCAACATACACTTCTTCTTCAATCTTGCCATTGAGAAAGGCACTCTTCACATCCATTTGATATATAAGTATGTTATGATGATTTGCATAGGCCAGCAGTATGCGTATGGCTTCAAGTCTAGCCACAGGAGCAAATGTTTCATCGAAGTCAATGCCTTCCACTTGAGTATATCCTTGAGCAACGAGACGAGCTTTGTTTCTAACAACTTGACCATGCTCATCTTGCTTGTTGCGGTATATCCATTTGGTGCCTATTATATTGTGCTTCCGTGGATCAGGACGCTTAACCAGTTCCCATACATTATTCAGCTCAAACTGTTGAAGCTCTTCTTGCATAGCTTGAATCCATTCAGGTTCCATGAAGGCTTCTTCAAATTTCTTGGGTTCTGTTATTGAGACGAATGCGAAGTGCCCACAGAAATTTGCTAGCTGAGTTGCCCTTGAATGAGTGAGTGGACCAGGTGCATTGATGCTATCAATTATTCTTTCAATCTGCACTTCATTGGCTACGCGAGGATGTACAGGGCGAAGACTTTGCTCTTGCTGTTCATTGTCGTTGTTGGAAGGAATGTCTTCAGGCTGAGCATTGTCTTCATGTTGATCAGGTGCTGAAATGATAAGTTCTTCTTCAGGATGAGCTTCAGAAGGTATAATTTCTCCAGTTCCCATTAGCTTGATTGATTCACTGGATGGAACTTCATCTAGCACATTTGGCAGCTGCTCTCTTTGTGAACCGTTGATCTCATCGAACCGCACATCCACTGTTTCAACCACTTTGTAATGAAAGAAATTGAAGACTCTGTAGGAGTGCAAATCCTTTCCATATCCAAGCATAAAACCCTCATGTGCTTTTGGTGCAAACTTTGAGGTGTGATGTGGGTCCTTGATCCAGCACCTTGCGCCAAATACTCTGAAGTAACTGACATTTGGCTTCTTGCCAGTAAGGAGCTCATAAGATGTCTTGTTCAGTAGCTTGTGAAGATAAACACGATTGATTGTATGGCATGCAGTATCAATGGCTTCGGGCCAAAATTTTCTTGGGGTCTTGTATTCATCTAGCATCGTTCTGGCCATCTCAATTAGTGTTCTGTTCTTGCGTTCGACGACGCCATTCTGCTGTGGCGTGTACGGGGCTGAGAATTCATGTGTGATGCCCAAGGTATCAAGATATGTATCAAGGCTAGTGTTCTTGAATTCAGTGCCATTGTCACTTCTGATGTGCTTTATCTTGGCGCCAAAATTGTTCATAGCTCGATTGGCGAAGCGTCTGAAGACATCCTACACTTCAGTCTTGTAAAGGATTATGTGCACCCAAGTATATCTAGAATAATCATCAACAATAACAAAGCCATAGAGGCAAGCAGTAGTAGTTAGAGTTGAGTAATGAGTGGGACCGAAAAGATCCATGTGAAGCAGTTCGAAGGGTCGAGTAGTGGTCATGATTGTCTTCGAGGAATGTTTGGCCCTTGTCATCTTCCCTGCTTCACAGGCACCGCATAAGTGGTCTTTCTTGAACTTGACGCCCTCGATGCCTATGACATGCTTCTTCTTCGCAAGGGTGTGGAGGTTCCTCATGCCAGCATGTCCAAGCCTCCGATGCCAGAGCCAGCATTCTGAAGCCTTTGCTAGAAGACATACTGCAAGCTGTGGCCCTGCTGAGAAATCTACCACGTACAAATCATCTTTTCGATACCCATCAAACACTAGAGACTTGTAAGATTCCATTAGTACAAGGCAACGATATTTTCCAAACATTACGATCATGTTCAAATCGCAAAGCATTGAGACAGACATTAAGTTGAAGCCAAGGGATTCAACAAGCATGACTTTATCCATGTGTTGATCCCTTGAGATTGCAACTCTACCTAGACCCAATACCTTACTTTTACCAGTGTCAGCAAATGTGATGTGGCTCTTGTCGGATGGATGTAAGGTTGAGTCCATAAGAAGACTTCTTTTGCCAGTCATGTGATTTGTACACCCACTGTCAATAATCCATTCTGAAGACGCTGGTGTCGTACCCTACAGTGCAGTTAGGGGGATAGGCTTCACCAAGAGCATTGTGAAGCAAAAACATTTGACGAACCAGTGGGTTATGAAAGCTTAGATCCAGGTTAGGACTAATAGGGAGAGTAGCAAGCCATTCAGGTACGAAGTACATAGTAAGAACATTTGGGCATTTGATCTTGCGCCCTACAAGATGTTTAAGGTCCCCAGCAATAGCGTCAGACGATTTTGGTTTTCTGCTGGAGACCTTTCCCTGCAAAAGAGAGTTAAGCTTTCTTAGCCACCCACATCAAGGGCGGCTTAGAAGCAATAAGTCTAAGTGCAGCATATGAGAATTTTGGCTTTGAAGCCTTAGAAAACAGTCTTGCAGGCGGACAATAGTACTCATAAGAATAAGCAGAATAGTTCTTGGTCTTATGAACATGGCGGTTTGATGAACCGCTCTCATATTCATATGCCTGAGTATGGTTTCCTTGCAAAACATTTGCGTTAGTGCGACTCAGGTGAGTCCTCTGTCTGTATGAAGCCTTTGGACCGTATGAAGCCTTTGGTCTGAGGTTTGTCTTCTTCACGTGAGGTGTCATGATGACATTCACAGGAAGACTCTCCAGACACCTTTTCGGAACCCAGATCTTCTTCATAGGCGGTCCATTCCTGCAGTTAGTACCAATGTACCTGGCAAACACTTCACCATTCTGATTCTTAAACAGTATATAGTTTGCATCAAAGGATTCATCAATGATAATGGGGTTAGCACAAGTGAAGCCAGATAGATTTGATGGATCTGCTGAAGGTTCCTTTGCAGCAACCCACATGGCTTTGGGGTACTGCTCAGGTTTCCAATAAGAGCCATCTGCATTCATTTTCCTTATGAACCCTACACCTCTTTCCTAGCGTTTCGGTTCAGAATCTGCTTTTTCAGGACATCACATAGCGTCTGATGCCCTTTAAGACTTTTGTACATCCCTGTTTCAAGCAATGTCTTCAACCTAGCATTCTCATCAGCAATAGCGGTGGTATCCTCAGCAGAGGGGTTAGTTACCACATCAACAGTTGAAGATATTGCAACAGCAGTAGCAGTAGAACATTCAGCAACAGAAGTAGCATTATCACGCTCAATGCATTTAAGACATGGTGGTTCAAATCCTTCCTGAGTGGGACTGATCTGTTTGGCGCGAAGTGACTCGTTTTCCGTTTGAAGATCTTCATGAACCGCTCTCAATTTCTCAAGATCTTGCTTCCTTTGAAGATAATCATAGGAAAGCTTTTCATGAGTTGTTGAGAGAGTTTCATGACGACTTTCAAGTTCCTGATACTTAACGTGAAGATTTTTTATGTCTTCAATTAAGGATTCAGATCGAGTCATTTCAGCACCTAACAGATCATCGCTTCTGTCTAACAGTTTTTGAATATGTTTCATAGCTTTCTGTTGTTCAGTTGCAATTTTAGCAAGTGTTTTGTAGCTAGGTTTTGAACCACAATCAGAGTCATCGTCGCTAGATGCTTGATAGTGAGTAGTGCGTGTGTTTACCTTGGCACCGCGTGCCATGAAGCAGTAGGTAGAAGCGGAGTAGTCCTTGTCATTTGCATCGGTGTCGGTGATGAAGTCATTGTCTTCAGTGTTGAAGATGGACTTAGCAACGTATGCTGTAGCCAGACTTGCGACGCCTGAGTCGGATTCCTCCTCAGACTCCACCTCCGCCTCCTCAGAAGCAGACTCCTCCCCTGAATCCATTTCCTTGCCAACAAACGCACGTGCCTTGCCAGATGAGCTCTTCTTGTGTGATGAAGACTTTGAGGAAGACTTGGAAGAAGACTTTGAGTATTTCTTCTTCTTCTTCTTGTCGTCAGAGTCATATTCCTTGCTCTTCTTCTTCTTTTTGTTCTCATTGTCCCACTGTGGACACTCAGAGATGAAGTGGCCAAGTTTCTTGCACTTGTGACATGTTTTCTTCTTGTAGTCATGAGCAGGAGCTTCATCATTCCTTGAACTTGATCGGGAAGACTTTCTGAAGCCTTTCTTCTTGGTGAATTTTTGGAACTTCTTGACAAGCATAGCAAGTTCCCTTCCAATGTCTTCAGGATCATCAGAACTGCTGTCAGATTCTTCTTCAGATGAGGAGACAGCTTTTGCCTTCAAGGCACGAGTTCGCCCATAGTTTGGACCGTAGATATCTCTTTTCTCCGAAAGCTGAAACTCATGTGTGTTGAGCCTCTCAAGTATGTCAGACGGATCGAGTGTCTTGAAATCAGGACGTTCTTGAATCATCAGGGCCAGGATGTCAAACGAACTATCAAGTGATCTCAGCAGCGTCTTGAAGACTTCGTGTTTGGTAATCTCAGTGGCGCCGAGGGCTTGAAGCTCATTTGTGATGCCAGTGAGTCGGTCAAATGTGTGCTGGACATTCTCATTGTCATTTCGCTTGAAGCGGTTGAAGAGGTTGCGAAGGACACTGATTCTCTGATCTCTCTGGGTTGAGATACCTTCATTGACCTTGGAGAGCCAGTCCCAGACCAGCTTAGATGTCTTCAAAGCACTCACACGGCCATACTGTCCTTTGGTCAGATGACCACAGATGATATTCTTGGCAGTAGAGTCCATTTGAATGAATTTCTTGACATCAGCAGCAGTGACACCTTCTCCAGCCTTGGGAATGCCGTTCTCGACGACATACCATAGGTCGACGTCAATGGCTTCAAGATGCATGCGCATCTTATTCTTCCAGTAGGGATATTCAGTTTCATCGAAGACGGGGCACGCAGCGGAGACTTTAATTATCCCTGCAGTCGACATAGCTAAAACTCCAGGTGGTTAAACCGAATCACACAAAACAAGGGAGCACCTTGCTCTGATACCAATTGAAAGTGCGTTATATCGACTAGAGGGGGGGTGAATAGGCGATTTTTATGAAAGTCTTCAGAACATAGAATTTTTGAAGACAAACGATAAAATTAAACCTATTACCATGCAGCGGAAGGTAGACTACACTAGGCAAACCATAGTCAAGTATTCAATGAAGTGAAAGCATAAAGACTAATAGCAGCTAGGTAGTAAGGATCGGGTAGGAAAATATTGTGAAGCCAAACAGAACACGCAGTCACTCAGTGAAGACAAATGATAGTGCAAATATACAATGACTTCACAAGGAGTAACAGTAAGTAAAGGGAAGTGAAGATGAAACCAGTGACTCGTTGAAGACAATGATTTGTTGGACCAGTTCCAGTTGCTGTGACAACTGTACGTCTGGTTGGAGCGGCTAGGTATTTAAACCTTAGGACACACAGTCCCGGACACCCAGTCCTGAACACGCAGCTCAGGACACCCAGTCCTCACCGTATTCTCCTTGAGCTAAGGTCACATAGACCTCGCCCAACCACTCTGGTAAGTCTTCAAGGTAGAATCCCAAACCTTCACAGACTTCGTTCACTGGCAATCCACAATGTCTCTTGGATGCTCAGAACGCGACGCCTAACCGGCTGGAGGATGCACAGTCCTCAAGTGTAATAAGTCTTCAGATCACACAGACAAGAAGACTTAAGTGATGCCCAATTCTCTCTGGCTCTGGTGGTTAGGGCTTTATCCTCGCAAGGAATTCTCTCTCAAAGGCTTCGAGGTGGGTTGCTCTCAAACGACAAAAGCCGTACTTTCAATCTGAGCAGCCAACCGTTTATGGTTGTAGGGGGTGGGCTATTTATAGCCACTTGGCAACCCGACCTGATTTGTCCGAAATGACCCTGGGTCACTAAGGAACTGACACGTGTTCCAACGGTCAGATTTCAAACTCACACGGCAACTTTACTTGGTCTGCAAGCAAAGCTGACTTGTCCGACTCTGGACAAGATTCGCTCTCGTAGTCTTCACTCGAAGACATAGGTTTTTGGTTTAGGCATCACTTCAGTCATTCTGACTGGTTCTCTTGGACCCCACTTAACAGTACGGTGGTTCCTATGACTCAACACAAAAGAAAAAGAACTACGAAAGATCTAAGTCTTCGAGCTCCATAGGCTTCATATAGTGTCTTCTCTTGTCATAGTCTTCAATGTGAATATCTTCATATACCACCTTTGACTTCAATGTCTTCATACATTTTTAGGGGTCATCTCTGGTAGTAAAACCGAATCAATGAGGGACTTCTACCTGTGTTATCCTGCAATTCTCACAAACACATTAATCCCTCAACTAGGTTTGTCGTCAATACTCCAAAACCAACCGGGGGTGGCACTAGATGCACTTAAATATCACATATACCTTTTGTGATGCCGGCCTTCTTGTCCACTAAGTATTTGGGGCAGTTCCGCTTCCAGTGACCACTTCCCTTGCAATAAAAGCACTCAGTCTCGAGCTTGGGTCCATTCTTTGGCTTCTTCCCGGCAGCTTGCTTACCGGGCGCGGCAACTCCCTTGCCGTCCTTCTTGAAGTTCTTCTTACCCTTGCCTTTCTTGAACTTAGTGGTTTTATTCACCATCAACACTTGATGTTCCTTTTTGACTTCTACCTCTGCTGATTTCAGCATTGCAAATACTTCAGGAATGGTCTTTTCCATCCCCTGCATATTGAAGTTCATAACAAAGCTCTTGTAGCTTGGTGGAAGCGACTGAAGGATTTTGTCAATGACCGCGTCATCCGGGAGATTAACTCCCAGCTGAGTCAAGCGGTTATGCAACCCAGACATTTTGAGTATGTGCTCACTGACAGAACTATTTTCCTCCATCTTACAGCTGAAGAACTTGTCGGAGACTTCATATCTCTCGACCCGGGCATGAGCTTGGAAAACCATTTTTAGCTCTTCGAACATCTCATATGCTCCGTGTCGCTCAAAACGCTTTTGGAGCCCCGGTTCTAAGCTGTAAAGCATGCCGCACTGAACGAGGGAGTAATCATCAGCACGTGTCTGCCAAGCGTTCATAACGTCTTGGTTCTATGGGACGGTGCGTCACCTAGTGGTGCTTCTAGGACATAATATTTCTTGGCAGCTATGAGGATGATCCTCAGGTTCCGGACCCAGTCCGTATAGTTGCTGCCATCGTCTTTCAGCTTGGTTTTCTCTAGGAACGCGTTGAAGTTGAGGACAACGTTGGCCATTTGATCTACAAGCATATTGTAAAGATTTTAGACTAAGTTCATGATAATTAAGTTCATCTAATCAAATTATTCAATGAACTCCCACTTAGATAGACATCCCTCCAGTCATCTAAGTATAACATGATCCGAGTTGACTAGGCCGTGTCCGATCATCACGTGAGACGGACTAGTCAACATCGGTGAACATCTTCATGTTGATCGTATCTTCTATACGACTCATGCTCGACCTTTCGGTCTTCTGTGTTCCGAGGCCATGTCTGTACGTGCTAGGCTCTTCAAGTCAACCTAAGTGTATTGCGTGTGTAAATCTGTCTTACACCCGTTGTATGTGAACGTTAGAATCTATCACACCCGATCATCATGTGGTGCTTCGAAACAACGAACTGTCGCAACGGCGCACAGTTAGGGGGAACACTTTCTTGAAATTATTATGAGGGATCATCTTATTTACTACCGTCGTTCTAAGTAAACAAGATGCAAAAACATAATAAACATCACATGCAATCAAATAATAGTGACATGATATGGCCAATATCATATAGCTCCTTTGATCTCCATCTTGGGGCTCCATGATCATCTTGTCACCGGCATGACACCATTATCTCCATCATCATGATCTCCATCATCGTGTCTCCATGAAGTTGCTCGCCAACTATTACTTCTACTACTATGGCTAACATGTTTAGCAATAAAGTAAAGTAATTTACATGGCGTTTCTCAATGACACGCAGGTCATACAAAAAATAAAGACAACTCCTATGGCTCCTGCCGGTTGTCATACTCATCGACATGCAAGTCGTGATTCCTATTACAAGAACATGATCAATCTCATACATCACATATATCATTCATCATTCATCACAACCTTTGGCCATATCACATCACAAAACACTTGCTGCAAAAACAAGTTAGACGTTCTCTAATTGTTGTTGCAAGTTTTTACGTGGCTGCTATAGGTTTCTAGCAAGAACGTTTCTTATCTATGCCAAAACCACAACGTGAATTGCCAATTTCTATTTACCCTTCATAAGGACCCTGTTCATCGAATCCGATCCGACTAAAGTGGGAGAGACAGACACCCGCCAGCCACCTTATGCAACTAGTGCATGTCAGTCGGTGGAACCGGTCTCACGTAAGCGTACGTGTAAGGTTGGTCCAGGCCGCTTCATCCCATGATGCCGCCGAATCAATATAAGACTAGTAACGGCAAGCAAATTGACAATATCGACGCCCACAACTACTTTGTGTTCTACTCGTGCATAGTAACTACGCATAGACCTAGCTCTGATACCACTGTTGGAGAACGTTGCAGAAAACAAAAAAATTTCCTACGTTTCACCAAGATCAATCTATGGAGTCAACTAGCAACGAGAGGAGAGTGCATCTACATACCCTTATAGATCGCGAGCGGAAGCGTTCAAGAGAACGGGGATGATGGAGTCGTACTCGCCGTGATCCAAATCACCGATGACCAAGTGCCGAACGGACGGCACCTCCGCGTTCAACACACGTACGGAGCGGATGACGTCTCCTCCTTCTTGATCTAGCAAGGGGAAGGAGAGGTTGATGAATATCCAGCAGCACGACGGCGTGGTGGTGGATGCAGTAGTGATCGCAGCAGGGCTTCGCCGAGCTTCTGCGAGAGGGAGAGGTGTAGCAGGGGAGAGGGAGGCGCCAAGACTTGAGGTGCGGCTGCCCTCCCTCCCCCCTTTATATAGGCCCCTAGGAGGGTGCGCCGGCCCTAGGAGATGGGATCTCCTAGGGGGGGGGGCGGCCAAGGGGTGGAGTACCCTCCAAGGCAAGTGGAGGCGCCCCCTCCCCTAGGGTTCCCAACCCTAGGCGCATGGGGGGCCCAAGGGGGGGCGCACCAGCCCACTATGGGCTGGTTCCCCTCCCCACTTCAGCCCATGGGGCCCTCCGGGATGGGTGGCCCCACCCGGTGGACCCCCGGGACCCATCCGGTGGTCCTGGTACAATACCGGTGACCCCGAAACTTTCCCGATGGCCGAAACTACACTTCCTATATATAATTCTTCACCTCCGGACAATTCCGGAACTCCTCGTGACGTCCAGGATCTCATCCGGGACTCCGAACAACTTTCGGATTACTACATACTCATATCTATACAACCCTAGCGTCACCGAACCTTAAGTGTGTAGACCCTACGGGTTCGGGAGACAAGCAGACATGACCGAGACGACTCTCTGGTCAATAACCAACAGCGGGATCTGGATACCCATGTTGGCTCCCACATGCTCCTTGATGATCTCATCGGATGAACCACGATGTCGAGGACCTAATCAATCCCGTACTCAATTCCCTTTGTAAATCGGTACGTTACTTGCCCGAGACTCGATCGTCGGTATCCCAATACCTTGTTCAATCTCGTTACCGGCAAGTCACTTTACTCGTACCGTAATGCATGATCCCGTGATCAACCACTTGATCACATTGAGCTCATTATGATGATGCATTACCGAGTGGGCCCAGAGATACCTCTCCGTCATACGGAGTGACAAGTCCCAGTCTTGATTCGTGCCAACCCAACAGACACTTTCGGAGATACCTGTAATGTACCTTTATAGTCACCCAGTTACGTTGTGACGTTTGGCACACCCAAGGCACTCCTACGGTATCCGGGAGTTGCACAATCTCATGGTCTAAGGAAATGATACTTGACATCCAGAAAAGCTACAACAAACGAACTACACGATCTTTGTGCTATGCTTAGGTTTGGGTCTTGTCCATCACATCATTCTCCTAATGATGTGATCCCGTTATCAATGACATCCCCATGTCCATAGCCAGGAAACCATGACTATCTGTTGATCAACGAGCTAGTCAACTAGAGGCTCACTAGGGACACATTGTGGTCTATGTATTCACACATGTATTACGATTTCTGGATAATACAATTATAGCATGAATAATAGACAATTATCATGAACAAGGAAATATAATAATCATTTTATTATTGCCTCTAGGGCATATTTCCAACAGTCTCCCACTTGCACTAGAGTCAATCATCTAGTTACATTGTGATGAATCGAACACCCATGGAATTCTGGTGTTGATCATGTTTTGCTCTAGGGAGAGGTTTAGTCAACGGATCTGCTACATTCAGGTCCGTATGTACTTTACAAATCTCTATGTCTCCATTTTGAACACTTTCACGAATGGAGTTGAAGCGACGCTTGATATGCCTGGTCTTCCTGTGAAACCTGGGCTCCTTGGCAAGGGCAATAGCTCCAGTGTTGTCACAGAAGAGAGTCATCGGTCCCGACGCATTGGGTATGACTCCTAGGTCGGTAATGAACTCCTTCACCCAGACTGCTTCGTGTGCTGCCTCCGAGGCTGCCATGTACTCCACTTCACATGTAGATCCCGCCACAACGCTTTGCTTGCAACTGCACCAGCTTACTGCCCCACCATTCAAAATATACACGTATCCGGTTTGTGACTTAGAGTCATCCAGATCTGTGTCGAAGCTAGCATCGACGCAACCCTTTACGACGAGCTCTTTGTCACCTCCATAAACGAGAAACATTTCCTTAGTCCTTTTCAGGTACTTCAGGATATTTTTGACCGCTGTCCAGTGTTCCATGCCGGGATTACTTTGGTACCTTCCTACCAAACTTACGGCAAGGTTTACATCAGGTCTGGTACACATCATAGCATACATGATAGACCCTATGGCCGAGGCATAGGGTACGGCACTCATCTTTTCTCTATCTTCTGCCGTGGTCGGGCATTGAGCCAAGCTCAATCTCGTACGTTGCAATACAGGCAAGAACCCCTTCTTTGACTGATCCATTTTGAACTTCTTCAAAATATTGTCAAGGTACGTACTCTGTGAAAGACCAACGAGGCGTCTCGATCTATCTCTATAGATCTTGATGCCTAATATATAAGCAGCTTCTCCAAGGTCCTTCATTGAAAAACACTTGTTCAAATAGGCCTTTATGCTTTCCAAGAATTCTATATCATTTCCCATCAACAGTATGTCATCCACATACAATATGAGAAATGCTACAGAGCTCCCACTCACTTTCTTGTAAATGCAGGCTTCTCCATAAGTCTGCATAAACCCAAATGCTTTGATCATCTCATCAAAGCGAATGTTCCAACTCCGAGATGCTTGCACGAGCCCATAAATCGAGCGTTGGAGCTTGCACACCTTGTCAGCATTCTTAGGATCGACAAAACCTTCCGGCTGCATCATATACAATTCTTCCTTAAGGAAACCATTAAGGAATGCCGTTTTGACGTCCATTTGCCATATCTCATAATCATATAATGCGGCAATTGCTAACATGATTCGGACGGACTTCAGCTTCGCTACGGGTGAGAAAGTCTCATCGTAGTCAACCCCTTGAACTTGTCGATAACCCTTAGCGACAAGCCGAGCTTTATAGATGGTCACATTACCATCCGCGTCTGTCTTCTTCTTAAAGATCCATTTATTTTCTATGGCTCGCCGATCAACGGGCAAGTCAGTCAAAGTCCATACTTCGTTTTCATACATGGATCCTATCTCGGATTTCATGGCTTCCAGCCATTTGTCGGAATCCGGGCCCGCCATCGCTTCTTCATAGTTCGAAGGTTCACCGTTGTCTAACAACATGATTTCCAAGACAGGGTTGCCGTACCACTCTGGTGCGGAACGTGTCCTTGTGGACCTACGAAGTTCAGTAGCAACTTGATCTGAAGTTTCATGATCATCATCAACAACTTCCTCTCTAGTCGGTGCAGGCACCTCAGGAACATTTTCTTGAGCTGCGCCACTTACCGGTTCAAGAGGTAATACTTCATCAAGTTCTACCTTCCTCCCACTTATTTCTTTCGAGAGAAACTCTTTCTCTAGAAAGGACCCATTCTTGGCAACAAAGATCTTGCCTTCGGATCTGAGGTAGAAGGTATACCCAATAGTTTCTTTAGGGTATCCTATGAAGACGCATTTTTCCGACTTGGGTTCGAGCTTTTCAGGTTGAAGTTTCTTGACATAAGCATCGCATCCCCAAACTTTTAGAAACGACAGCTTAGGTTTCTTCCCAAACCATAATTCATACGGTGTCGTCTCAACGGATAGTTGCGGCCGACCTTATTAGGATTTTTTCCTGTGGCTGCGCATGTTCACACCTACACAGAAAAGTGGCTGACAGAATATAAATTTCAGTCGATTGACACCTAGTCGGTCCCGGCTCGCCTCGCTGCTAATGTTGCTGACTGAATCATCAGCCATCTTGGCGATGTCTTTCAGCAGGCAGCCGACGAACCCGTTCAGCAGCTCCTGTGCAATGCCAATGCGCAGGACGGTGACCTGACGGGGCTCCCTCCCGACTTTCGGATGGTGGTATGACCAACGCCTCAGTTGCCTATCCCGACGGCCACCATGCTGTGACTCCTCCCCGGCGCTCGGAGAAGCAACATCTTCTGGCTGCCGACGGCTGCCAGCACAGTATCTTCTCCCGTGTCACGGCTGCCGATGGCAGTGGCAGCCAACTTCTCCACACGCCATGGCGGCGGCCGGCAGCGACGAGGTCTCTTCCTCCTGCGCGGGCCAGTCATGTATACAGTCACCTGCCCAGTCAGCACGGTAAAAGACAACAACACCACAAATCATCTCCAAAACCATTTGGGTGGACATTTTTCCGGTTTGCCACATTTTAGGGGCTTAAAAATATGTTTTGAAGTTAGGGGTATTTTTTTCAAAAGTACGCAAATTGCATACCATAGCTTTATAGAAGAAGATAATTGCAAGTACAAGACAGCTACCACTCGCCGCGAACAATGAGCATAGCACCCACTCCACAACCGGCTAGTCCAAAGACAACCAACAACGACAACACAACTATGACGCAAAAGACCCTAACCTAATCCGAAAACCTCGCCGCATCTCAACCAACGACAGCCACCGCCGAAGAACAGTAGCTCTCGCCAAGCTTCCCTCGTCAACGCACCATCCCCCTTGATGCCTAAAGGAGGTGGCAAGAGGATGGCAGGACTCGATCCGACCCAAGAAAGGCACCGTCTTGGAATCACTATCGATGATCGTACATTGCGCCGGAGAAGAACGAACAAGGGCAGCGGCGGACACCGGTGGAGCGCAACATAGGACCTCCAAACCATGTCTCCTGGCACGATGCTCCCAACAGAGAGATGACATCGAAGACACCGCCATCATGCCGATCCCACACCGAATCAAGGCTTTTGCCCGGAGACAACGGCCAAAACCAAGAAGACAAGGGAAATGGCGACACACTCGGCGATGCCTACAGGGGGGGGGGGGAAACGACACCCTCAGGTGCCATCGCCGCCGGCCCGGCCAAAACCGGACATGATTTTCATCCGTAATGTCACTCATCTCCACACCTCAAGATTTGGGGAAGCATTGTCCATGAATCCTCGCACCGCCATCACCACAGCAATTTGTCGACGAAGCGGCACAGCCGTGATCCTCCCACACTAGCACTGCCGAGAGATCATGCCACCAACAATCCAGACGAGGAGCCACCGCTTCCTACCACGCCGTGCAAGGGCCTGCTCCACCACATCGGCCTTCATCCGCACCAGGGGACTGCCAGGCGATGGAAACAGCCCAAAGACCCAGATCGAATCTGAGACGATTCAGATCCAACCCGCACCTCCATCCACAAATCCAGCGCCCGCACCTCTGAGAGCACCACCACAACCCTCTCACGAGGAGGCAGCCGACCGCCTGCTGCCCATAGGATCTCCTTCCTGGCTGGGCCTCCTCGGCGCCGCCGCCTCCATGGCTGAGCTCGCGCCACCACCACCATCAGCGTCCATGCACCACCAACCTCCACCACTCTGCAGCAGCTCGCCTGGATCCACCTCTCCATCGCGCTCTCCGCCATGCGCCGACGACCATCAACGCGAATCGCGCCGCCGGCCACCCCACCAGCATGGCCGCCCTGGAGACATCCCGCTCCCTGCGAAGGGGATCCGTCCGGGGGATGCCACCTTTGGTGGCCGGGCGCGGCCGCCACCGCCGGCGCCGGCCGGAGGAGTCGATCTGAGGCCTTGGCTGTGCTAGGGTTGGGGGAGACTTCGGAGCTGCACACGCGTGCGACCCGGGAGGCGAGTGTCGCCAGCATGCTAGTTTGCAAATGGCAAGAGGAGGATTGCTTTCTAGTTGGGGGGTATTTGATGCCAACAGCCACATTTGAAGGGGCAATCTATACTTACATAAAGAACCAATCTGTGGTTGGATGGTTAGAGGGACTGTGGTATCCCCAGCTCACCAGGATTCAAGTCCTGGTGCTCGCGTTCATCCCTGAATTTATTTCAGGATTTCCGACGATGGGCATTCAGTGGGAGGAGGCGTTTCCGTTGATGACGAGGTGCCTACGGTGACTTCGTAAATTTCAAGATGACATGCCGGCTCAGTCTTTCGGAGGTGCTCATAAGGATGAGTGTATGCATGTGTATATGAACGTTTGCATCTCTACTGTGTTAAAAAAGATAAATAAATAAATAAATAGAGAAAGCCCAATGTACATTTTTTTCCCGTGCACAGCCAAGGAGCTAAATAAAACCCGAAACTCGTCTAAAAAAAGAATAAAACCCTAGACTACTCACGGCGCAGTAGGGTACTATCTATGACCTCCGCCGCCTTGTCCTCCGGCCCGAATAAGGCCTTTCCTAACTGGTTGCGTGCGCAACCAGTATCGGAGACGTCGCTACACCCTGGGGATCGGCGCTAGCGTGTCCCACATGGCCCACACGGATTTGGCTATTTCATTTTTCCGAGCGCCATATGAAGCGAATACACGTCAGATCGTATCTGGCGTCCTACCTACGCTAGCGCATAGCTCGTACTCGCCTACCTCCCCGTCAACTACACCGTGACCAGGCTACCCCATCCACCCAAGCTAGAGGCAATTCAAAATTTGAATCCCAGTCGCAGCTGCATTGACCGGCGGAACCACGCCCTCCTCATCGCCACGCCTGGATCTCGATATTTCTTCACAAATCACCAATGAATCTCGGCGGGGAGTCATTCACGGATCTCTTGTTCAGGTTTCTCCTCTTTTTCTTTCCTTGTTTTCTACCGCAAATCCTCAAATCTTCATCTTGCCATGCCGAAGAACAGCTTCTGTTCCCAGCCGGTCGCAACCGTGGGCGTCCTAGATCTGGCATTGCCGGAGGGAGGGGAGGTGTGGTGATGGAGGGAAAGATGGTGATAGCGATTCTCCTTCCTCAAGTTCTGCATCTCAAGTTCAAGAGGCAACGGAAGATTTTTTCAATGTCCCAGACATTGACCAAACCGACAGTCACAGAGAGCATCCATCTGAATCGCAACGCACTCCAACTCTGTGGCCTCAAAGGTGTGAGCTTAATTGACCCCCACCCCTCCTTCCAGCGCCCCCCTCTTACAATACAACTTTCAGTCAACTAGTACTCTCTTTTTCAGTAAAGTTGTTGGCTTGATAATGATTTGAGGATTCGAATCAGCCCGAGCTTGGTAGAATGGTCAACAATGGGTTCAGTTCTAGTTTTGGGATTATCATGTTCAGTTGATTGCTGTCAACAATTCGTTTATTTTGGAGCAGTTTTTTGTTATTCAAAAGTAGTTTTTGGAGGTTACAAGACCTCCTGTTGTCATTAGCGCTCATAAACATGTCAATCTGGGGCCAAGTATGCGATCCAATTTTCGTTTTGTGTCATACCCCCAGCTTGGGTTTCACTATTTTTTTATAGTCAGACTTTGCTGCATTTGTTGCGGGCATTTATACTGTCAATTTTTGGCCTAGGCATTGGCATGTGCATGAAGACAATTTTATGAGCAGTATACATATTGATGCCACACGGTTAATTATTCTGGAGCAATTGGTTGTTGCATATATCTATGCATACAGTATCAATTAGGTCAATTGGTTGTTGCATATATCAATGCATACAGTATCCATTAGGTCAATCTATTTTTTCTGAATCAAAGTGAGAGTGATGAGCACATTTTGACTATATTTGACATTTTTATCTCCATTCCAATTGCGGTTAACATCTCAAATATATGTAGAGCCCGACTTGGCAAGATACCCGACCGTTGCGCCTCATTATCAGGAAGGAAAAGTTCTTTGGAGAAGGCCATGAGGAATTTCACAGATAAGAAGTCAGGTACCATCCATAAGCCGGAAATCAGCCAGGAATTTGATTCTTTGGACGAAGCTTACGACTTCTACAACCTATACTCTTGGGAGACTGGGTTCGGCATCAAGTATGGGCAATGCAGAAGAAATGTGGACAAGTGCAAGACGGTCCAGGACATGGTTTTCGGATGCCAAGTAGTGAATATATTTGATTCAAGACATGTAAACTTGGCAGTGTTACAAGGACGTGTACATTTTGCCATTGTACTGATGTGAGTACAAAGTGCAACTGAAATTGTACATGGGTTGTTCATTTCTGACAAAGCGTCATGTGTGTTTGCTTTTTTCTTAGGCCTTGTACAATGCTAGGTGCTTAGAGAGATGCTTAGAAAAATAAACCGGGTTTTTTCTGAAGCACTGGTGTCTATTTCTATAGGAGAGACGCCTAACTAAGCGTCCATCCTGTACAAATAAGCACTGGTGCTTAGAGAAAGCCTCATTTATTTCTCTAAGAATCTCGCCTAAGCACCTTGCATTGTACATAATATCCTACATTTGGGATTTTATGAAGAGGAGGATCGTCATTCTTGACCCAACAATGAACAACGGAGACGAGTCTGACAAGGTCATTCAGGGTAGGCACAGAAAGGTTGCGGACAATCTTCATGAAGCATTGCAAAGTTGCATTACAACATTCTTTCAAGGATGGACTCCTGACATGACAAGATGGAACATTGTGGAGGTGGTGGTGGGGGGGGGTGGTATACCCGTATAACCGTCGATGCACACTTTATATCTTCGCTTCCGGTCCTCTTATGGTCGGCCGCGAAGAACTTTAAATATAGCAACCATATGTACTCGAAGGCGCGCCTCTTTCACCCGACCATTAATAACTTTAATGTTATATCGATTGGTATGTTTTTTCAATAGGGATCTTGGAAAACCAACCCCACAATTATTGTGATATTTTAATCACTAGACACTATGTCTCATATAACCGTTGATGCGCACTTTATATCCTTGGTTACGGTCCTTTTATGGTCGACCGCGAAGTACTTTAATTTAGAGATAACATCCATATGTACCTGAAGCCAGGCCTCTTGCACTCGACATTCAAGAACTTCAATGTTATATCGACCGGTAAGACTTCTCATTTGTGGATGTCGGAAAACCAACCTCACAATTATTGTGATATTGTCATCACTAGACACTACGTCCCATATAATCGTTGATACACACTTTATATCCTCTGTTCCGGTCCTCTTATGGTCGACCGCAAAGAACATTAGAGATAGCAGCCATATGTATTCGAAGGCGGGCCTCTTTCTCCCGACCATGAAGAACTTTAATATTATATTGATTGGTAAGTTTTATCACTAGGGATCTTGGAAAACCAACCCCACCAGTATTGTGTTATTTTCATAATCACTAGACACTATGTCCCATATAACCGTCGATGCACACTTTATATCCTCGGTTCCGGTCCTCTTATGGTCGACCGCGAATAACTTTACAGATGTCAGCCATATGTACTCAAAGGCAGGCCTCTTGCACTCGACCATGAAGAACTTTAATGTTAAAACTTACGGCAATGTTTTCTATTGTGGTCTTGGGAAACAAACCCCATAATGATTGTGATATTTTCATCACTAGACACTACCTCCCATATAACCGTTGATGCACACTTTATATCCTCGGTTACGGTCCTCTTATGATCGACCGCGAAGAACTTTAATTTAGAGATAACATCCATATGTACCTAAAGCCGGGCCTCTTGCACTCGACATTGAAGAACTTCAACGTTATATCAACCGGTAAGACTTCTCATTTGTGGATGTCGGGAAACCAACCTCACAATTATTATGATATTGTCATCACTAGGCACTACATCCCATATAACCGTCGATGCGCACTTTATATCCTCGGTTCCGGTCCTCTTATGGTCGACCGCAAAGAACTTTAGAGATAGCAGCCATATGTACTCGAAGGCGGGCCTCTTTCTCCCGACCATGAAGAACTTTAGATTATATTGATTTGTAAGTTTTATCACTAGGGATCTTGGAAAACCTGTTATTTTCATTATCACTAGACACTATGTCCCATATAACCGTCGATGCACACTTTCTATCCTCGGTTCCGGTCCTCTTATGGTCGACCGCGAAGAATTTTAGAGATGTCAGCCATATGTACTCGAAGGCAGACTTCTTGCACTCGACCATGAAGAACTTTAATGTTAAAACTTATGGTAATGTTTTCCATTGGGGTCTTGGGAAACAAACCCTATAATGATTGTGATATTTTCATCACTAGTAAGATGCCCGCGCTATGCTACGGAATCACATGAAATAAATTGGAATCACAAAAGTACAAGTCCAAATATGTAGTACTATGATTTTCGTCAAGAGAAGGTTAGTGTTTAGCCATATCAAGAAAGTCTTTGTTCAACGACGCTACAAACATCAGAGAGTTACATGGAGCCACACACATCATTTCATTTTGATTACATCTACCCTTAGCTAACACATGTGAACAACTATTTGCGACTCAACATGCCTCCAAGCTGTTACATTTTACTTTACCCAGAGATCACACCAACTTGATATGTTGTTCAAGTGGTCTTGGCATTACACTACCTTAAGATTTCACTTCATAAGTTAAACTCAGATTTAGTTACAACACGGATCACAAAAGCACTTCCCATCATTGTCCATGGCACTGCTGCATATTTTTTTATCCCTATCCAATCAAAGAGGGCAGACGGACCATCAACACCAACTGGCTCTTTTAAAGGAGTAAAGACTGGACACTACGTCCATGTAGGTCCTTGAACTATGAAAATCATCATATAGGTCCTCAAAGTGCAATATATGTGTCATCTAGATTCTCAAACCATTTCAGAAGTGTCACATAGGTCCTAGAACTATTTCAGAGGTGTCACGTAATTACACACTTATTGCACTTCAAAGGACACTTACTGTACATAAAACATGCAAAATACATGGGGAGTCATGGTTATCACAAACCAAATGCAATTCATATGTATTCCATTGAAAACAACCAAACTTTGGCCGGTGTTCTTCACATTGGTTCCTTCTATCCTCAGAAGCGGCAGGGGACGAGGAGATCATGGGCTGGATGATGCCGACCCATTGTTTTGTGTTCACATGTGTGGATGTTGTTATCCATTGCGTGTTCACCTAATTGTCCGGCCTCTATTTTCATTTGTTAAATTGGTAACACATTTTTATTTTCTCTTCGGTTTGCAACTTCTTTTCAAAAGCAGCAAAAAGAAGATAGCACGGTCAGGTTGCCTCTTACTTTGTGTCACCGGTTTTACATGTCTTTTGTTTTGATGCACATATTGATAATTCATGTATGTAATACAAGTTAAGCAGGATTACAGATCACACGTGGAATGCCACTTCAGTCAGTTATCAATATGACCATATCAGGTACATCATTGCCTCCAAATAACTATATGTTTAGTAGATGTATCGTGGTCTCTTTGGAAGTTTCTTCCTTCTCTTCAGCTGTAGTTCATTGTGTACATTTATACTGCAACATCGATTTTACCAGTGATGAAAGTCTTCACGCCTCCTTAGGAAGTGCATTACTTATGATGGACTCTGTTTGTCAGCTGGCATCTCTTATATATTCCAAGAAGTCTGTTATGCTATCACGGAAACCTATATATGTTTGCTGGCATCCATTTTATCTCTATTGTACAGAGAATTCTTTCGAGATGTAGCAGTGCGTGTGTCATATGGTTGAGAAACTAAACACCTGGTTTAGTCTATCTAAAAATATCTGGGAACGAGAAAGTCGGTATCAATCACTATCCATTCAGTGATACACCATAGTAGTTGATTCAGGTCATTCATGACTTGTTGCGACATCGAATCATTCTGGGTTTCAGTTTTTCATTTAGTTCAAAAAAACTTCTTTGTTTTTCTCTTTTGAGCTAATCCGTGTGTTGTCCAGTTTCATTTTGTGTTGTACATCAGGAAGGGCAATTATTCACTCAGAATCTAAACTTACAAGGACATACATTTCGTAGTTAGAAAAAAAATAGGCATTGCTAAACTTACAAGGTCGATGCACACTTTATATCCTCGGTTATAGTTCTCTTATGGTCGATTACGAAGAACTTTACAGATAGCAACCAGATGTACCTGAAGGCGGGCCTCTTGCCCTCGACCTTAAAGAACTTTAATGTTATATCGATCGGTAAGTTTTTTCATTTGGGATTTTGTTATTATTGGGATAGACACCCGATTATATAACCATATCAGTTGATATATCTTTTATTTGTATCTTATATTGGAGCTTTGTAATTACCAAAGCTGGTTGATGAGAACGATGCCGAGTATAGGTAGAGAGAGGGCTTTGCCTTAGTTGCCGTGTGAGAGGGGAAAGAAAGAGTGGCCCTAATAGTTTTGGATTTGGTTCATAAAAGAAATCAAGAATGCGAAAACTACAATTGACAAGTGAATTTTCGTTTCAATATTTGTTTATAGAGAGTTTGTAGTGCAATGTTGAGTGCAAGAGATGAGCATCAGCCAGCCGCAGCACGCTGGTGACGTGCTAGCTGTGCCTCGGGGACACGGCGGGGGTGGAGGTGGAGCTGATGGTGGATGAGGAGCCGAGGGGGGAGGAGACAGATAAAGGGGGAGGACAGATGCGGAGGTAGGGACGAAGAACTGTACAATCTGCCTCCTCCAACTTTACTGACATTCAACGCAGAACTTTATGACTAAATCCGTGAAAAAAACCCTACCTGGTGCTATGATATAATTAATGACTAGTCTAAGGTTCGGCGCGTCCTCGTCCTTAATTAATCAGCAGCCCATACCATCATGGGCGACATGTAGCTCTGTAACATGAACTTGGGCAATGCACGCCGCTGTGCACAGGAGGAATCTAGAGGACATGGGTTCTAGCAGTACTAGATGCCAGGAGAATCTGTAGGCCACTGGCCCACACAGCATTGCAATACGGCTCCATATACGTACTCAGAAATAATCAAAGCCGAGGAATATAATGCATGGCTGGGACCGCAGTGGGGTAGGTTGATTTGACTGCAGTGGAGATGGACGGCAATGATTTGAGTTGTGCGCACAACTACTTAGGATAAATCCACACTCCCTCCGGCCTCCCTTTTTCAGCTCCGGTTTCCATGGCTGACGTCGAGTCCCTTCCTCGTAGGCCGCGCTGGCTCCGTCCAGCCGGCCGCGCCGACGACAATGAAGACCACCCGGACTCCGCAACGCCTGCAGGGACGGTCCTCCTCGACCCTCTGGCCTACATCGACGGCGAGCGCAACGCCACCACCGCCGCCGCCGCCAGGAGCAACGGCAGCCCCATCCAGGTCACCTTCTGGCCCGCCCGCCCGCCGCGCGTCTCCCACCTTGTAGTCCACTGCCCCAGCCTGGCAGCCGACACGTTCCCCGAGCTGCCGCTGGTCGTCGCCACGGATGACGACCTCGCGCTCATCCACATCTCCGTCTCCCGTCGGCAAAGATTCGGGGACGGCCGCGAGGACGAGTTGTTCGTATACCGCGCCGGCGCCGGCGGCCGTCCGCCGCTTCTTCTTTTGATCCCCGACCCCCAACACCAGCTTTACCACGAGAAGAAGGTCGGAATCCTGAGCTGCCGCGCGGACGATAAGTTCTTCATCGCCGCCCTCGTCTCAGACCCCTACACAACCTTTGAACGCCATACCACGCGCTACATCCACCTGTTGGACTCGGAGACCTTGGCATGGAGCAGCAAGCTGGTCCACGTCGACTGGCCGACCAACACCAAGTGCTCGTACGCTGTCACTAACAAGGTGATCACCATTGGAGGAAGGCACGGCTCGATTGGCTGGGTTGACCTCTGGCACGGCATCCTCGTCTACGACGTGCTCCGGGGCTGCAACAACGACGTGCTGCGCTTCATCCCGCTGCCATCGCCACCGGAGTCCGATCTCCAACTCCAAAGCATGAGGCAGACCTATGTCTACGCCGACGGCACCACCGAGCACCACACGTCGGACTCTGATCTCGAAGCCATGGGGCCAACCGTTCGGGACATTATTGGCGGCGGCGGCATCATCAAGTACTTTGCCATGTACAGCCCCGGGGTCTGCACCACCGACGTCTCAGACTGGCACACAGACACCTGGAGGATGAAGGACCCATGGGTGAAATGGCAGCTTGGCCGTCACCTGAAAGCTTCCACGATCAGGGTGAACGGCGTGCACGCCGGTTTGCTGCCCGATCTGCCAGACGACGACGAAGACGTGGAGAAGAAGCCAGTCTTGACGAGGCTTCGGCCATGCAACCCTGTACTCAGCGGCCACGACGATGACGTCGTTTACATCCTGACCAAGCCGACGCACCAGGGCCAAAACGTATTGGTGATTGCCGTCGACATGAGAACCAAGGCTCTCCGAGGGGTGGATGAATTCGACGCTGGAAGAACCACACAAAAACCACTCGCTGCATCCCAGCCTACATACAGACCGATATCTTTAGACGTATGGGTAACGAGGCAGAAGAAGAGGAGGAAGTGGAACAATGGATTGGTCATGCCTTCTATAAGCAAAAGTAAGTGGCCAGGGATAGAGTTGGTCATGACATGAGACCATGCAATGTGGTTTATGACTAAGTTCATTATATTGACCAAGCCTCAGATTGGACTACCTTAATTAGAACTTAGAAACATGCTTTAATCACTTATTACTTCGGCTCTATCTATGAGAACAATGGTCTGCAGAGAAGATTGTAGGAAACAACTACATTATTATCAACTAATTAATCTAGGCAATACCTTTTTTTAATACTAGTCAATACTACTATATACCTTTATAGGATGGGATATTTTTTGGTCTGAGCCATGTGAAATCTTTTTGTCCAATGGTTATGCAAAACTCCATGTTCAAGAATTCATCTGATTAACCAGTTAACTTGCTCATTAATCCTTACTTGTAGGGACATTGAGTAGCTGATAAACAGATAAATCGTTTGATTAATTGATTAGTGTGCCGATTAGCCTACTAATCCTCTACTCGCCAGCCAACAGAGGAGCTACCAGTTAACGATTTCCTCAACAATGTGCAAAATTGGTATATTCTCTCGTCATCTCTCATATATTTATGTCTATTAATTTTGCTATGATATTATAAAATTTATTTCCAAAGATAATAGCATTAGTTTCGAATGAAGAAACTAAATAGTGTTTCATTTAATTTGTCAAATGAAGTTAGATAAGTTTGACGGCACATGTACTACCTATTTACAAACAAAGATGGTCTTTCGTGTAACATGTTTCATCTAATATAGTTTTCTTCGATCTACAAAAATTATAAGAAAGTATATTTTCCGTGGGGATTATTTGTGCGGGGAATATAAGAAAGTATTGCACATGTATGTCGTAGGCTAAAATATCTTTTTCGTGCTAACCTATGTTAGTCAAGCAAAGTTTTTACCCAAGTCGTTGCTCTCTAAACCCTAGAGATGTGATCTTTGGGCGCATCGCGTCACCATCTCTCTGCCGGTAGCCCCACCCACCCTCCCTCCTTCTCTACAGCTCTGCCGGTGTGGGAGTGCGGGGAGGCCCCTGTCTACGGGATCGAGCTAGCATTCTGCTTTTGGGATTTATGGAATTTTTCGGTGTTCGTCGCTTCGCCCACTCTGATGCTAATGGCGGCGGGCCGCGCAACAAAGTCTTCTGAGACGGCGCATCGTTGATGGTGGTGCCAGTCTGAAGACTAAGGTATCTCGAGTCTCCCCATATCAACGGTGTTGTCTTTGGCAGCGGGTTATTGAGGATGGTGGTGGAGCCGGTCCAACGATTAGGATCTCTCGAATCTCTTCATCTCGACGGTGTCGTATGTGTCGGATTCAATGGGTTGGTGGTGTATTTTCCTTCCCATTGTTCTGGCGGGAGAGGTTATTGTTTGCAGGGTTTGTTGGTACAAATGCGGTGATAGTTTATCTTTGTAGTTTGGTCTTCTGCCCTCATCTATGTTAAGTAGGTGCGGCCTCCAGTGCCGGCGTGAAACTTATGAGAAATAATGAAGATTTGTTTTTTCGATCTACGCTTCTTCCGAAGGTAATATATTCTTCTCCGGGATGTTGGTCCGGTAGCCCGCGATCAACAACGATAGGTTGGCTCCTAAGTTGGACCGGTATGCAGCCGCATGTCCAGGAGGATGAAGATTGTCGGCCAAAGGGTCTTCAATGTAAATTCTTTAATTTTTAGGTGTGTTCGCACTGGTGTTTTGGTTAATAGTTTTGAGCGTTTTTTCACGGGGAAAAAAACTTTTCTTTGTAAGTGCATATTTACCACTCCGTCACTCCTGATTTGTTTTCATGCCATACAACACCATGACCATAAAATATGAGTCCGATGTGTTAGACTAAACTATATTTTGAGGGGTGTGTTAGATTAAACTTGGTTTCGCATGAAGAAGTTTCTTTTTCAGAAGCACTAAAAATTTCTTACAGGGCAACCGAAGTTTGTTTTGATCTAATCACAATTAGTGTCCAATGTAATGGTTTTCCCGCCAAAAAGAAAATGTCCAATGTAATGGTAGATTTTGTTTCCGACCGTCAGATCGAGATTCCTTGTGTCCATCTTTACTGTTTTAGTCTAGGGCACATCTAGATGTGCTCTGGTTATTGCACATCTAAGTGAGTGAATCAAGCACAAAGAAAAAAAGAAAAAAAAAGAAAATATCTACACAAATCTCAACGTAAGATCAATGATATAGGACTTAGATGTGCAATACTTATGGCACATCTAGATGTGCTTTAGCAAAACTGTGTTTATATATACATCGCAAAAGTTGTTTCCGAGGTATATATGGTTAAACTTTTGCTGGAAGGGTTTTCGATTTGATCTCTAGCTAGGCGCATACAGAGTATAGCACCATTTGGAAAGTGTCGTACTGGCAGTATTTTTGGTAGGTACTGTCAAGTAGAGTCCGAGTGGAACTGTCTAGCCTTGAGCAGCCTAAAACCCTACATATACGTGAAGAGACAACGGTGTTTGGCGGCTCGTCGAAAGGGAAATTTTGTACTACTGCGTACGTGTGCTGCTGGGCAACCAGTCCGCGCGCGTACTGATCCGCCAAATTTAGTCCAGCCCAAATAGCTGGGAGTCCCCGAAACCCTCGACGACTGCGCTGACCGCAGGCCGCCGGCTCCTTTCCCCTCCGCCCTTCTCGTCTTCGGGGATTGCCTGCCCACCGCCAGCGCTCTCGGTAAGACCAACTCCTTCGTCCCCTAGGCGCACAACCCCATCTCAAGTTCTCAACCCGTCGTCTCCCTCGCTTTGCTCACCACATCTATTTACCACAGCAGACGGCGATGTCTTCTTCGAAGCCGTGCCGCGCCGCATCCTTCTCCGGTGACCTGCCCGCGGATGTGCTGTACGAGGTGCTCCTCCGCATCCCGGCCAAGGAGCTCTGCCGTTTCCGCGTCGTCTGCCCTTCCTGGCGCACTAACCTCCGACCCGCACTTCGTCGCGGCGCACAAGTCACGCCACCAAACGATGTCCCCGCTCCTCGCCATGGCCTACCGCGACGACAATGGGGTCAGAGGCGTTGAGATTTCGGATTTGTCCGGCAATGTGGTGAAGCGGATACCAAGCTAGCACCGGGTATGAAGTTGTTTTGGTGAGCAAGGGCGATAGGGTCCGAGTTGTGCGCACGCGACTAGACCAGGTCTGTTTCAACTGGCTGTTTTACTCTTGGGCCTTCTCGGTGCTGAACCCGGCCACTGGAGAGAGCATCGCCTTGCCGACGGGTTTCTCGGAGGAATTAGCGCATCAGCTAAAATTGGAGGAGACAAGGGAATGGCACTGCCGAGTCGCGTTGTGTGCTTTTGGGCAGGTCTCCTCCACAAGAGAGTACAAGGTGCTCCGCGTCTCTGAAATTCGTGACCGGAAGGTATGTGAGATTATTACCTTTGATGACGACAACCATGGAAGCTGGAGGAGAAAGCAGGATCCTCCGCCGCACATCTTTGCCCGTAGAGCAATGAGATGCGTGGTCGTCGATGGGGTGGTGTACTTCTTGAAAGACTTTTACAGCAGTTATTCTAAAACCGGGGTCATTACCATTGAACCTGGTAGCGTAGCTTCGTTTAACCTCGAGACGGAGGAGTGGGGTGTTTTACATGGTCCAGAACAGGTGCAGAGTTTTGTGCAAGGGAACGAGCATCACATCTACATGAAACTTGATCTCCAGTTAGAATTGGCTGAGTTGAACAGTTGCTTAGTTATGGTTCATAATATTTTTAACATATCCATGGACTTGTGGTTTTTGACAGATTTTGAGAAAGGTATCTGGGTTAAGAAATACAGGATGCCTTCGCAAGTTGCTAGGCCTTATACCAACCCTTTACTGGTGTTAGATGATGGGAGGATCTTCTTCAGTGAAGTGGATTATGAGAATGATTTCTTTGGGGATAGAAAGGGATTTCTGTGTTGCTATGACTCAAGAAATGACACTTACACTTATGTGCTACAACTAAAAGATTCAGAATCCATTGGTATTTACGAAGGAAGCCTGCTGAGTATATAGAGCAGTTGTTACTGATGAGGTGAATAACATATCGGACTATTTCTGTTATTTTACCTTATGGGAACAATTAGTTGGACAATGTACTGATGCATGATATGATGAAAGAGTACTTTTTTTGCCTTCAAACTATATTTTATTAGTCTGATATATTTCTATGTGAAGATTTTGCAGTTTTTTGTTCACTACATAATGTATGCCAATTTCAGGAGTTACTATATATATATATATATATATATATATATATATATATATATATATATATATATATATATAGTGTTACTATTCATCACCCAGGATGCAGAATAAGTTATTCTTCACCCGAGGTAATCTTACGATCATTTCATAATTAAATTACGTTTCGAATTCAAATAGTTACATTCCTATTGATTCATTACGAAAAATTTGACATAAAAAATAAAAAAATAGGTCATAAGACAAGAAAATTTGCAGTTTATGTGTATTTTAGACTATGTTTTTACGTTTGTAATTTTACATAACATAAAATATTTTTTACGATGATTATATATTTTCTTACGGTCCCTTTTTGCGTCGGAAATAAGACGAAACTTACGGAACGTAAAATTACGATGCACTGATGGTAAAATAGAGGGGGGTGAAGAATAACTATTCCTCACCCAGGGTGACGAATAGCGCGACCCTATATATATATATATATATATATATATATATATATATATATATATATATATAGTTATGGTCAGTTTGGAATAAACAAGCATTTGATGTGGTGTTTCAAAATATAGTACTCTACTCCTACTGCATATTTGGTTCCTTTCTTAGAACAGATAATGATTAGGTAGGTAAAATCATGCACAGGAACATTTTCCATGAAGGTGATCTTTACTCTTTGATAATTATCTCACATTATGTCGTCCTTGAATGTTGGAATTTTATTTCATCGGCCCTAAATTTTTCTTCCAGTGCAGTCGAAGTTTGTTTTGTTCTAACAGAAAATTTATTCCCAATGTAATGGTATCCCCTTCTGAAGAAGATATGTATTTTTCCATCGTATCGAGGATTACTTGTCTCCAGCTTTACAGTTTTATCATGTTTACAATGCAAACAATTGTTTCCATCAACTACAGAAAAGGGTTTTGATCCATTGTAATGATTGGTTGATGTTTGAGCTGATTGCTATGGACTTCTTTTTAGCGTGGGACACCATAGTGTTAGCCTTAGGGCTAGAGGTGAACTAATTGGTTAGTTTTGTGGGATAAGCAATCTGTGGTTTGTATATGTGGTTCAAGTTGAGTTTTTCTTTTTGGCAAATTGAAGCCCTCTTTCCCTCAAAGAGGGCTTAACTTTATTGATTTTAGCAACCTAAACAGTGTACAAGGAGAGACATCCGAAAAGGAAAAATAAATAAATGGCTTCAAAGACCATTTTGAAATTACATCTGGAGGTGTTAAACATTGTAATGTATGTCACGGTGTTGTTATGTACCGTGGTTAGCTTAGGGCGTGGTGTGCATGTGTTGTATATTGTTAGGATAGGTTAGGTTGTTGAGATATGATCATATAGTTAGCTTGGAGATCAATCCACACATAACCTAATCCTAACTACTTGTAAGCCGTCGGCCTAGGCCTTTATAACATGCAACGCGCCCCTGCATAACGCACGCGCTTCCAGCTATTCTCACATGGTATACAGAGCCTAGTTCTTCCATCTCATCTTGTTATGTCATCTTCCTCCTCCTCCCTCGCCATGGCCATGCCCTCGATTGCCTCGCTTGGCCACACCATCACGGAGAAACTTACGCACGACAACTTCCTGGTGTGGAAGGTCCAAGTCCTCCCGCACGTTAGGGTCGCGGTGATGACGGGCTACCTTGATGGCTCGATCAAGGAACCCGCTGCCGTCATCGTCATCGAGAAGGAAACCAACGGGAAGAAGGAGACCGTTGAGATACCCAACCCAGAGCATGCGATCTGGGTTACCCAAGACCAACAGGTGCTTACTTTTCTGCTTGCATCGTTGTCTCGCGAAGTGCTAATGCAGGTGTCCAACCACACCATGGCCGCGGGCGTCTGGCAAGCTCTGGTAGAAAGCTTCTCCGCGCAGTCCAGGGCACGCCAGATTCAGCTCCGCTCGGCCATCGGCAACGCCCGCAAGGGTGATCTCTCTGCCTCTGCTTACTTCACGAAGATCAAGGGACTAGCGGATGAACTCGCTGCTGCAGGAAAGCCCCTGGACGAGGACGACATCGTCTCGCACATCCTCGAGGGACTCATGCACGAGCCCGACTACAACGGGTTTGTCACCTCCATCTCCACGCGCACTGCCACCGATCGGCCGATCGGTCTCAGCGAACTTTTTTCGCTACCACTGTCTGCGGAGGCCCGGATCGCTGCCCAGCACGCTGCCTACACCACTCACCACTCCGCCAACCTAGCTGCAAAGGGTGGTCGGGGCGGTTACGGCGGCGGACGCGGCGGTCAGGGCGGCGGACGCGGTGGTTACGGTGGTGGCAACTACTCCGACAACTCAAGCAATGGTGGCGGAGGTGGTGCACCGCGTCAACAGGGAGGTGATCGCGATGACCGCGGTGACCGTGAACGCTGCCAAATCTGCAAGGAAGAGGGCCACGGTGCGTGGCGCTGCAAGAAACGGTTCGACAAAAGCTTCAACAACAATGTCCGCAACCCCGCTTGAAGTGGCGGTGGTGGTGGACGCGGCAATGGTGGGCGTGGTGGCGGTGGCGGGGGCGGCAACTCTCGCGCTGCTAATTCTGCCCACTCCTACGGCGTGGATACTAACTGGTATCTGGATACTGGTGCCACGGACCACATCACAGGCGAACTGGAGAAGCTAGCTGTCCGCGATCGCTACACCGGCACCGACCAAATATCCACACGGCTAGTGGTCAAGGTATGGATATAGAGCATATTGGTCATTCAGTACTATCTACTCCCTCCGGTTCCTTGCACTTGAACAATATTCTCCATGCTCCTAGTGCCGATCAAAGCCTCCTTTCTGCCTATAATATTATGCGTGATAATGATGTCTTTATTGAACTTCACCCTGAATTCTTTCTTTTTAAGGATCAGGCTACCCGGAGAACAATTCTGCAAAACAAGAGTAGATGGGGTTTGTTCCCCGTGACCAGACGGCAAAGTGCCCCTCAACGTCAAGTCCTTGCTGCCGTCAAGCCATCCACCTCGCGGTGGCACAAGCGCCTAGGGCACCCCACTCTTCCGGTAGTCCAAAAGATTCTTCGTGACTTCAATCTTCCTGTCTCCAATAAACAAGATCATCTCCTGGTGTGTGATGCATGTCATATGGCCAAGAGCCATCAGTTACCGTACTCTCGTTCAACTAGTGAGTCTACAACTCCTTTAGAGCTTGTTTTTTCCGATGTTTGGGGTCCCGGACCCGTTTCTGTAGGAAGACAGAAATACTATGTCAGTTTTATCGATGATTTTAGCAAGTTTAGCTGGATATATTTGCTCAAAAATAAATCTGATGTCTTTGAGAAATTTCGTCTCTTTCAAACTCATGTTGAACGTCTCTTTGATCGCAAGATTATTGCCATGCAAACCGATTGGGGTGGGGAGTACCAACGGTTGAACTCTTTTTTTGAACGCATTGGCATCACACACCATGTTTCTTGCTCCCATGCTCATCAACAGAATGGCTCAGGGGAGCGAAAACATAGGCACATAGTGGAAGTTGGTCTCTCTCTACTTGCTCACTCTTTCATGCCGCTCAAATTTTGGGACGAAGCGTTCCTCACGGCAGTCTATCTCATTAATCGCATACCTAGTAGAGTTATCAAGAACCAATCTCCACTAGAAAAACTATTCGGCACTAAACCCAACTATTCTTTTCTCCGCATCTTTGGTTGTGCTGTTTGGCCCAACTTGAGTCCTTTCAACAAACACAAACTCGAATTTCGGTCCAAGAAATGTGCTTTCTTAGGGTACATCACTCTTCACAAAGGCTATAAGTGCCTCGATATTTCTTCTGGCCGTGTCTATGTTTCTCGCGACGTGGTCTTTGATGAGCAAGTTTTTCCTTTCGCCAAACTCCACTCCAACGCCGGCGCTCAACTTCGCAAAGAGTTACTACTTTTACCATCTCACCTCTTACCATCTCCTAGTTTTGGTCAAGAGGGAGCTGATTTTGCTGCTGATCATATGCCTATGCCTAATGCCAATAACCCAGCTGAAAGTGTGCAGGAAACAGATCAGGATCATGTTGAAATTTTTGGCGAAAATTCATATGATTTTATGCAGCCAACAGATAGCTCCACAGAAGATCCACATGATCTCTCGGGATCAGTTGCCGCGGCAGGGTCCGCCGCGGGATCCGTGTCCCCTGATGCGACCAGCGAATCCATGCCGGGATCCGCGCGGTCAGGCGGGCCAAACGGGCGGCCAGGCGGGACAGGCGGGGGCACCGAGGCGCTGTCTCCTCGCAACGGGCGGCCAGTCGGGCGCATCGAGGCGCTGTCCCCTGGCGGGCCGACCCCCGCGCTGTCCCTCGCGTGGGCAGGTGCGCACTCTCCAGGCGGGCCGTCTGGGCGAGGCCCACGTGGCGACAACGAGGTTGGGAGCCCGGAACCCGGCGCGGCGCGGATTCCCTCCCACCCTGCACCCACTCTGGAACTGCCAAGTGGCAGTTCGTCATCGGCTACCACACCAGATCCGGTTGCTTCTCTGCAGGCAGCGGACTCTGGATCTTCTGTGCCTGCATCTACCTCATCTGACTCCGCCGTCTCCGTCACGCACAACCGGCTTCAGCTCCAACAAGCTCGGCCATCCCCGCCTCCTCCTGCCCGTACCCGTACTCGGTCACAAAGTGGTATTGCTAGGCCCAAGGTTTATAATGATGGGTGTATTCGTTGGGGCTCTTTCTGTGCCACGGGTGAACCGAAGACGTTGCAAGATGCTCTGGGAGATCCCAAGTGGAAACAAGCCATGGATGAGGAATTCTCTACTCTTATTGAGAATCACACGTGGCGCCTGGTGCCTCCAGTTAGAGGGAGGAATATCATTGACTGCAAATGGGTGTACAAGGTCAAACGGAAATCTGATGGCACCATTGACAGGTAAAAAACACGTCTTGTGGCAAAAGGCTTTAAGCAAAGGTACGGAATTGATTATGAGGACACCTTTAGTCCTGTGGTTAAAGCTGCTACTATCAGGTTAATTCTTTCAGTTGCAATATCTCAAAATTGGCGCATGCGGCAACTAGATGTCAAGAACGCGTTTTTGCATGGTGTTCTGGAAGAAGTATTTATGAGGCAACCTCCTGGGTATGAGAGTTCAACTTTGCCACGACATTTCTGCAAGCTTGATAAAGCAATTTATGGCCTGAAACAAGCACCTCGAGCTTGGTACTATCGTTTGTACTCCAAGTTGCAGTCTCTTGGGTTCTCTGCCTCCAAGGGAGACACTTCATTGTTCTTTTATCATCGACGTGGAATAACTATTTTTATGCTCATTTATGTGGATGATATTATTGTCACCAGCTCCTCCGCTCAAGATGTTGATGCACTTCTTAAGGATTTGCGCATGGACTTTGCGCTCAAGGATTTGGGCAGTCTTCATTTTTTCCTTGGGATTGAGGTTAAGCATGTTCCTCGTGGCGTTGTTCTATCTCAAGAAAAAAATATACATGATATCCTTGAGCGAGTGGGCATGAAAGGCTGCAAACCCTCTCCAACTCCGTTATCTACCTCAGAGAAATTGTCTCTTTATGATGGTGTGAAGCTTGGAGCTGAGGACTCCACCAGGTACAGGAGTGTTATAGGAGCTTTGCAGTACTTGACTTTAACCAGACCAGATATTTGTTTCTCAGTCAACAAAGTTTGTCAGTTCTTGCACGCTCCTACAAGTACCCATTGGACAGCGGTAAAAAGAATTCTTAGATACCTTCAGGCAACCAAGAGTCATGGTCTCAAGCTTGCTAAGTCAGATTCTTCGCTTGTTAGCACTACTAGGGAAAAGCCTAGCAGCAGCGCGGGTTTTCGGCCTTTTAGTAGCGCGGGGGCCGGCGCTACTAATAAGGCGCTACAGCTAACGTATAGTAGTAGCGCCGGTCCACCCGTGCTACTGCTACACAAGTGTTGCAGTAGCGCGCTTAAAGGAACCTCGCTGCTGCTAATAGCTATAGCGTGCTTCCCCTGTGCGCGCTACTGTTACAACCGCGCTGCTGCTAACTTTTCTCCACTCGCTACTGCTAATTTTAGTAGTATTTTGTTTTTTTCGGCATATTTGTTTTGTATTTGAACAGGCTTTATAGAAGAATCTTTAGCACATACAAATGTCATCATGATACACATACAAATGCCTCCGAGACCACAAATGTAATCATAGCATATACATACAAATAGTCTCGTCATAATCATCATCCAAAACAAAGTGGTATCTTGTCATCATATCAAAAATAGCGATACATGCAAGTCTCGAATACTTGCAACTACAACGTCATCCATCTAAACAAAGGTATACGCGAGAAGAGCTATCACTATGAGTGAGAGCGGAACTATGCAGTACATGAGATGGCGGTTACGAGTCCTCTCTCGCGCTAGCGTGAACCTCAAGTAACTAGCTTCTCCTTCTTGTCTGCTTTTGAAGCCTTTATGGCTGGCGTCCAAGAACCCATTCACTTGCGCCTGACACTCATGCCACTCGTTATACACCCCCGGAACCTTCCCTTTGTACACGACATAGCAGTTCCATCTCGCCATCAAGAAACTAGGTACCTGTTAGAGATGCATGTTCATGAAGAGGATGTACAATCATATATATGCAACAAAATATACTAGAGAACACCGAAAAAGAAAGGGTTAGCAACTAGATGCAACATACAGTACGCAAATTAATTAACTAGAGGTACGCAGGTCATCGTACGCAAACTAACAAAGTAGCGTTACGCAAGTTCGGCAGGGATCGTGGACATCACAAAGTTGCATCGCTACAAATAGTATACAAGTTCAACCGACACATATCATCATCATCGGCATCATAAATCACTAGAAGTTCCATCCTTCCATATCATCGAGGATGGACCCTAGCTTCTTGAACGGCGTGAGGTCTAGACGTTGCATGCCTATGTGAGTTCGGACGTCAGCTCACGATATAGGGCCGTGGTGGAACATCCCCTTCTCATCGACGACTTCTTTCATGATGATTGTCGCAATGTTGCTTTGGATGCGAAAGAAGTCATCTCTAAGTTTATAATCCGCTTCTCCATGAGATTCTAGCCACTTGTGGATATGATCATCATTTCTGCTTCTCATGCGAAGCTTTTGGTGATCCGTGTTGAACTGAATCATGAGATGGAGGATGTACAATCCATCCTTCTTGCTTGGTTTTGGGACTTGGATGCAGGAGAAGTTAGTTTTATGCGCGAAACCCATCTTCTTGTTTCTTTGTTTCCTGATCTGCATGTGGCCACCTCTAAAGCTCAAGCCTTGGAGAGCATCGTCTAGAATATTCATTATGTGGGTGTAGTCTTTTTTCTCGTAGTCTCTGGAAGGGTCAAAATACACGGCGTGGGAGACTTGCGGATAAAGAACGATAAGGACGGCGCGCCCGTTGCTGCAGGGAAAAGACACCTCAAATTATTCCCCATAGAGAGAGAAGGAATGATTGAAATGTATGAAAGGGTTGTTCGAAACTGACTTACTTTGGATGATAAGGCACGAGGACAATTTCCCGGTCCTTATTCTGTACCATGAAGTTTTGGAGGTAGTCCCTAGCAGTTTCACGCTCAAAGTTGCCGAGACTCAAGAAAGACTCGTGCATGTAGTACGGATCCGCCACACAGATTTGCGAGACTTCTTCATTGTTCATGACAGAGCTCATATGTAGCGCAAAAAGGCGGACGATTGTAAAATTGAGCCGCCTTGTCAGAAACATCTCAAAGATATGGTCAAACCGCAGGAAGAACACCTCCGCGGGCCGTGTCTCGACGTAGCACTTCCCCTCAGGCACACGAGCCGCGTATGTCGGATATCCTGCATCCTTTGAGGCTAGTAGGCTTTTCTCAGTCGACAGCACATGGTCGTGCAGTCTCCTGAGATCCCCTGATAGTTCCTCCAGCGGTTTCGGCGGTAGCATCGGCTCGCCCGTGAGATGGAACATGGCCGCACCTTTCACGGGTACACGCTCTTCAGAATGCATCGTTTGGCTGCTATGTGCTCTGGCTTGTTTGGAGGCAGCTATCTTCCCCGATCTCTTTCTCTCCTTTTTCTTGGGCACACCTTCTAGACCCTTCCTTAACCCTTGCCCCAATGTTCCCGGGCTAAGTACTGTACGACCCTCGCGCTGGGATAGTTGAGCCTGTGTTGAGGCGGCATCTTCAGGCGTGTCCTGTGAGGATTTCATGAAGAGAGACTTTTTGCAATCCCTGCTACGACCTTCCTGCCCGGGCATATCATCCATATCCTCATTAGCAAGCTGATAGCCCGATTCGTCATATGGTTGACTCATCAATTCTATGTCACAGTCATACGCGTTTGTATTGAGGAAATCCATAGGGTCGACCTCCGTCTCATCATCCATTCTCTGTTCTACAGGACAAATTACATCAGCCAGCACTATTGCACCCCCTTCATCATGTCGTCCGCCGCTCTCACCCGGCACTACAGGAGCTGGTAATTGCGTAGGCGGGGTGGTGGTCTCCGCACATGCTTGTTGATGTGTGGTTATTGGTGTGCTCTCGGCCGGCTCCAGACGAATAAGATTCTTCGGCCATAGCAGCACCCAACCCTTGCAGCTTCCAATCCGTGGCGGGGTCTCGTCGTCCGCTCCCACATGCTGTACTGGAGGAGGCAAATCCTCGTGCCCCGATTTCACACTGGACAAGCTAACCCTGAAGTGCCCAGCAGGGATCGGCTGGTTGTGGAACGTGGGTTGCAAGGGGTCCATTATCATCCCCTTTCCCACGTCCACCTTCTGGCCTTTGATCAAGTAGAGTATGGTGCACGGGGTTTCTTTCGCCTGCAAACACATATGTCTGTGGCGTAAAACATCCGAAAGGCAACAAAAATGGAATATTATATTATATATATATATGTTGGTGCGACATGTAATTACCGTGACGGCGTCGAGCTCAACCAAAGACGAAGGCCCACCAAGCGCGCCAGAGACTGAGGACGGGCTGCTATGAGCGGGAGCGGCTGCGAGAGGAGGCCTGGTTGCGTGAGCAAGTGATGGTGCGATGGTGTTGTTGTTCATGGAGTTGCTCCCGACGAAACTGGGCAACGAGAAATCATGTACCGTCTTGTCTGGATTTTCCTTCGTCCAGTTGATGATAACTGGAACCAAGTTAGTAGCAAAATCATTTCTGCAGGCAGTTACAGCTGCATTGACTGCCTGCTGTAGCAACTCATATTTGTCCTCGGCTGCTTTTTTCGCGTCCTCAGCTGCTTTTTTCTCGACCGCAAGCTTCACCTTCGCGTCGATGTCCGCCTGACTAAACTTCTTTTTCTGCTTCTTGGCCTCCGGGCCCTCGTTGTAAAACACCTTCCACGTGGCGCCATCTCCAGCGCCGTGCACACGACCATATTGCGGCCGCTGGCCCAAAGGGAGTCCCTTAAGTTCGTTCAAGGCCCGGTTGAGAGGGGTGTCCCACTTGGGCCTCATCGGAGAAGTAGGGTTTTCGGCTGCAAGCTGGTGTTGCTTCTCCAGTAGTCTAATCAATTTCCTCATGATCTTGTCCGTGTAAAAAACCTTTTTCTCCTTGTCCCACTTGTAGCGGGCCCTGATGAAGTCATGCTCCAAGGGGTTGGTGAACTTCGCGAAGGGGTCTGGGAGACCCGCGGCTTCACGTTCCGCGTCCTCCTTATCCCATATGGGCCTTTTACCGAGGTAGCCACGGTTTCCGAGGCGATGCTTCCCCGTGTTCCTTTGCTGAAGGCTCTTGAATTTCGCAGCCTTAGCCTTGGCGTCCTCGGTAGCGCAAGTGTCCTTGAACTTTTTGAACTCCTCTTTCGTAAGTGTCGGATTTTCCTCCAGAATCTTGGACAGGGGTTCCTCAGCCTCAATAGCTCGTTTCACCCTCGATTTCCAGGAGGCCAAATCATTGCTGAACATGCCCATGGCGTGATTGTTAATCTTTTTCATCTTCGGATCATCCCACGGTTGTTCTATGTTATCATCCCGATCGGGGAACTTGAATCTCTTGTGCAACTTCGTTAGGAGCAACTGCGTCAAATGTTCTTTACTCCTTAAGTCATCGTCATTGATGCTCGCGCATTCCCGTAGGATGCATCCTACTTGGTTCCCATAGCACTTGCGAGGTTCTTCCGGCTCTAACGGCTCAAACTTGCCAGGTGCCATCTTTGTGATCACAAGTCGTCCGATCCCTAGTTTGTTAGGTTTTCGTATCCTCTGCTTCTTATGCCTCTTTTCAGTACCGGCATCGGCGCCAGTATCTTCCCCGGCGGTACCTTCCCCACCGGTCTCGGTGCCGCCATTGGTGCCGGCGCCGTCGGTGTCGGTGTCGGCGTCAGTACCATCATCGAGGCGGACCTGCAATAGCAGTCAAAAAGTCGAGGTAGTCTTGTTCACCCTCATAATCCATCTCGTCTGCATCTTGGTCAGAAGGCCCAGTTTCTTCGTTGTTCGACATGTTTCCTATGATTAAGTGTCCACATTTATTTCTAAAAGTATGAATAAATGAGAAATGAGATAAAAAAGAAATCTATGTGCCAGCACTCGATATGCCAACTATGTAGCACAAATCATGCCTTTATTCACGGGAAATTTCGGCATGACCTTTGCTAAAAAATGGACATATCGAGCGCCTGAAATTCACCAGAACGGAAATGAATCAACATTCCGGCGTAACATAGGCAACTCGGATCATTTACCAAAACATGACATGTCCAAAACATGACATATCCACATATCACATGTCCAGTTCAAATTTGCATATAAATTCAGCAAATTTTGAAACCTATCTAAATTCATAACTAAATAGATAACCTAATTAACATAACTAAAACCTAAGTAAATTAACCCTAGCTAGCAGAGAGAGAGGGGGGGTGGTTTATAGAGGGTGCAGGGCGAGGAGGCAAGCCCGACGACGGCCGAGGTTGGGAGGGGAGGAAGCAGAGGAGGGAGGCGAGGGCCGACGGGTCGGGGGCGAGCGCGCCTGGGTCGGGGGCGGCGGGGTCGGGGGCGAGCGCGGCGGGGTCGGGCGCGGCGGGGTCGGGGGCGGCAGGGTCGGGGGCGAGCGCGCCGAGGTCGGGAGCGGGCGCGGCGGTGCGACGGGGCCGGGGAAGAGAGAGTGAGGATTTGGGAGAAAAGAGGCGGGATGAAGCAGGGAGAGGGAGAATTTTGGGTTAAGTGGATGTAGCAGTAGCGCGTTTACACGAAACGCGCTACTACTATTACGAGCAGCTATAGCGATTTTCTGCAGAAACCGCTACTGCTACCTTGACTAGCTGTAGCTCTTTTTCACTAAAGCGCTACTGCTATAACCAGTTTCCCTTTTTTCTTTTCCTTGGCATTATAGGAACATATATATTACATCATTGGACCCTTGCATAATAATGGCTAAGTGTGTATACAAAATAGGAACATATATATATTACATCATTGGACCCATGCATAATAATGGCTAATTAAGTGTGTATACAAAATAGGAACATATATTTCCATTTTGCAAAAGCATGAAATATTAATCACACCTCTATCTTGAGATCGAGCACACGGTGGAGATGATGATGTAGGGAGGTCAAAAGTGCACAAAGCTCTTCTTGACAAAGAAAGATCTAGTTAGGGGGCAAATAGGTCACTTAACTAAATGCTACATCTACCTAGCTAGCTAATTTGGGAGGAGACAACTTCAACTAGTGGAGGGGGGGAGGAAAAACAGAAAGGAGATGAATTAATGGAGGTGGTGTAATTATAGCTAGGAGTAATGAAGAGAGAGAAAGGTAGGAAGAAGAGGGAGAGTAATGGGGGAGAAGTATTGAGGAAGAAGAAGAGTGAGAGAGGGAGGATGTGGGAGGTAGGGGAAAGGGAGGAGAAGAGATGGGGAGGGGAGGTGGAAAAGGTGGTGGGTGCTGCGTCTTAGCAGTAGCGCGGGAGAGAAAGCGCGCTGCTGCTAAGAGCGTAGCAACAGCGCGCTTTCCTGTCATGCGCTACTGCTAAACGGGCCAACCCTGTGCATAATTTCAAAATTAGCAGCAGCGAGGTGACAAAAAAGCGCGCTGCTACTATGGCATTAGCAGCAGCACGCTCCCTGGCGCCGCGCTACTGGTAAACTTATGTCGTTGTGTACTGTCGGTGGATTTTTGTAGCAGCGCGGTTTAAGCGTCACGCGCTACTGCTAAGTTTGCACCAGTAGCGAGCTTTCCATAGCCGCGCTGCTACTACTTAGCAGCAGCGCCTGTTTTTATGCCGCCCTGATGCTAAGATTCTGTGTATAAGGTTTTCCCTAGTAGTGTAGTGCCTTTTCAGATGCAGACTAGGCAGGGTGTCCTGATGATCGAAGGTCCACTGGGGGCTTTGCAGTCTTTTTTGGTGGTAACTTGATTTCTTGGAGTGCACACAAGCAAGCTACCGTGTCCAGGTCGAGTACTGAAGCTGAGTATAAGGCCTTAGCAAATGCCACTTCTGAGATCATTTGGGTACAAAATCTGCTGACAGAATTGGGCATTCGTCAACCACCTGCAGCGTCACTTTGGTGTGACAATCTTGGTGCTACCTATCTCTCTGCCTGAAGGAAATATGCCCTAGAGGCAATAATAAAGTTATTATTTATTTCCTTATTTCATGATAAATGTTTATTATTCATTCTATAATTGTATTAACCGGAAACATAATACATGTGTGAATACATAGACAAACAGAGTGTCACTAGTATGCCTCTACTTGACTAGCTCGTTAATCAAAGATGGTTATGTTTCCTAACCATAGACAAAGAGTTGTTATTTGATTAACGGGATCACATCATTAGGTGAATGATCTGCTTGACATGACCCATTCCATTAGCTTAGCACCCGATCGTTTAGTATGTTGCTATTGCTTTCTTCATGACTTATACATGTTCCTATGACTATGAGATTACGCAACTCCCGTTTGCCGGAGGAACACTTTGTGTGCTACCAAACGTCACAACGTAAATGGGTGATTATAAAGGAGCTCTACAGGTGTCTCCAAAGGTAAATGTTGGGTTGGCGTATTTCGAGATTAGGATTTGTCACTCCGATTGTCGGAGAGGTATCTCTGGGCCCTCTCGGTAATGCACATCACTTAAGCCTTGCAAGCATTGCAACTAATGAGTTAGTTGCGAGATGATGTATTACGGAACGAGTAAAGAGACTTGCCGGTAACGAGATTGAACTAGGTATTGGATACCAATGATCAAATCCCGGGCAAGTAACATACCGATGACAAAGGGAACAACGTATGTTGTTATGCGGTCTGACCGATAAAGATCTTTGTAGAATATGTAGGAGCCAATATGGGCATCCAGGTCCCGCTATTGGTTATTGACCGGAGATTTGTCTCAGTCATGTCTACATTGTTCTCGAACCGTAGGGTCCGCACGCTTAACGTTACGATGACAATTATTATGAGTTTATGCATTTTGATGTACCAAAGTTAGTTCGGAGTCCCGGATGTGATCACGGACATGACGAGGAGTCTCGAAATGGTCGAGACATAAAGATTGATATATTGGACGACTATATTCGGACACCGGAAGGGTTCCGGGGAAGTTTCGGATAAAACCGGAGCACCGGGGGGTTACCGGAACCCCCCGGGGGGTTAATGGGCCTTATGGGCCTAATGTGGAGAAGAGGAAGGGGCTGCCAGGGCAGGCCGCGCGCCCCCTCTCCCCCTAGTCCGAATTGGACAAGGAGGGAGGGGCCGCGCCCCCCCCTTTTCCTTCTCTCCCTCCACCTCTCCTAGTTGGACAAGGAACGGGAGGGGAGTCCTACTACCGGTAGGAGTAGGACTCCTCTTGCGCGCCTCCTCTAGGCCGGCCGCACCCCCCCTTGGATCCTTTATATATGGAGGCAGGGAGGCACCCTAGAACACACAAGTTGATCTTCGTGATCGTTCCTTAGCCGTGTGCGGTGCCCCCTTCCACCATATTCCACCTCGGTCATATCGTAGTAGTGCTTAGGCGAAGCCCTGCGTCGGTAGAACATCATCATCGTCATCACGCCGTTGTGCTGACGAAACTCATCCCCGAAGCTTTGCTGGATCGGAGCCCGGGGAGCGTCATCGAGCTGTACGTGTGCCAAGAACTCGGAGGTGCCGGAGTAACGGTGCTTGGATCGGTCGGATCGGAAGACGTACGACTACTTCCTCTATGTTGCGTCAACACTTCCGTTGCGGTCTACAAGGGTACGTAGACAACACTCTCCCCTCTTGTTGCTATGCATCATCATGATCTTGCGTGTGCGTAGGAAATTTTTTGAAATTACTACGAAACTCAACAGTGGTATCAGAGCCTAGGTTTTATATATTGATGTTATATGCACGAGTAGAACACAAGTGAGTTGTGGGCGATATAAGTCATACTGCTTACCAGCATGTCATACTTTGGTTCGGCGGTATTGTTGTACGAAGCGGCCCGGACCAACATTACGCGTACGCTTACGCGAGACCGGTTCTCCCGACGTGCTTTGCACAGAGGTGGCTTGCGGGTGACAGTTTCTCCAACTTTAGTTGAACCGAGTGTGGCTATGCCCGGTCCTTGCGAAGGTTAAAACAGCACCAACTTGACAAACTATCGTTGTGGTTTTGATGTGTAGGTAAGATTGGTTCTTGCTTAAGCCCGTAGCAGCCACGTAAAACTTGCAACAACAAAGTAGAGGACGTCTAACTTGTTTTTGCAGGGCATGTTGTGATGTGATATGGTCAAGACATGATGCTAAATTTTATTATATGAGATGATCATGTTTTGTAACCAAGTTATCGGCAACTGGCAGGAGCCATATGGTTGTCGCTTTATTGTATGCAATGCAATCGCGCTGTAATGCTTTACTTTATCACTAAGCGGTAGCGATAGTCGTGGAAGCATAATATTGGCGAGACGACAACGATGCTACGATGGAGATCAAGGTGTCGCACCGGTGACGATGGTGATCACGACGGTGCTTCGAAGATGGAGATCACAAGCACAAGATGATGATGGCCATATCATATCACTTATATTGATTGCATGTGATGTTTATCTTTTGTGCATCTTATCTTGCTTTGATTGACGGTAGCATTATAAGATGATCTCTCACTAATTATCAAGAAGTGTTCTCCCTGAGTATGCACCGTTGCGAAAGTTCTTCGTGCTGAGACACCACGTGATGATCGGGTGTGATAGGTTCTACGTTCAAATACAACGGGTGCAAAACAGTTGCACACGCGGAATACTCAGGTTATACTTGACGAGCCAAGCATATACAGATATGGCCTCGGAACACGGAGACCGAAAAGGTCGAGCGTGAATCATATAGTAGATATGATCAACATAGTGATGTTCACCAATGAAACTACTCCATCTCATGTGATGATCGGACATGGTTTAGTTGATTTGGATCACGTGATCACTTAGAGGATTAGAGGGATGTCTATCTAAGTGGGAGTTCTTAAGTAATATGATTAAATTGAACTTAAATTTATCATGAACTTAGTCCTGGTAGTATTTTGCAAATTATGTTGTAGATCAATAGATCGCGTTGTTGCTTCCCTGTGTTTATTTTGATATGTTCCTAGAGAAAATTGTGTTGAAAGATGTTAGTAGCAATGATGCGGATTGGATCCGTAATCTGAGGTTTATCCTCATTGCTGCACAGAAGAATTATGTCCTTGATGCACCGCTAGGTGACAGCCTATTGCAGGAGCAGATGCAGACGTTATGAACGTTTGGCTAGCTCAATATGATGACTACTTGATAGTTTAGTGCACCATGCTTAATGGCTTAGAATCGGGACTTCAAAGACGTTTTGAACGTCATGGAGCATATGAGATGTTCCAGGAGTTGAAGTTAATATTTCAAGCAAATACCTGAGTTGAGAGATATGAAGTCTCCAACAAGTTCTATAGCTAAAAGATGGAGGAGAATCGCTCAACTAGTGAGCATGTGCCCAGATTGTCTGAGTACTACAATCGCTTGAATCAAGTGGGAGTTATTCTTCCAGATAAGATAGTGATTGACAGAATTCTCTAGTCACCATCACCAAGTTAGTAGAACTTCGTGATGAACTATAATATGCAAGGGATGACAAAAATAATTCCCAAGCTCTTCGTGATGCTGAAATCGACGAAGGTAGAAATCAAGAAAAACATCAAGTGTTGATGGTTAACAAGACCACTAGTTTTAAGAAAAGGGCAAAGGGAAGAAGGGGAACTTCAAGAAGAACGGCAAGCAAGTTGCTGCTCAAGTGAAGAAGCCCAAGTCTGGTCCTAAGCCTGAGACTAAGTGCTTCTACTGCAAAGGTACTGGTCACTGGAAGCGGAACTACCCCAAGTGATTGGCGGATAAGAAGGATGGCAAAGTGAACATAAGTATATTTGATATACATATTATTGATGTGTACTTTACTAGTGTTTATAGCAACCCCTCAGTATTTGATACTAGTTCAGTTGCTAAGATTAGTAACTCGAAACGGGAGTTGCAGAATAAACAGAGACTAGTTAAGGGTGAAGTGACGATGTGTGTTGGAAGTGGTTCCAAGATTGATATGATCATCATCGCACACTCCCTATAATTTCGGGATTAGTGTTGAACCTAAATAAGTGTTATTTGGTGTTTGCGTTGAGCATGAATATGATTTGATCATGTTTATTGTAATACGGTTATTCATTTAAGTAAGAGAATAAATTGTTGTTCTGTTTACATGAATAAAACCTTATATGGTTACACACCCAATGAAAATAGTTCGTTGGATCTCGATCGTAGTGATACACATAATCATAATATTGAAACCAAAAGATGCAAAGTTAATAATGATAGTGCAACTTATTTGTGGCACTGCCGTTTAGGTCATATTGGTGTAAAGCGCATGAAGAAACTCCATGCTGATGGGCTTTTGGAATCACTTGATTATGAATCAGTTGATGCTTGCGAACCATGCCTCATGGGCAAGATGACTAAGACTCCGTTCTTCGGAACAATGGAGCGAGCAACAGATTTGTTGGAAATCATACATACTGATGTATGTGGTCCGATGAATATTGAGGCTCGCGACAGGTATCATTATTTTCTGATCTTCACAGATGATTTGAGCAGATATGAGTATATCTACTTGATGAAACATAAGTCTGAAACATTTGAAAAGTTCAAAGAATTTCAGAGTGAAGTGAAAAATCATCGTAACAAGAAAATAAAGTTTCTACGATCTGATCGTAGAGAAGAGTATTTGAGTTACGATTTTGGCTTTCAGTTAAAAACAATGTGAAATAGTTTCACTACTCACGCCACCTGGAACACCACAATGTAATGGTGTGTCCGAACGTCATAACCATACTTTATTAGATATGGTGCGATCTATGATGTCTCTTACCGATCTACCACTATCGTTTTGGGGTTATGCATTAGAGACAGCTGCATTCACGTTAAATAGGGCACCACCTAAATCCGTTGAGACGACACCGTATGAACTATGGTTTGGCAAGAAACCTAAGCTGTTGTTTCTTAAAGTTTGAGGTTGCAATGCTTATGTGAAAAAGTTTCAACCTGATAAGCTCAAACCCAAATCGGAGAAATGTGTCTTCATAGGATATCCAAAGGAAACTATTGGATACACCTTCTATCACAGATCCGAAGGCAAGACTTTTGTTGCTAAATTCGGAAACTTCTAGAGAAGGAGTTTCTCTCGAAAGAAGTGAGTGGGAGGAAAGTAGAAAACTTGATAAGGTAATTGTACCTTCTCCCTTATTGGAAAGTAGTTCATCACAGAAATTTGTTCTTGTGACTACTACACCAATTAGTAAGGAAGACAATGATGGTGATCATGTAACTTCAGATCAAGTTACTATCGAATCTCGTAGGTAAACCAGAGTAAGATCCGCACCAGAGTGGTACGGTAATCCTGTTCTGGAAGTCATGTTACTAGACCATGACGAACTTGCGAACTATGAGGAAGCGATGATGAGCCCAGATTTCGCGAAATGGTTTGAGGCCATGAAATCTGAGATATGATCCATGTATGAGAACAAAGTATGGACTTTGATGGATTTGCCCGATGATCGGCAAGCCATAAAAATAAATGGATCTTCAAGAGGAAGACGGACGCTGATAGTAGTATTATTATATACAAAGCTAGAATTGTCGCAAAAGGTTTTTCGACAAGTTCAAGGTGTTGACTACGATGAGAGATTCTCACTCGTATCTATGCTTAAGTCTGTCCGAATCATGTTAGCAATTGCCGCATTTTATGAAATCTGGCAAATGGATAAACAAAACTGAATTCCTTAATGGATTTATTGAAGAAGAGTTGTATACGATGCAACTAGAAGGTTTTGTCAATCCGAAAGGTACTAACAAAATGTGCAAGCTCCAGCGATCCATCTGTGAACTGGTGAAAGCATCTCGGAGTTGGAATATACGCTTTGATGAGTTGATCAAAGCATATAGTTTTATACAGACTTGCGGTGAAGCCTGTATTTGCAAGAAAATGAGTGGGAGCACTACGGCATTTCTGATAAGTATATGTGAATGACATATTGTTGATCGGAAATAATGTAGAATTATTCTGTAAAGCATAAAGGAGTGTTTGAAAGGAGTTTTTCAAAGAAAGACTTCAGTGAAGCTGCTTACATATTGAGCTTCAAGATCTATAGAGATAGATCAAAACGCTTGATAAGTTTTTCCAATGAGTACATACCTTGACAAGATTTTGAAGTAATTCAAAATGGAGCAATCAAAGAAAGAGTTCTTGCCTGTATTACAAGGTGTGAAGTTGAGTAAGACTCAAAGCCCGACCACGGCAGAAGATAGAAAGAAAATGAAAGTCATTCCCTATGCCTTGGCCATAGGTTCTATAAAGTATGCCATGCTGTGTACCAGATCTATTGTATACCCTGCACTGATTTAGCAAGGGAGTACAATAGTGATCTAGGAGTAGATCACTGGACAGCGGTCAGAATTATCCTTAGTGAAATAAGGATATGTTTCTCGATTATGGACGTGACAAAAATGGTTCGTCGTAAAGGGTTACGTCGATGCAAGTTTTTGACACTGATCTAGAAGACTCTAAGTCTCGGTCTAGATACATATTGAAAGTGGGAGCAATTAGCTAGAGTAGCTCCAAGCAGAGCATTGTTGACATAGAAATTTGCAAAATACATGCGGATCTGAATGTGGCAGACCCGTTGACTAAGATTCTCTCACAAGCAAAACATGATCACACCTTAGTACTCTTTGGGTGTTAATCACATAACAATGTGAACTAGATTACTGAATCTAGTAAACCCTTTGGGTATTGGTCACATGGCGATGTGAACTATGGGTGTTAATCACATGATGATGTGAACTATCGAAGTTAATCACATGGTGATGTGATCTAGATTATTGACTCTAGTGCAAGTGGGAGACTGAAGGAAATATGCCCCAGAGGCAATAATAAAGTTATTATTTATTTCCTTATTTCATGATAAATGTTTATTATTCATGCTATAATTGCATTAACCGGAAACATAATACATGTGTGAATACATAGACAAACAGAGTGTCACTAGTATGCCTCTACTTGACTAGCTCGTTAATCAAAGATGGTTATGTTTCCTAACCATAGACAAAGAGTTGTTATTTGATTAACGGGATCACATCATTAGGTGAATGATCTGATTGACATGACCCATTCCATTAGCTTAGCACCCGATCGTTTAGTATGTTGCTATTGCTTTCTTCATGACTTATACATGTTCCTATGATTATGAGATTACGCAACTCCCGTTTTCCAGAGGAACACTTTGTGTGCTACCAAATATCACAACGTAAATGGGTGATTATAAAGGAGCTCTACAGGTGTCTCCAAAGGTAAATGTTGGGTTGGCGTATTTCGAGATTAGGATTTGTCACTCCGATTGTCGGAGAGGTATCTCTGGGCCCTCTCGGTAATGCACATCACTTAAGCCTTGCAAGCATTGCAACTAATGAGTTAGTTGCGAGATGATGTATTACGGAACGAGTAAAGAGACTTTCCGGTAACGAGATTGAACTAGGTATTGGATACCGACGATCAAATCCCGGGCAAGTAACATACCGATGACAAAGGGAACAACATATGTTGTTATGCGGTCTGACCGATAAAGATCTTCGTAGAATATGTAGGAGCCAATATGGGCATCCAGGTCCCGCTATTGGTTATTGACCGGAGATTTGTCTCAGTCATGTCTACATTGTTCTCGAACCGTAGGGTCCGCACGCTTAACGTTACGATGACAATTATTATGAGTTTATGCATTTTGATGTACCGAAGTTAGTTCGGAGTCCCGGATGTGATCACGGACATGACGAGGAGTCTTGAAATGGTCGAGACATAAAGATTGATATATTGGACAACTATATTCGGACACCGGAAGGGTTCCGGGGAAGTTTCGGATAAAACCGGAGCACCGGGGGGTTACCGGAACCCCCCGGGGGGTTACCGGAACCCCCCGGGGTGTTAATGGGCCTTATGGGCCTAATGTGGAGAAGAGGAAGGGGCTGCCAGGGCAGGCCGCGCGCCCCCTCTCCCCCTAGTCCGAATTGGACAAGGAGGGAGGGGCGGCGCCCCCCCCCTTTTCCTTCTCTCCCTCCACCTCTCCTAGTTGGACAAGAGTAGGACTCCTCCTGCGCGCCTCCTCTAGGCCGGCCGCACCCCCCCTTGGATCCTTTATATACGGAGGCAGGGAGGCACCCTAGAACACACAAGTTGATCTTCGTGATCGTTCCTTAGCCGTGTGCGGTGCCCCTTCCACCATATTCCACCTCGGTCATATCGTAGTAGTGCTTAGGCGAAGCCCTGCGTCGGTAGAACATCATCATCGTCACCACGCCATTGTGCTGACGAAACTCATCCCCGAAGCTTTGCTGGATCGGAGCCCGGGGAGCGTCATCGAGCTGTACGTGTGCCAAGAACTCGGAGGTGCCGGAGTAACGGTGCTTGGATCGGTCGGATCGGAAGACGTACGACTACTTCCTCTACGTTGCGTCAACACTTCCGTTGCGGTCTACAAGGGTACGTAGACAACACTCTCCCCCCTCGTTGCTATGCATCATCATGATCTTGCGTGTGCGTAGGAATTTTTTTGAAATTACTACGAAACCCAACACTGCCAACCCTGTTTTTCATGCTAGGACAAAGCACATCGAAATTGATTATCATTTTGTTCGTGAACGGGTTGCAAACAAGCTTCTGAATATTCGGTTTGTTCCTACTGGTGATCAAGTAGCGGATGGCTTCACTAAGCCACTATCACTGCGGCAGCTGGAGGTTTTCAGACGCAATCTCAACTTAGACAGTTGTGATTGAGGGGGAGTGTTAAACATTGTAATGTATGTCACGGTATTGTTATGAACCGTGGTTAGCTTAGGGCGTGGTGTACATGTGTTGTATATTGTTAGGATAGGTTAGGTTGTTGAGATATGATCATATAGTTAGCTTGGAGATCAATCCACACCTAACCTAATCCTAACTACTTATAAGCCGCCGGCCTAGGCCTTTATAACATGCAACGCGCCCCTGCATAACGCACGCGCTTCCAGCTATTCTCACAGGAGGCTCTACTGCAAAGGAAAGAGCTACTACAGGAAGATCTGCATAAGAAAGCCTTCTTGGCTAGAGAGTGGGCAAGGAGATTGTTGATCCCGGGAATGTGTGTGACCTTTGAAAGAGTTGTGGCGTGAAGCAATATTGAAGAAATCTGCAAGTAGAGGTATGATCCTCCAATGTCGTGGATTTTCAAGTAAATTCCTTGCTTCAACAGCATCAACCAATGTCCTGCAACAAGAAAAGAAGGAAATTGAGTTCGAACCCAAGGCCTTGATAGCCGAAGCAGCGAGAAGTAAATGTACGAATTTGTGCCCTTCAACTATATCCAAATATTGCTTGTTAATTATTCATGAACCTCTTTGTGCAAACATGCTCTGTGTAAGCACGGAATTATTATCTTTGATAGATGGAGTTGCTTATTGATGTAATTAATGTCTATAAGCTAGTCGACATTGTAATATCAATGCTGGAATTAATTCTTGCTGGATTATATACTTAAGGGTTTGCTTGATGAGGCTGGTCGACTAATATTGGAATACAGTATACATATATTGGAAATATTACGTGGGAACAATTAATTAGAAGGGAACTAGGTTGATGGTCAAAATACATCCCTGACTCTACATAATTAGTCGTTAGCGCACAACTCACATGTGTCTAGTAGTGTTCAATTAAAGGTGAATTATATTCTAGTTGTTAATCGCACTTGGACTCTATTTGGAAACAGGTTAGTTTAAACTTGGAAGCTTATCGACTCTAGATTTAGCAGTATAAGTAGGCCCCATCCTCTCTCGAAATAGGCTTACCCCTAGCAACCACACGGAACACCTGCTGGGGCAAACAACACATCAAGCCCAAAAGAAAAGAGAAACTAATGCCAACAACGGCAACTCAACGAAACACGGATGACCAACCACCGTTGCGCCCTCCGGAGTTGTCCCACCACACTCCTAGTACTCCGAAATGCCACGTATCAAGCAACAACTTCAAGAAGGAATGCGACGACGACGACGACGACGACGCTGCTGCCCGGATATGTCCTAGGGTTTCCCTAGCACCTTCGAGAGGGGAAAAGCAGGGGGCGCCTGGGCCTTGCCGGGTGACACACACCGGTGATGGCGGGGGGAGAGGGCGTCGGGGAGGGGGAGGGGGGGCATCCTGATCGCGAGAGGGAGGAAGACAGCGGCACCACCGATAAGGCGGAGGAATAGAGGGTATGCTTAAACCCTAAGTTTTTTCCTAACAGTAAACCCATAGCTTCTGCTGCAAAATATAATAAATATTCGGACTGCCGCTTGACTGAAAATCGAATGATCAGAATATTCATTTTTAGGAGCATTCCAAATAATGCCTCATTTCCTGCCACGGCTGGATTAAAGGCCACATCAACATATTCGTAAATACAATTTTGTGCATGTTTTTCCTTTTTGAATTTGATACAGTTTTTCTTTCCATCTTCCTCGGTATTCTCCTTTAAACCAGCGTTTAGCATGGCTTTTGTGGCGTAAACTATGTGCAAAGGGGTCCAAACTTTCTTTTTGAATACAAGATCAATGCTAGTTATCCGAATATTTTAAAGAAGAGTGAAGACGGTGGCTTAGGTCAAGTTGAGCTTGGCAGCTGCTGCAGCAAGAGACGCAGCATCAGCCAAGAATTCTTGGGTCGCAAAAAGAAGAGAAAGAAAACGCGAACACAACCAAGCGTTGGGCCATAACTTCTCGGGTCGCAAAAGGCAGTGAAGGCTGAGGCCCATTTTGGTTGAGTTCGGTCGGGAGTCGGGACCCTTCTTCCTTGCTGTCCAAAGGCCGAAACCCTCGACCAGTGCGGCGGCCACTTTCCCCTCCGGCATTCTCGTCTCCGGCGATTGCCTGCCCACCGCCAGCGCTCTTGGTAAGACCAACTCCTCCGTCTCCTCGGCACGCAACCCCATCTGAATCCATCGTCAATTTGGCTCCCTCGCTTGCTCACGCCGTCTATTTACCGCAGCGATGTCGCCCTCGAGGCCGCGCCCAACCATCTCCAGCTCCGGTGACCTGCCCGCGGACGCGCTGTACGAGGTCCTTCTCCGCATCCCGGCCAAGGACCTCTGCCGCCTCCGCGCTGTCTGCCCCGCCTGGCGCGCCCTCACCTCCGACCCGCTCTTCGTCGCGGCGCACAAGTCCCGCCACCGTACTGCGCCCCCGCTCCTCGCCATGGGCTACCGCGACGGCAGTGGAGTTAGCGGCGTTGCGATTTCGGATTTGTCGGGCAACGTCGTGAAGCGGATTCCAAGCACCGGGTATGAGATTGTTGGGGTGAACAAGTCCGGTGATCCCATTGGCCGGTTCACGAGCAAGAACGATAGCATCTGTGTTGTGCGCACGCGGCTAGACCTCGTCTGTTTCAACTGGATTGATTACCCTCAGGCCTTCTCGGTGCTGAACCCGGCCACTGGAGCTACCATCGACTTGCCGACGGGCCGCTCGGAGGAATTGGAACATGAGCTAGAGGTGGAGGGAATAGACAAGTGGTGTTGCCAAGTCGAGTCGTGTGCTTTTGGGCAGGTCTCCTCTACCAGAGAGTACAAGGTGCTCCAAGTCTTTAGAATTGATGACCGGCAGGTATGTGAAGTTATCACCTTTGATGGCACCAACCATGGAAGCTGGAGGAGAAAGCAGGACCCTCCCTCCCATATCTGTACCAGTCGCAATATGAGACATGCGGTCATCGATGGTGTGGTGTACTTCCTGATGGATTTTTGTTCCTCTTATTTTGAAACTGGGGGTGTTACCATTGAACCTGGTAGCGTAGCTTCCTTCAACCTCGAGACGGAGGAGTGGAGTGTTCTACGTGGTCCAGAACAGGTGCAGAGTTTTGTGCAAGACAACGAGAATTACCATTACATACAACTTGGACTCGAGTTATCAGTGGCTGAGTTGAATGATTGCTTAGTTATGGTTCATGATATCCATAAGGTATCTATGAACTTGTGGTTTTTGGCAGATTCCGAGAAAGGTATCTGGGTCAAGAAATACATCATGCCTTCACATGTTGCTAGGCCTCGTCTATACCCTCTTCTGGTATTAGATGATGGGAGAATTTACTTCAGCGGGAAGGATTATCTGCAAGGTTTCCTTAGTGGTGGAGAGCCAGGAGGGGGATTTCTGCTTAGTTATGATCCAAGAAATGACTCCGACGCACTAAAACTGAAAGGTTCCCAATCCATTGGCATTTACACAGGAAGCCTGCTGAGTTTATAGAGTAGCTGTCAATGATGAGGTGAATGATGCAACTGGCTGGGTAATGTCAACAATTAGTGAGACAATGTACTGATGCATGCATCAATGGAAAAGTACTTTGCCTTCAAAGTATATTATGTTAATCTCTGATATATTTTGCATGAGAAGATTTGCAGTCTTCTTTGTATGTTGGAATTTTATTAGAACTAAGGACGTTGATAGAGTATGATGCCTCATGTTATCATACCAAATTATAAAGCTGCAAGTTGTAGTATGGCATTAAGGTTCCTTGAGAATTCTCTTAAAAAAAGGTTCCTTAACGCATTGGTGTCAGTCAATCACAGATATTGTTTGACTGTTAATCTTCTGTCTTGAGGCTTGCTTTCTTTTGTCTCCATTCTTTTGCTGGATTTTGTGCTTGTAATCCGCTCCAATTTTGAAGTGGCAAAAATTGACAAATTCACAATGAATAGATTTTCTGTTCTTAGCTACGAACCCAGGACACTGATCTGGAGGCAGCTCATATTGAATGAATATTTGAAATGAGTAAGTGTAATCTCTGGCTCTGGTAATTTGAAAGCTTGCTTCTCCGCTACTTCCATGTAAAATGGGATTATCAACGGATATTGCTCTTGTGAGTGCGGGAGTCTCTTCCAATTTTAGACCTGCACTTGTGTGGATGCTATATAGAAGTTGTTCTCTAGTATCTCCCTATTTATTTGTTTTATGAAACTTGGAGCATATATTAAGTGCGGAAGAAACTCGGAATATTTCTAGGAAGCACTTCCGACACGTTTGGTTTGCGCTCAGGTAACATATCCAGATTATGTAGTCATCATGGAAAGAATGAGACTGTATCCCTTCCAATTTAGAAAGGCTACTGGTCAATCTGCGTTTAACAAGATACAAGACCTGAGTTGTTGCCACTCACTCGCATAGAATAGACCATGAAGTTCGCGATATGCTAAATCTCTTAAATAACTTTTTTATACTGCAGGTTACTTGATACGATAATCGTCTATAGTTGTAAATTAACTCTATAAGGGAGGGAACCAAAAGATATTGCCTTTGGTGGTTGTCAGTTTGAAGTTGGGCAATATATATAGAGAGCTAACATGCACAGAAGTTCCTTATCATTTCACCCTGTAGGACATGCCCTATATTGACATACATATTGTTTTGTGCTAGAGAGTAAAGATAAATATTCAACTTTGATTACAATGCTCAGTTTTTTGTGTTTCCATGTCGGTAGTTTTGCTACACTGTAGGAGTGATAGTCCATATGGCAACTATTGTAGTGATTAGATCATCACAGTGACTATGCGAGGGGCTTTCAAAAAGCAGTTCAAGAGAAAATCTGTTTGGACTTGGGAGATGTTCCATGGACTTCTGTTTTTGGTTCTTTCAATTGTCATTCAAAGTACTACTATTCTCCAATAGAAGATACTTTTACTTTTCACATTTTCTTCCAAGCAAGTTTAATCTCTTTACCTTTGTACCATCTGCTATCCAGTTAGTGCATGTTTGATGCATTAATTCTCTCTTCTCGTATGAGCATGCCAAAGTTGTTTGCTTTGTCAAATTTCTTCCTGGAAGGCTCGAACATAGCAGGGCTTTGTACCATTTCTGTTTACAAATATAATATAGCTAGAATGAAATAAATATGTAGCAGCAGATCAGTTTGTGCGGTTTGAAATGATTACTGGCATTTGCAGAATTTTTTACTGTTTGTAGTTCTGTGTATGGACTTGATGAAACTAGAGGTTTGTTTCTGTTATTCCAGTTACCATATTAGCTTGGCTTAGTTATGCTGCTGTTATGTACAAAATGTTGTTCGCTCACAATTTTTACCTGCTATGCTTTGTTTTAATTTTCTTGGATACCTACAATGTTAAGATTTTTTCAAATACTTACCTCATTTGTGTCTCAAGAATCAAGATACATGAGTCTGCAGTGAATCTCTAATGTTACTGTCTATTCTTTGGTGTCATTAATTTCTTTGTACAAATGGACATATCTGCAGGGAGTGAGCATCTAAGAAGAATGCAGTGAACATAATTGATGCACTGATATAATAATAAAATCAGTACAACGGCAGTTCCTTGTTTTTGCAGAAACAGAGTGAAGAGCAGTTACAAAAGAGAATAGTTCAATTCTAAATTGTATATTTGATGGAACAATTACTTGGAATTTGCTTTTGACTTTCTAATTCAAATTTGCTTAATTTTAAGTCCATAATTAAGCTGTACAGTTGTTGTTCAAGACATGATTATTTACATCTGGACAGATAACTTTGATGTGAGATGGGTTGTAAATAACATTATAACAATTGTTCTTTCCGCATTATTGAAGCTAGACGCATGGTGTTTCTCTTTTTTGGACCCATCCTTATTTCTACAGCTTTTAATTCTTCGTGTCTACCCACTGATTCACTTTCTTCTGCTCCTCCATATTTGTATTTTCCCTTAATGTTGCTTTTTTTTCCTTGAGATGCTAGACCATATAGTTTTTGTCACTAAAAAGAAGTATTTTTTCGACTAGTTTTGTTGTCAATGCATTGGAAGATAGATCAACAAATGAATATCGTTAGGCTAACAGTGTGTGTTTTTTATAAGATAAAATGCATGTTTCACAAGAAACACGGACTGCAATTGACTCAGAATGAGGATAGCAACATTTGCTTCTCTTAGGTAGTTTTATTTTCATTCAACTGTTTTGGTTGTTTCCGTTTAGTGCGAGCCAATGCCCATCAGTTAGCTATATGTATTTTAAATTTCAATTCAGCCTTTGTAGGTGTCATGAATTTGAGACATGGATCCTCGGATCAATTTGGTACTTTCTATAGTGCAAGGAGAAATACTTACAACTTCGTTGGCGCAATATGCACTAGTAGAAAACAGGGCTATGGTCCAGGCCGGCTCAGCCCATTAGTCCCGGTTCAGTGTAGAACCGGGACTAATGTGGGCATTGGTCCCGGTTCGTGAGCCCAGGAGGCCGGCCGGGCCACGTGGGCCATTGGTCCCGGTTCGTCTGGACCTTTTGGTCCCGATTGGTGGGACGAACCGGGACCAATGGGCCTCGCTCCTGGCCCACCACCATTGCTCCCCTTTAGTCTCGGTTCATGCCACCAACCGGGACCAATGAGGTGCCTATATATACCCCCTCGCCCGCGAGCAGAGCACAGTGCTCTGTTTTTTCTGGCCGAGGGGGAGAGGGCTTTGTGGTGCTCTAGCTCACCTCCTATGCACATGAGGTGTTCGATGGAATGCCCGAGCCACACTACTTAAGCTTTCTCCTCTCGAAGCTCGACCTCCAAGCTTCATTTTCCTCGAGATTTGTCTAGATTTAGCAGTCCGTCACGCCCTGTCCCCGTCTTCACCGCCGTCGATCACCCGCGCCGATCTCATCACCGACACCACCGTGGTGAGCCTCTTGTTCTTATCTTCTTTCTGAAAGGAAAAATATTCTTACTTGTCTGTTTAGATAGATACTTGTATCATTTTCTTACATTTATTATTGCATCTTATATAGTGCGATGGTTTTGGTATCCGCCCCCGTCGGCCCTCGTCCTGTCTATGATTCGGATTTGGTATGTATATTATCTTCATAACTATTGGTTCATTTATTGTTTATGAAAATTATGCCGACCAACGTGACATAGATTTTATTTATCTAGGATGTATGTGAATCGGAAATGCCAACCGACCCTATTGTCGAGAGGTTAAATTTAGTTGAAGAAGAAAACAATTTGTTGAAGGAAAAAATAAAAAAAATTGAGAAGGAGAAGATGATATTGGAGTTGCATGTTGCGGATGTCGTCGATGATCACAAGATCAAGATGGATGCAATGCGCTTGAAGATTAGAAAATATGCCATTCATACCGAGGCTTGGTATCATTATGCCGTTGGATCAATTGTTACCTTGGTTGCGATTATGATCGCATTTGTTTTCGCATTGAAATGTTTTACATAGTTTCAATGTATGGTTTAATTAATTAGATGCTCTGGAGAGCTATATGTTGTTAGATGAGAACTATGTATGCACTTTGGTTTTAATGTGATGATGAACTTCTATTAATTTGGACACTTAATTATATATAATGCACGCAGATGAACCGGCAATGGATGTACGGTGACAGACACACCCGCGAGTACATTAAGGGCGTGCATGAGTTTCTCGATGCGGCTGAGGCAAACAAGCAGAATGGTTTTATGTGTTGTCCATGCACTGAATGTGGGAATACGAGGTCTTACTCTAACCGGAAAATCCTTCACTCCCACCTGCTTTACAAGGGTTTCATGCCACACTATAATGTTTGGACGAGGCACGGAGAAATAGGGGTTATGATGGAAGACGGCGAAGAAGAAGACTACGATGACAACTATGTGCCCCCTGAATACGGTGATGCTGCAACGGGGGGAGCGGGTGAAGATCAAGAGGAACCAGACGATGTGCCCAATGATGCTGCCACGGGTGAAGCTGCTGAAGATCAAGAGGAACCAGACGATGTGCCCGATGATGATGATCTCCCCCGGGTCATTGTCGATGCAAGGACGCAATGCATTAGTCAAAAGGAGAAGCTGAAGTTCGATCGCATGTTAGAGGATCACAAAAAAGGGTTATACCCCAATTGCGAAGATGGCAACACAAAGCTCGGTACCGTACTGGAATTGCTGCAGTGGAAGGCAGAGAATGCTGTGGCTGACAAAGGATTTGAGAAGCTACTGAAAATATTGAAGAAGAAGCTTCCAGACGATAACGAATTGCCCGACAGTACATACGCAGCAAAGAAGGTCGTATGCCCTCTAGGATTGGAGGTGGAGAAGATACATGCATGCCCTAATGACTGCATCCTCTACCGCGGTGCATACAAGGATCTGAACGCATGCCCGGTATGCGGTGCGTTGCGGTATAAGATCAGACGAGATGACCCTGGTGATGTTGACGGCGAGCCCCTCAGGAAGAGGGTTCCTGCGAAGGTGATGTGGTATGCTCCTATAATACCACGGTTGAAACGTCTGTTCAGAAACGAAGAGCATGCCAAGTTGATGCGATGGCACAGTGAGAACCGAAAGAAAGATGGAAGTTGAGAGCACCCGCTGACGGGTCGCAGTGGAGAAAAATCGAGAGAAAGTACTGGGATGAGTTTGCAAAGGACCCAAGGAATGTATGGTTTGCTTTAAGCGCGGATGGCATTAATCCTTTCGGGGAGTAGAGCAGCAATCACAGCACCTGGCCCGTGACTCTATGTATGTATAACCTTCCTCCTTGGATGTGCATGAAGCGGAAGTTCATTATGATGCCAGTTCTCATCCAAGGCCCTAAGCAACCCGGCAACGAAATTGATGTGTACCTAAGGCCATTAGTTGAAAAACTTTTATAGCTGTGGAATGGAAACGGTGTACGTACGTGGGATGAGCACAGACAGGAGGAATTTAACCTTAAGGCGTTGCTGTTCGTGACCATCAATGATTGGCCCGCTCTCAGTAACCTTTCAGGACAGACAAACAAAGGATACCACGCATGCACGCACTGTTTAGATGACACTGAAAGTATATACCTGGACAAATGCAGGAAGAATGTGTACCTGGGCCATCGTCGATTTCTTCCGACCAACCATCAATGTCGAAAGAAAGGCAAGCATTTCAAAGGCGAGGCAGATCACCGGAAGAAGCCCGCCATGCGCACCGGTGTTCACGTGCTTGCTATGGTCAATGATTTACACTACGTAATCTTTGGAAAGGGTCCCGGTGGACTAGCTGTTCCGAATGACGCTGAGGGACACGCACCCATGTGGAAGAAGAAATCTATATTTTGGGACCTACCCTACTGGAAAGACCTAGAGGTCCGCTCCTCAATCGACTTGATGCACGTGACGAAGAACCTTTGCGTGAACCTGCTAGGCTTCTTGGGCGTGTATGGGAAGACAAAAGATACACCCGAGGCACGAGAGGACCTGCAACGTTTGCACGAAAAAGACGGCATGCCTCCGAAGCAGTATAAAGGTCCTGCCAGCTACGCTCTTACGAAAGAAGAGAAAGAAATCTTCTTTGAATGCCTGCTCAGTATGAAGGTCACGACTGGCTTCTCGTCGAATATAAAGGGAATAATAAATATGCCAGAGAAAAAGTTTCAGAACCTAAAGTCTCATGACTGCCACGTGATTATGACACAACTGCTTCCGGTTGCATTGAGGGGGCTTCTACCGGAAAACGTTTGATTAGCCATTGTGAAGCTATGTGCATTCCTCAATGCAATCTCTCAGAAGGTGATCGATCCAGAAATCGTACCAAGGCTAAGGAGTGATGTGGCGCAATGTCTTGTCAGTTTCGAGCTGGTGTTCCCACCATCCTTCTTCAATATCATGACGCACGTCCTAGTTCATCTAGTCGACGAGATTGTCATCCTGGGGCCCGTATTTCTACACAATATGTTCCCTTTTGAGAGGTTCATGGGAGTCCTAAAGAAATATGTCCGTAACCGCGCTAGGCCAGAAGGAAGCATCTCCATGGGCCATCAAACAGAGGATGTTATCGGGTTTTGTGTTGACTTCATTCCTGGCCTTAACAAGATAGGTCTCCCTATCGCGGTATGAGGGGAGACTGACTGGAAAAGGCACTCTGGGAAGAGATCAATAATATGCAGGGACGGATATTCTTGGTCTCAAGCACACTACACAGTTCTACAGAACTCTACCTTGGTGACCCCGTATGTCGATGAACACAAGAATAGTCTGCGCTCCAAACACCCGGAGCAGTGCGACGACTGGATTACATGTGAACACATCAGGACTTTCAGCAGTTGGTTGGAAACACGTCTCAGAGGTGACAACACTGTTTGTGATGAGTTGTACTTGTTGTCCAGGGGACCATCTTTGACTGTATTGACTTACAAAGGATACGAGATAAATGGGAATACATTTTACACGATCGCCCAAGATCAAAAGAGCACCAACCAAAACAGCGGTGTCTGCTTTGATGCAGCAACCGAGAGCGGAAAGGACACATATTATGGTTACATAGTGGACATATGGGAACTTGACTACGGACCTGATTTTAAGGTCCCTTTGTTTAAGTGCAAATGGGTCAATCTGTTAGGCGGCGGGGTACAGGTAGACCCACAGTACGGAATGACAACAGTGGATCTGAAAAATCTTGGGTACACTGACGAGCCGTTCGTCCTAGCCAATGATGTGGCACAGGTTATCTATGTGAAGGACATGTCTACCAAACCGAGAAAAAGAAAAGATAAGGAAGCGAATACATCATACGATGAGCCAAAGCGCCACATAGTTCTTTCAGGAAAAAGGGACATCCTGGGAGTGGACGGCAAGACAGACATGTCTGAAGATTATGAAAAGTTTCATGAAATTCCTCCCTTCAATGTCAAGGCTGACCCAAGCATCCTGATAAACAATGAAGATTATCCATGGTTACGGCGCAATAAGCAAATGACACAAGCGAAGAAAAAGTGAAGACTTTCTCCCGCAATAAGCAAATGCTATGTGGGTGAAATTATGATACCATCCCAACTTTCAACTTTTTCAGAGTTCATTTGAAATGCTTTCATGTCTTATGGTTCGAAACTTTGATACTTCGAAAGTGATTGTCCATTTTGTACACGAAGTGCATCAAGTTTTTGTCGTAACCCTCTCTACTTTTTGGAACATGCAATGTGGGTGAAATGATGATACCATGCCAACTTTCAACCTTTTCAGACTTCATTTTGAAATGCTTTCCAATTTCAGAGTCATTTAGCTCAAAGAATGAATTAATAGCAAACAGAATGAACTACAAAACTTTTATGAAAATAAAAACAATCAATTAAAATATTATGTTATGATCAACTAAAATAAAATTATAATATTCTTTAATAGCAAAAAGAATATAATTTTTGTGACCTAAAATCAAACTATAAGTATTTAATTGTAAGTATAAATAAAAAATAAATAGGAAAGAAGAAAAAAAATTCTATTTTTATAGTAAAGTTATTCATAAACTAGTGATTCACACAAATTTTATAAAAATCCAATTTAAACTATTCAAAATTTTAAAACTAATGGCACTAACAGAAAGTTTATAATTTTTGTGACGTAAAAGCAAAAAGAAATCACTAAAAAACTATAAGTATTTAGTTGTAAGTATAAATAAAAAATAAATAGAAAAAAATTTCTATTTTTATAGTAAAGTTATTCATAAACTAGTGATTCACACAAATTTTTAAAAATTCAAATTTAAACTATTCAAAATTTAAAACTAATGGCACTAACAGAAAGTTTATAATTTTTGTGACCTAAAAGCAAAAAGAAATCACTAGAAAACTATAAGTATTTAGTTTTAAGTAGAAATAAAAAAATAAAAAACCAAAAAAATGTAGAAATAAAAAAGAAAAAACCAAAAAAATGCCTCCTACTGGGCCTCCACGGCCTGAATACGACTAGAAACCCTACATGGGCCAGGATTCAGGCCCGCAGAGGCCCAATAGGCCCACAGGCAGTAGCAAGTTTAGGCCCGAAAGCCTGCATTAGAGAGGAGCTCGAATGGGGAGTCACAACAGGGCTTATAAACCAGTGCCGGCGCCCTTCAGCTAGCGATGTGGGACTAAACTTTTGGGCGCTGGCAGCACAAGGGTATTGGTCCCGGTTGGTGGCACCAACCGGGACTAAAGGGGGCATTGGTCACGGTTCGTGGAACCCTTTGGTCCCGGTTGGTGCCACCAACCGGGACCAAAGGCCGCCGCTTCCCGCCCTTTGGGCTGCTGAAAATTGGCCTTTGGTCCCGGTTGGTGGCACCAACCAGGACCAAAGGGGTGCATTGGTCACGGTTTGTGCCACAAACCGGGACCATTGCTCTGGCTATATATACAACCCTTGCGAAATTTTCGCCAACTGCTCCATTCCCCATCGCCGACTCCGCCAGGCTGCTCGTCCTCCTCGTCGCCGTCGCTGCGCCCTGCCCCATCGCCGTCGCCGTTGCCGCGCCCTGAGCCCCGCCTCCTCGATCGTCCTCCTCGTCGCCGTCGTCCGCCCTGCCCCGAGCCCCGCCTCCTCGTTCGTCCCCGTCGCCGCCGTGTGCCGCCCCGAGCCCGCGGCCGTCCCCGTCGCCGTGTGCCACCCCGCCCCGAGCTCGCTGCCGTCCGCCCTGCCCCGAGCCCCGCCTCCTCGATCGTCCCCGTCGCCGTGTGCCGCCCCGAGCCCGCGGCCGTCCCCGTCTCCCCATCGCCCCACGCACGCCGTCCCCGTCGCCGGCATCCCCGAGCCCGCCGTAGCTCCTTTCCCGTCGCTGGCCTCCTCTCCCCGTCGCCGCCCGCCCCTAGTGAGCTCCCCCCTTTCCCATCCCCGTCGCCGACGATGCCACCCATTGCCTCCGCTGCTCTCTGTTCATATATGCAAAAGTTACTTTTTTTAGAAAATCATCTATATATGTTCAGAAAAGTTCTATATGAATGTGGCTATATATATATGTTCAGAAAAGTTCTATATGTATGTGGCTATGTATGAGTATGTGGCTATGTGAATATGCAAAGAAGAGGAGATGAAGAAGATGATATATTTTCTTATTCGTGGGTGTGTCGAGAGGGTCATCGATAACTTTAGTGAATTTTAGGTTATTTTCATTTTAGGTCATTTTAGGCGGGGAAGAAGGGGAAGAAGAGGGATAAGAAGAGGGGGTCGAGAGGGGGTCTAGGGTCGCCGAGGGGTCGAGGGTCGTCGAACATGAGAGGAGGAAGAGGATAAAAAAAGAAGAGGAATAAGAAAAGAAAAAAGAGGAGAAGAAAGAATAGAGGAGAAGATCTCCTCTATTCTTTCTTCTCCTCTTTTTTTTCTTCTTCTTCCTCTTTTTTTTATCGGGAACGAGGGTCGTCGAGGGTCGCCGAGCGGTAGAGGAAGAAGAGGATAAAAAAGAAGAGGAAGAAAAAAAAGAGAGGGGTCGACGGTCGCCTAGGGGTCGCGGGTCGAGAGGGGGTCTAGGGTCGCCGAGAGGGGAGAGGAAGACAGGGAGAAATAAATGAGAAGAAGAAAAAAGAAGAAAAAGAAGAGGAGAAGAAGAAAGGAATAGTGGAGAAGAAGAAAGGAATAGTGGAGAAGAAGAGAAAATAGAATAGAGAAAAATAGAATATATATTCTATTTTCTCTTCTTCTCCACTATTCCTTTCTTCTTCTCCTCTTTTTATTCTTCTTTTTTTTCTTCGACATGTGGGGGGGGGGTCGAGAACGTCGGACATTCATGAGAGAGGCGAGGAAGAAGGGGAAGAAGAGGGAGAAGAAGAGGAGAGGAAGAAGAGGAAGTCTTCTCCTCTATTCTTTCTTTTCTTCTTTTTTCTTCTTCTTCTTCCTCTTTATTTTATCGGGAACGAGGGTCGTCGAGAGGTCGAGGAGCGGTAGAGGAGAAACCCTAAATAGAAAGTATCGTCGGTGTGAGATACATGTACCGTCGGTGTCGGACACTACACCCACATCCCACAAGTGGCGCGGGCTTCGACGCCCACGTCACTTGTGGGACGTGGATGTAGTGTCCGACACCGAAGGCCACATGTATCTCACACCCACGATACTTGCTAGCTATTTAGGGTTTCCTCTACCGAAAAGAAGAGGAGAAATAAATAAGAATAAGAAAAAAGAAGAAAAAGAAGAGGAGAAGAAACAAGGAATAGTGGAGAAGAAGAGAAAATAGAATATATTCTATTTTCTCTTTTCTCCACTATTCCTTTCTTCTTCTCCTCTTTTTTTTCTTCTTTTCTTCTTCTTCTTCTTCTTCTTCTTCTTCTTATTAGCCGGAAGTAGAGAGAGGTTTCCTAGTGTCAAAGTATTGCAGAAATCCATGCCTTCATCATTAGTCGGAAGTAACCAGGGCATGTTGGTACGAAGTTCTGCAAAGTTATTTTGGAATGGAGTCCCGGATAGAATAATCCGCTTTTTGGTACGAATTCAGCAAAGGCCTTCCAAATAGCGATATTCGGAAGGCTCTTGCTGAACTTTGTACCAAAAAGCAAATTATCCTATCTGGGACTCCGTTCTAGAACAACTTTGAAGAGCTTCGTACCATCATGCACATGTTACTTTCGCCTAATGATGAAGACATGGTTTTGTTGAATCCTTTGACACTAGGCAACCTCCCGACCCCTCGGCGATCCTCTCGAACATGAGAGGAAGAAGAGGGTCGTCTAGGGGTCGAGGGTTCCAGGGTCGTCGAGGGTTCGAGGGGTCGAGGATCGCCGAGGGGTCGAGAGAGGTTTCCTAGTGTCAAAGTATTGAAGAAATCCATGCCTTCATCATTAGCCGGAAGTAACCAGGGCATGTTGGTACGAAGTTCTGCAAAGTTATTCTGGAATGGAGTCCCGGATAGAATAATCCGCTTTTTGGTACGAATTCAGCAAAGGCCTTCCAAATAGCGATATTCGGAAGGCTCTTGCTGAACTTTGTACCAAAAGGCGGATTATCCTATCTGGGAGTCCGTTCCAGAACAACTTTGAAGAGCTTCGTACCATCATGCACATGTTACTTTCGCCTAATGATGAAGACATGGTTTTGTTGAATCCTGAGACACTACGCAACCTCCCGACCCCTCGGCGATCCTATCGAACATGAGAGGAAGAAGAGGATAAAAAAAGAAGAGGAAGAAGAAAAATAAGAGGAGAAGAAAGAATAGAGGAGATCTTCTCCTCTATTCTTTCTTCTCCTCTTATTTTTCTTCTTCTTCCTCTTTTTTTATCGGGAACGAGGGTCGTCGAGGGACATAGATGTAGTGTCGTCATTGTCGATATATACCCCCTCCCGATAGCTTACTATGATTAGGTAGCTAGTTCTACGTTTGGCACTAATATATCCATCTATCATGTTTGAATAATAATTGCCATGTTGTAAATATTTGTAGAAACTATGGACACCGCCCTAGACGAAGCAACAAAAGAAGCGTTGTTGAGGGACATAATCGCAGAAGGAAGTGATGCCATCTCGTTGTTTCTCAACGAAACCGATGGTCTGGAAGGAGAGGGTGAACAAGCTGGCTACGGTGACCTAATGACGGTGCAAGAAGAAGAACATGAGGACGGCTCCGGTGACCGAACCGAGTCCGGCCAGGTATATATATTAGTTAAGCCTATGCTGACTAGCTGATTGATGCATTCATTGTTTTGGTATGTACACATATTAATTAAGTCTTTGTTCTTTTTTCTAGCCCTCCGGATCGAGCACAACTTCGGTAAAGAGACGAGGCCCGAAGAAAAAGTTGAGCTCGGATGAAAAGTTTGAGATCATAGCAATCGCGTCCGACGGCCAACCTATTGAACCCCTCCGGACAAAGAGCGCATTTGTTGCTCAGTGCGGGGTTCTGGTTAGGGACAAGATCCCGATAAGCATCCAGCAATGGTTTAAGCCGGCTACAGAAGACCCTGAGGTCTCTCATGTCAATGATATACAGAAAAATGATCTTTGGACTGAGCTGAAGTCAAATTTCACCCTACCGCCTGAGGATAATCCAGAGAACCCAGTTAAAGAGAAATTAATCAAGTCTTTTGCTCTGAAGAGGATGGCAGAACTATTCAGGAGGTGGAAGAAAGAGCTGAATAAGTTTGTCGAAAATAATGAGACACCAGAATTTAAGGGCAGATATGAGAATATCAGAGATCACTGGCCCGCATTTGTGGCCCACAAGACATCGGAAAAGAGTAAGAAGATGTCGGCGACAAACAAGCAAAATGCTGCGAAGAAGAAGCTTCACCATCGCACGGGGTCAGGTGGCTACCTCGTAGCCCGGCCTAAGTGGTCCAAGACTGAGAATGATCTGGTTCATAAAGGGATCGAACCAGAGACAATTAACTGGCCAGACCGTTGCCGGACTTGGTTCTTCGAGGCTGGCGGAACACTGGACCCTGTAACAGGAAAGTGCATTTGGACGAACGATCAAATGGACATACCAGTCAGTAAGCTTAAGCAGTATATCGAAGCAGCGCAGGAAGGGACGTTCTTTCCAGACAGAGAGAACGACGAGCTCACAATGGCCCTCGGGAATCCTGAGCACCTTGGACGGACACGAGGCACGCCAGGCTCCATTCCGTGAAAGGTTGGGTTTCCGGACGCAGGCGGTTACAAATCCCATGAGAGGAGGAAAAAAGTGCAGCAGACCCAAATGCAGGCGCTGCAAGCAAGGGTAGACGCGATAGAGGAACGAGAAGCAAATCGCAGCAAACGTACTGCCGAAGCCTCCCCCGAAGCTACCCCGCCATCTCAGCGCAGAAGCAGCGTGGCTTCCACCGAGCTGCTTCAGCCGGAGCATGACTTGACGGCTCCTGCCAGCTATCCCGTGGATGCTATAACAGAGTCTCAAAATTGCCACCTTATGACGCAATGGATGAATTTGAAGGTCAAGGCGGCTGTTGGCTCTGTTTTTCCTACTGAACCCGGCGCAACTTTTCACTGCCGGCCGATTCCAGAAGGATATGCTAGGGTGATGGTGGATGAGATAACGGAGGGATTTGAGGACCTCCAGCTTGACCACCCTACCGGTGAAGGGGAGACTCGGCTGGGGTCTGCTCTGAAGACTCCATGCCTATGGCGGAAGGAGCTCATCAACCTTCCGAACTGGACGCCACCGCCTCCTCCTCCTCCTCCGGCGAGTCAGGGCACTCCGCCTCCACCGCCTCCTCCTCCGGCGAGTGACGATCAGGGCCCTCGGCCGGCTCCTTCTACGGCGCGCGGCGGCACTCCGCCTCCTTCTCCGCCTGCGCCGACGCGCCCGAGCAGCCAGCCTCCTCCTTCTCCGCCTCGTCAGCAAGGGCGGAAGAGACCTGCCGCCGCTCCAGCTGCTCCGGCAAGTCGTAGTCCTTCTCCTCCGCCTCTTAAGCAAGTAAAGAAGACAACCGCTACGTCTGCTCGGTCGGCATCTAGCAGTACAACCAGAGGCAGGAGGACATACAGATTCGGTCCTTCTCTGAAGACTCCAGAGAAGTTACCATACGAGAGGACCCAGGAGGAGAACGCTGAGATCGCGCGAGAAGAAGTGAAGAAATTCTTTGAAGGGGTGAAAGCAAAGAAACATCCACCTCCGGAGGAGAAGGTAGATCGGGTGAAAGTGAAGCGCACTCTGGCTGCCCTGACAAAACCACCGAAGTCTGATTCGCCGAAAGGAAACTATGACCGCATTATTGGAAAGGAATTTGCCGAAGCGGAGCGGTCGGGAAGTACTGTCAGTGATCAAAGGCTGAAAGAACGACGAGCTGGGAAACAAATTTCCCAACTCGGCGAACAAGCGAAGCAATCGTGCCCCCCGCTCAAGGTGCCTAGCCACAACGTCGATAATGATCCGAGGATGGTGCCCGGTTATAGCAATCTTGCAGATTACTTGCCCGACGAAGTACATTATGAACCCATGGACGTGCAGATACAAAGATACGAGTACGGGAAGCCTCTCGTCAAAGATGAAAGATCTCTATCAACGATGATGCGAAGATTGCATGATTGATACTTGAAAATTTGCAGAGACTCTGGGGGGAGGAGTACTTTGTATGCGAGAGTTAAACCGGAGCATGACCTCGTTGGAATTGATCTGTTGCCTGTTCCATTTGAGGAGTTCTATCAGTTCTTCAATCAATTGGCCCTCGATAAAACAACGGTCGCCTGCTACTGTCTGTAAGTAGTACTACTTCTGTCATTAAGTTTCTCTATATAGCTTAGCCCTTTCATTGCATGTATTTATAATCATCCTCACTATATTATGCAGATTGAAGATCGTCGAATTGAAGAAAAGACAAGTCGGTGATATTGGGTTCATTAACACATATCTCATAGGTGCAACTCAGGTTAAACTTCATGCCGCAGCTACCGAGGCAAGCTTGCTACGATCGTTCGTAATAAATCAAAACAAAGATATAATACTCTTTCCTTACAACTTCAGGTGAGTGTTACTGTCTTGTGCGTATTCGGTTTCCCTTATATATTAGTCAAGGTTATAGTAATGTAATTGATGAGTTATGCATGTGTGTGCAGTTACCACTATATTCTCCTAGAGATTAAGCTTGAGCAGGGAGTAGTAACCGTCTTGGACTCTAAACAAAAAGATCCCAAGGAGTATGCGGACATGACTGAAATCCTCAAGAAGTAAGTTAAATCGATCATTATCCACCATATCAGCAACTTTGTTCATTTCCTGATATCAAGTAATTGTTTTCTTTGTCCGGCAGGGTTTGGAGAAAATTCACCAAAACAGTTCCGGGACTGCCGAAGGAGCTGGAATTTAGACACCCGAAAGTAAGTACTATAGTAGCATGTTCCGCGCATCTCCTAGTGATTCAAGCGCTAGTTTCATCAATACCATTTAGCATTCTTGCTTATCAGTTTGATTGACCTCTATTTCTTGTAAAGTGGTTGTGGCAGGAACAAGGGAATGATTTCTGTGGATACTACATCTGCGAGTCCATCCGCCACACGACCTGTGAGCGGGGCGGGTACTCTAACGAACAATATGAAGTACGTAAATAACAACATTCACAATTTTATTTTATTACCATCATTTGTGTTGAGTTTCATTCATTTATATATATATATATATATATATATATATATATATATATATATGTATTGACCCCCTTCTTCAAATTAGATGTTTCGGAAGCGGGATGAACTCCTAGCACCAGCTCGCATGCGAGCAATTCAAGAGGAATTGGCGGCATTCTTTCTTGACCACGTGATCCCTGAAAACGGAGAATTCTATGTAGACCCTGAGTCCGTATGATTACATTTGTAAGAGATAATTATTGTATATATGTAGCCGGTAGTGTCAGATAGATATACGAGAACTTGTTGTTCGACCAATCTCTCGGAGAAGGAGAGGTGGTCGATATCACTTCTCTCTGTATATATGCATATATGTTCACGACGATCTTCTGTTTCCTTCGTTTGCTTACTAGCTAGCTAGCGTGTCTAGTCCTCTCTATATACGTATGTATAGTACGTAGCGTCGACCAAGCACGGACATAAGAGAGGACACTTCTCTCTATTAATTATAACTAGCTAACACAATATATGAAACACCTAAATTAACCCCGCAAAACCCCCAACCCCCCCTTTCAAAAAAAAACAAAAACCCCAGCCACAGAAGTGCTGACGCGTGGATGCCTATTGGTCCCGGTTGGTGCCACCAACCGGGACCAAAGGGTCTCCTGACTGGGCTCTGCGCAATGCCCACGTGGAGGGCCTTTAGTCCCGGTTCTGGATTGAACCGGGACTAAAGGGGGGGGGGGTATTAGTACCGACACTTTAGTCCTGGTTCCGGAATCGGGACTAAAGGCCCTTACGAACCGGGACTATAGGCCCTTTTTCTACCAGTGATGATTTTTGGGTATCCCTAGCTCATTCTTTGTCAGGTCTTTGTTTCCTTCTTCCCTTGTATTGCACTTCCGATTTGAGCTACTATAGATTTACTCCCCCTCTTGGGCAGTTTTGTTTTGTAGTTTTGTGCATTTTTCTATATTATTGCATAAGTGCATTGATTATTTTTAGTTCATTCTAAGTTTCTAACTTAGCCCTATATCCCAAATTTCTACAGGAATTTGAACTCCAGGTTTTTACTTCATTCTTCCTAGAACTGGACTTCATGTTTTTACGCAAATTTGTAATAATATAATATAACATTTAAAATAGACGGGTGCGGCAACGCACGCCATCAACAATCTAGTTACCATTGAACCTGGTAGCATAGCTTCGTTCAACCTCAAGAGGAGGAGTGGGGTGTTCTACGTGGTCCAGAAAGGTGCAGAGTTTTGTACAAGAGAACGAGCATTACAGCTACATAAAACTTGATCTCCAGTTATCATTAGCTGACTTGAACAGCTGCTTAGTTATGGTTCATAATATTTATAACATATCCATCAACTTGTGGTTTTTAACAGATTTTGAGAAAGGTATATGGGTTAAGAAATACAGCATGCCTTCACAAATTGCTAGCCCTTCTATCAATCCTTTTCTGATGTTAGATGATGGGAGGATCTTCTTCAGTGAAGTGTATTATCACCATAGTTTCCGTGGGCATATATAGGGAGGGATTTCTGCATTGTTATGACCCAAGAAATGACACTTACATTGTCATTTCTTCCTTGTTGTCCAAAGGCCGAAACCCTCGACCAGTGCGGCGGCCACTTTCCCCTCCGTCCTTCTCGTCTCCGGCGATTGCCTGCCCGCCGTCAGCGCTCTCGGTAAGACCAACTCCTCCGTCTCCTCGGCACGCAACCCCATCTGAATCCATCGTCAATTTGGCTCCCTCGCTTGCTCACGCCGTCTATTTACCGCAGCGATGTCGCCCTCGAGGCCGCGCCCAACCATCTCCAGCTCCGGTGACCTGCCCGCGGACGTGCTGTACGAGGTCCTCCTCCGCATCCCGGCCAAGGACCTCTGCCGCCTCCGCGCTGTCTGCCCCTCCTGGCGCTCCCTCACCTCCGACCCGCCCTTCGTCACGGCTCACACGTCCCGCCACCACACGGCTCCCCCGCTCCTCGCCATGGGCTACCGCGACGACAGTGGGGTCAGTGGCGTCGCGATTTCGGATCTGTCGGGCAACGTCGTCAAGCGGATTCCGGGCACTGAGTATGAGCTTGTTTTGGTGAACGAGTCGGGTGATGCCATTGGCCGGTTCACAGGCAAGAATGACAAGATCGGTGTTGTGCGCACGAGGCTAGACCTCGTCTGTTTCAACAGGAATGCCCTGTCTGGGTCCTTCTGGGTGCTGAACCCAGCCACCGGAGCTACCATCGACTTGCCAATGGGCTTCTCCGAGGAAATTGCGCATGAGCTAGAGGTGAAGGGAATAAAGGAATGGGACTGCCCAGATGAGTCGTTTGCTTTTGGGCAGGTCTCCTCTATCAGGGAGTACAAAGCGCTCCGCATCTCTACAGTTGATGACCGGAAGGTATGTGAGGTTATCACCTTTGTTGACACCAACCATGGAAGCTGGAGGAGAAAGCAGTACCCTCCGTCCTATATCTGTACCAGTCACAAGATGAGATGTACCATGTGCGGTCGTCGATGGGGTGGTGTACTTCCTGATGGAATTTTGCTCCTCCTATTATGAAACTGAGGTTTTTACAATTGAACCTGGTAGCGTAGCTTCGTTCAACCTTGACACAGAGGAGTGGATGGGTGTTCTACATGGTCCAGAACAGCTGCAGAGGTTTGTGCAAGAGAACGGGGAATACAGTGTCTTCGAAATTGAACAAGGGTTATCATTGGCTGAGTTGAACCCTTGCTTAGTTATGGTTCATAATATTCATAACGTATCTATGGACTTGTGGTTTTTGACAAATTTTGAGAAAGGTATCTGGGTCAAGAAATACAGCTTGCCTTCACATGTTGCTAGGCTTTTTTGGTATCCTTTTCTCATGTTAGATGACACTATGAGAGAATTTTCTTCAGTGGGATGGAAGGCCTAGAAGGTATATTAAGTGGTGGAGAGCAAGGAGAGGGATTTCTGCCATGTTATGATCTCCAAGGAATGGCATATGTACTGATGAACTAAAACTGAGAGACCCCAGTTCAATTGGCATTTACACAGGAAGCCTGCTGAGTTTATAGAGTAGCTGTCGCTAATGAGGTGAATAATTCATCGTACTGGCTGTTTACCTTATGTCGTAATGTGAACAATTAGTGAGACAGTGTACTGATGCATGCATCGATGAAAAAGTACTTTTGTGCCTTCCAATTAAAGTTTATTATCGCAATCTGCGGTAACGTTTTGCATGAGAAGATTTGCCATTGTGTATGGCATTTTCAGGAGTTTGGTCAATAAGTTGCTATATAGCTATAGTCAGTTTGTGATAAACAAGCTTCGGAATGCGGTGTTTCAAAATATAATATGCTGCTCCTAATGCAACATATGAGTACATGAATGCATAATCTGTTCCTTTCTTCGAACAGATAATGATTGTCTCACATTTATGTTGTCGTTGAATGTTCAATACTACCTGGTGTACGTTGGTGTCACGCTGAGTCACATCTTTTGTTTCAATGTTATTCTTCTGTCTTGAGGCTGTTTTCTTGTCACCGTCTTTTACTGAATTTTGTGCTTGTAGCCGGCTCCAGTTGTGAAGGGATTTTTTTTTACGAACTCATGATTGATCTATTTGCTGCTCTTAGCTAGGGAATCCAGGACACTGATCTGTGGGCTGCTCATACTGCATGAATATTTGAAAAGAAGTTCATGTAATCTCTGGCCGTGTTAATTTATAGGTTCTCTTTTCCACTGCTTCGATGTAAAATCCAGAGGGTGGCAGGGAGCTCTTCTGCGACACACTCTTATATTTCTTTATGGAGGGAGTATGACCTAACTCTGAAGATCAATGCTTATTGTACAAAGAGCGCGCTTACTGTACAGAGAGAGTTTTGTGTGTGTGTGTGTGTGTGTGTGTGTGCGACGCTGGACGCTAGTTGGATACTTGGATTTTGCTGATTTTGGTCTTCCAGTTTTAGATCTGCATTTATGTGGATGCCTTTTAGAACATGGTTTCTTGTCCTTTTTCTCGATGAAACTCAGAACATATATTCAGTACTGAAGAAACATGGAAAATTTCTGAGAACCAGTGACAAGACCTCTCACATAAAATTTATCTTTAGCATCTAATTGTTGACTCTAATCAAGCTTTTAGTGCCTAAAATCATCAATTAACTTCTAAAATACTTGCTTTAGAACATGTATCTGCTGTTATGTGGATGGCATGTAGAACATGTTCTCTATCTTGTATTTTCTGTATGAAACCCAGAACATTCTGTACTGAAGAAACTCGGAAAATTTTGAAGAACCAGTTTGCTTTTGGTTAATGCATTTTAGTCCACCCCGCTGAATGCGCTCCCACTAATCAACTACTAAAAAACTTGATTTATCTTGCATCTGCAAATGCCTACTCCATCAAAATGAAACTTTGGCCGAATCATGGGTTACTGGTGGCCTCCCGCTAAGTGGAGGCTGAAAAACCTTGCATCCTATTGGGTCACATGTAGGTTGGTGTCCATTGATGCCAATCAAATGTATAATGCTCGGTACACGGTTAAGGGTATCTATAATGGTAAATGACGATGAACATGTATGATAATCGATGGTTTTCCTGAAGCTCATTAGTTACTTTAACTTCCCAGTCATGCTGCACCATTTATTTGTCTTCCATTCCTCAGTCAAACAGAAGTTCTTGACCTCATATGTATAGGCTTGAGTCCGATCCAAATCACTTGATGAATGCAGAACGCCCATTTTTTTTTTGGAGAAACGCCCACGCATCTGATATTCTTATCTTCACAAGTCACAACAACATCAATGCTACCTCGAAAGTCATCTAATGTCTTCATATTCATTATATTCCATTGTACCCTTTGGAGTGGATTTACAAAAGTAAAAGTATTATCAACTTAACCCCGGAATCTTAGCATGTTGATCCGAAACCCTTGGAAAATTCTTGCAATGAACTAATATTTTTGTGACATTTTCTCTAGGAAAACATAGCAAGATTAGACAGAAAATACAATAAACGGATAAATGTGACCCACTATAGATTTCCTGCAGTTTAATAGAAAAAAATGAAAGCGGCAGTATTGCAACATCATCTTGATCTGTAGCAAAGAGTAGAGAAAGAGGAGATGAGGGTGCCGACAACCGAGGCCGCATAACGCCATGGATCTGGCATGGAAGCATTGGCATAGGAGCTACCACCATTCGAGATTCCTCCTTTCACCTCATTGCTCTCAACAGTGACTCAGGGGAGAAGAACATGGTCAGAGAAAGCAATGGATCTCAATCCAAATGGAAAGTATCTTCCTAATCTCGAGCTCAAATGCTCCTAGTGTGAACAGTAAAATCAAAATAAATAGACAAAAATCTATGATTTCTTTTTGCGGCAAAATTTAAGGAATGCTTGACGTTCATGCAAAGTTTCATCACGAAATCACATTGGTGGAAGTAGTGGCAAGAAAAGCAAAATCAGAGCTCCAAAATGCGTTTGAAAATAACATTTTTAGAGCGCCGATTTTGTTTTTTTACCACGCCTTCCACCAATGTGATTTCGTGATGAATTTTTGCATGAACTCCAAATATTCCTTCAAGTTTGTCACATTTTTTTTCTAGAAGTTTTTTTAATTTACTGTTCATTTAGGAGCATTTGAGCTCAAGATAGAAACTATGGGTTCATTTAGGAGCATTTGAGCTCAAGATTAGAAACTATGTGTCCATCCAAATGCTCCTTTATTAGCTAGGGAGAAACAAATAAGATGTAGACCTATCACTACACATGTACGTGCCCCCTTCCACCACCGCTAAGGAGGAGAGGGAAGGAGGGAGGCCAAAATCCATCGCATGGGACCGACCTTACTCAGAGTCAATATATAGGAAGAGGGAGACAGAAGTTTCTAACCGAGTTATTACCTATACTTCCTCCGTCCATAATATAAGACATTTTTGCAAGCTACAATAGCTTGCAAAAACGTCTTATATTATGAAACGGAGAGAGTATACAGGTCGGTTGCTTAAAAAACGCCACGATGTGTGCCATCCTGGTAGGAGAGGGCAGGGGCGGGTTTTTCCCAGGTTTATTTTTTCACATGCATGTTTTCCATGTGATTTTACATGGAAACAGTGTTTCACCCGATTTTAGTGTTTTTCTTCTAGTTTTTCTTTTTTTCTTTTTCGTTTTCTTTCCTTTTTCTTTTCTGCATTTCATTTTCTATTTTAAAATTTTTATTTCCTTCTGATTCTTATTGTTTCAGTATTCAAAATATCTGACGGTCAAACATTTCTTCATCTAGTCCACAAACATACGAAGATACAACAGGACAATAGTGTGTATGCTTTATCCCCCGGCATTCATCTTTGTATGTTGTTGACTGCAAAAACAATCAAACTGCGTGATTGGATTTTTTTCCAACCAAATCGGTTTTATGGATTTTAAATTGAAAACAAAGTCATTTGCACTATTTTAATTTCAGAATTTGATCACATTTGCCCAAGTTTTATGTATCCTATATTACATACAAAAACAACCCATAGCAATTTAAACGTATGCTGTCTCAAGTCATGTTTCCAAATTTGGTAGTAAGATATTTTGAGGTCATTGTTTACACTAATACTGAATTTGACTTACATACTAGATGGACACTATGTGACAAATTCATGACTATATACTACAATTTAACTAACAACATGTATATTGTGAAATTTATGTGCTGATAAACTATGAAATTCTATCTATGTGCTCTTTGTTTGTGCATATTCTCATATATTATTTCATGAGGAACAACTTCATGATTACTATTTAAATTTTGATATACAATTTCGTTTACATTTTTATCCTTAATTTTCTGCAGCAATGCGTTGGGGATTTGTCTAGTTTAAAAACTATGCTTCATTATTTAGATTGTTGTCATGTATTTTTTTTTCAATGTGTGTTAAAAAATTTCATCATATATTTTAAAAAGTACTCACTCTGTCCCATAATGTAAGACGTTGTTTGACACTAGTGTAGTGTCAAAAACGTCTTATATTATGGGACGGAGGGAGTATTTATCATGTGTTTCAAATAAGTCTATATGGTATTTAAAAATGTTTGTCATGTACTATTTTATAAGAAGTTTTTTTGTGTATCTGAAAAATGTTCATCGTGTATTAAAAAACCATGCAAGCACTTTTTAGTTTACATGAATTATTTTAAAAATACGAACCAAACTACATGAACATTTTAAAAGTACGTTGAAACTTATTAACACACGTAACTAAAATAGGTGAACATTGAACGAAAATACTTACCCAATAGTATATTAGAATAGAGAAGAAATGGAGAGAGTGTTGGGCCTGGCCAATTATAGTTCCCTAAATACCGCGACGCTGTAGCCTGTAGGTGTCTCCCTGCTCCCGTCCAGAATTCTCCAAACCCTCGACCACTGCGGCGGCCACTGACGGACGGCCGCTTTCCCCTCCGCTCGGCCGCCCGGCTGCTCACCGCCAGCGCTCTCGGTAAGGCCAACTCCTCCTCCCCCATCTGAATCCGCCGTAGATTTGGCACCCTCGCTTGCTCACCGACGGCATCTACTTACCACAGCAGACGGCGATGTCGTCTTCGGAGCTGCGCCCGCTTCCTGCCGCCTCCTTCTCTCGCGACCTGCCCGCGGATGCGCTGTACGAGGTCCTCCTCCGCATCCCGGCCAAGGAGCTCTGCCGCCTCCGCGCCGTCTGCCCGGCCTGGCGCGCCCTCACCTCCAACCCGCTCTTCGTCGCGGCGCACAAGTCCCGCCACCACAAGGCGCCCCCGCTCCTCGCCGTGGCCTACGGCGACGACGGTAATCACAACGGTGTCGAGATTTTGGGTCTGTCGGGCAACGTGGTGAAGCGGATCCCGAATACCAAGTACAAATCTGATCTGATGTTCGATAGCATCCGTGTTGTGCGCACGCGGCTGGACCTCATCTGTTTGAGCTGGGTTGTCTGCTCTCGGGCCTTCTGGGTGCTCAACCCGGCCACTGGAGCTACTATCGCCTTGCCGTTGGGCTTCTCTGAGGAATTGGAGCATGAGCTAGAGGGGAAAAGGCTCTGCCATTTTGAGTCCTGTGCTTTTGGGCATGTCTCCTCTACCAGAGAGTACAAGGCGCTCCGTGTCTCTAGCATTGATGACCGGCAGGTAAGTGAGGTTATCACCTTCGATGACACCAACCATGGATGCTGGAGGAGAAAGCAGGACCCTCCGTCCCATATCTGTGCCCGTCGCCAGATGAGACTTGATGGGGTGATCTACTTCTTGATGGATTTTTACCCCACATACTGTAATACCGGGGTTTTAATCACTGAGCCTGGTAGCATAGCTTCGTTCAACCTTGAGACAGAGGAGTGGGGTGTTCTACCTGGTCCAGAACAGGCACAGAGGTTTGTGCAAGAGAACGATGATTATGGTTACGCAGAACTTGACCTCCAGTTGTCATTGGCTGAGTTGGACGGCTGCTTAGTTATGGTTCAGAATATTCATTACGAATCTATGGACTTGTGGTTTTTGACAGATTCTGAGAAAGGTATCTGGGTTAAGAAATACAGCCTGCCTTCACATGTTGCTAAGCTTAATAGGCATCCTTTTCTGATGTTAGATGATGGGACAATTTTCTTCAGTGGGTCGAATGGTTTACAAGGTTTATTCAGTGCTGGAGAGCAAGGAGACGGATTTCTGCTAAGTTATGATCCAAGAAACGACACTTATGGTTATGCACTAAAACTGAGAGGTTCCCAATCCATTGGCATTTACACAGGAAGCCTGCTGAGTTTATAGAGCAGCTGTTCACCTTTTATGTTCTAAATGTGAACAGTTAGTGAGACAATGTTCTGATGCGTGCGTCGATGAAAACATAAGTGTGCCTTCAAAGTATATTATGTTCATCTCTGATACATTTTGCATGAGAAGATTTGTAGTTTTCTGTTCGTTCCTTTTTGTATGACATTTTCTGGAGTTTGGTCAATGAGTTACTAAACAAGCTTTTGAATGTGGTGTTTCAAAATATATTATGCTGCTTTTAGTTTCAGGAATGCATAATTGTTTCCTTTCTTGAAACATATGATGATTTGCTAGGTAATCTCATGCACAGTAACATGTTCCATGAACTGATCTTTACTCTTTTGATACTTGTCTCAAATTTAAGTCGCCCTTGAATGTTCAATGCTACCTGGTGTACAGCGGTGTCATTGAGTCACATCTTCTGTTTCACCCGAGGCTGCGTGCCATTCTTTTGCTGAATTTTGTGCTTGTAGTTCATCTTCTGCTCCAGTTTTGAAGGGACAAAAATCTCTTATCTAAGGAACCCAGACCACTGCTCCGTGGGCGGCTCATATTGAGTGAACATTTGAAAACAATTTCACTGGCTGTGGTAAAATTGACAGGCTCTCTCCTTTACTGCTTCCAGGTAAAATGGAAAGGATGGCAGGGAGCTCTTCTGCGACAAATATAGAACTATAGACCCAACTCTGAAGATCAAGGCTTACTCTACGGACAGTGTTTTGGTCTTTTGTGCTGTGGGCTAGTTGTATACTTGGTTTTTTCTTATTTTGGTCTTGTGATTGGTCTTTCTAGTGTTTTGGTCTTCCAATTTTAGGTCGGCACTTATGTGGGCGCCTTTTAAAACATGTCTTATCTTTTTATCCGGGATGATTTTTTTTGTCCTTGCGAATTAGGATGAAACTTAACATATATTCAGTACTGAAGAAACTCAGAAAAAAAATCGAAGAACGACTTAGTTACGTTTGGTATACTAGTAACTGTGCACGTGCAATGCACTTGTTGAAAGAGAATTTATCTTTAACATCCAATGGAATTCATGCCTAACTTTCCATGAACGAATAAAATAGTCTGACTCTAATCAAGCTTTTAGTACCTACAAGTCTTCAATCAACTTCTAGAAAACATGCTTTATCTTGCATCTGGAAATGCATAATCTTTCAAATAAAACTCTGGTCGACAATGGTTGGCCTCCTGGTGAGTGGAGGCTGCAAAATCAAATGGTTGGCATCTTATTGGATGTGATGTAGGTTGTAGTCAATTGATGCCAATCAAATGTATAGTGTTTGGTACAAGGTCAAAGCCTCAAATGGTATCTAGAAAAGGTGAATGACTATGCACAAGTATGTTAGTCGATGGTTTTCCTGATGCTCATTAGTTACTTCAACTTCCCAGTCATGCTACACCATTTCTTTGTCTTCCATTCCCCAGTCAAACACAAGTTGTTGACCTGGTATGCATAGGCCTAAGGCTCATCCAAATTGCAGAACGCTCGCGCATCTGATCAAGTGACAAAAACATCAATGATACCTTGAAAGTCATGCAATGTCTTGTTATTGATTATATTCCATCACTATAGTGTGGATGTATACAAATAAAAATATTAACAGATTATCCCTGGAATATTACCATGTCGATCCAAGACCCTCAGAAGGTTCCTTGCAATGAACTAATACTTTTGGTGGCATTTTCTCATGGAAAATATAGCAAGATTAAACAAAAATAAAAAATGAGAGAAACTGCGAAGATTTCCATCAGGAAAAAGGGAAAGATGGAAACAAAAATAGTAATGAATCAACTTTTCTTATTTCGTATTTCACAATTGGCTATTACAGAAGGGGAAGTACAATGTATGTGTTGGAAATATGCTCTAGAGGCAATAATAAAAGTATTATTATTATATTTCCTTGTTCATGATAATTGTCTTTATTCATGCTATAATTGTGTTATCCGGAAATCGTAATACATGTGTGAATAACAGACACCGACATGTCCCTAGTAAGCCTCTAGTTGACTAGCCCGTTGATCAACAGATAGTCATGGTTTCCTGACTATGGACATTGGATGTCATTGATAACGAGATCACATCATTAGGAGAATGATGTGATGGACAAGACCCAATCCTAAACATAGCACAAGATCGTATAGTTCGTTTGCTAGAGTTTTTCCAATGTCAAGTATCCTTTCCTTAGACCATGAGATCGTGTAACTCCCGGATACCGTAGGAGTGCTTTGGGTATACCAAACGTCACAACGTAACTGGGTGACTATAAAGGTATACTACGAGTATCTCCGAAAGTGTCTGTTGGGTTGACACGAATCAAGACTGGGATTTGTCACTCCGTATGACCGAGAGGTATCACTGGGCCCACTCGGTAATGCATCATCATTATGAGCTCAAAGTGACCAAGTGTCTGGTCACGGGATCATGCATTACGGTACGAGTAAAGTGACTTGCCGGTAACGAGATTGAACGAGGTATTGGGATACCGACGATCGAATCTCGGGCAAGTAACATACCGATTGACAAAGGGAATTGTATACGGGGTTGCTTGAATCCTCGACATCGTGGTTCAACCGATGAGATCATCGAGGAGCATGTGGGAGCCAACATGGGTATCCAGATCCCGCTGTTGGTTATTGACCGGAGAACGATCTCGGTCATGTCTACATGTCTCCCGAACCCGTAGGGTCTACACACTTAAGGTTCGGTGACACTAGGGTTGTAGGGATATGTATATGCAGTAACCCGAATGTTGTTCGGAGTCCCGGATGAGATCCCGGACGTCACGAGGAGTTCCGGAATGGTCCGGAGGTAAAGAATTATATATAGGAAGTGCTATTTCGGCCATCGGGACAAGTTTCGGGGTCACCGGTATTGTACCGGGACCACCGAAAGGGTCCCGGGGGTCCACCGGGTGGGGCCACCTATCCCGGAGGGCCCCATGGGCTGAAGTGGGAAGGGATCCAGCCCAAAGTGGGCTGGGGCGCCACTTCCCCTAGGGCCCATGCGCCTAGGGTGGGGAAAACCCTAAGGGGGGCGCCCCCTTGCTTAGGGGGCAAGCCCCCCACCCCTTGGCCGCCGCCCCCCTAGGAGATTGCATCTCCTAGGGCCGGCGCCCCCCCTAGGCCCCCTATATATAGTGGGGGGGAGGGAGGGCCTCTCACCCCACGCCTTTGGTGCCTCCCTCTCCCTCTCCAACACCCCCTCCTCCTCCATAGTGCTTGGCGAAGCCCTGACGGAGTACTGCAGCTCCACCACCTGAAGGAAATATGCCCTAGAGGCAATAATAAAGTTATTATTTATTTACTTATTTCATGATAAATGTTTATTATTCATGCTAGAATTGTATTAACCGGAAACATAATACATGTGTGAATACATAGACAAACAGAGTGTCACTAGTATGCCTCTACTTGACTAGCTCGTTAATCAAAGATGGTTATGTTTCCTAACCATGAACAAAGAGTTGTTATTTGATTAACGGGATCACATCATTAGTTGAATGATCTGATTGACATGACCCATTCCATTAGCTTAGCACCCGATCGTTTAGTATGTTGCTATTGATTTCTTCATGACTTATACATGTTCCTATGACTATGAGATTATGCAACTCCCGTTTGCCGGAGGAACACTTTGGCTGCTACCAAACTTCACAACGTAACTAGGTGATTATAAAGGAGCATTACAGGTGTCTCCAAAGGTAGATGTTGGGTTGGCGTATTTTGAGATTAGGATTTGTCACTCCGATTGTCGGAGAGGTATCTCTGGGCCCTCTCGGTAATGCACATCACATAAGCCTTGCAAGCATTACAACTAATATGTTAGTTGTGAGATGATGTATTACGGAACGAGTAAAGAGACTTGCCGGTAACGATATTGAACTAGGTATTGGATACCGACGATCAAATCTCGGGCAAGTAACATACCGATGACAAAGGGAACAACGTATGTTGTTATGCGGTCTGACCGATAAAGATCTTCGTAGAATATGTAGGAGCCAATATGGGCATCCAGGTCCCGCTGTTGTTTATTGACCGGAGATTTGTCTCAGTCATGTCTACATTGTTCTCGAACCGTAGGGTCCGCACGCTTAACGTTACGATGACAGTTATTATGAGTTTATGCATTTTGATGTACCGAAGTTAGTTCGGAGTCCCGGATGTGATCACGGACATGACGAGGAGTCTCGAAATGGTCGAGACATAAAGATTGATATATTGGAAGCCTATGTTTGGATATCGGAAGTGTTCCCGGGTGAAATCGGGATTTTACCGGAGTACCGGGAGGTTACCGGAACCCCCCCGGGAGCTATATGGGCCTTAGTGGGCTTTAGTGGAAAAGAGAAGGGGCAGCCCAAGATGGGCCGCGCGCCTCCCCCCTCCCCTAGTCCTATTAGGACAAGGAGAGGTGGCCGGCCCCCCTCTCTCTTTTACCCCTCAGCGAATCCTATTCCAACTAGGATTGGGGGGGGGGGGGGGGGTCCTACTCCCAGAGGGAGTAGGACTCCTCCTGGCGCGCCTCCCCTTGGCCGGCCGCACGCCCCCCTTGATCCTTTATATACGGAGGCAGGGGAACCCCAGAGACACACAAGTTGATCTTCGTGATCGTTCCTTAGCCGTGTGCGGTGCCCCCTTCCACCATATTCCACCTCGGTCATATCGTTGTAGTGCTTAGGCGAAGCCCTGCGTCGGTAGAACATCATCATCGTCACCACACCGTCGTGCTGACGGAACTCATCCCCGAAGCTTTGCTGGATCGGAGCCCGGGGAGCGTCATCGAGCTGAACGTGTGCCAAGAATTCGGAGGTGCCGGAGTAACGGTGCTTGGATCGGTTGGATCATGGAGACGTACGACTACATCAACCAAACGCTTCCGTTGTCGATCTACAAGGGTACGTAGATCACACTCTCCCCTCTCGTTGCTATGCATCACCATGATCTTGCGTGTGTGTAGGAATTTTTTTGAAATTACTACGTTTCCCAACAGTGGCATCCGAGCCTAGGTTTTATGGTTTGATGTTATATGCACGAGTAGAACACAAGTGAGTTGTGGGCGATATAAGTCATACTGCTTACCAGCATGTCATACTTTGGTTCGGCGGCATTGTTGGACGAGACGACCCGGACCAACCTTACGCGTACGCTTACGCGAGACCGGTTCCCTCGACGTGCTTTGCACATAGATGGCTTGCGGGCGACTGTCTCTCCAACTTTAGTTGAACCAAGTATGGCTACACCCGGTCCTTGCGAAGGTTAAAACGGAGTCTATTTGACAAACTATCGTTGTGGTTTTGATGCGTAGGTGAGATTGGTTCTTACTTAAGCCCGTAGCAGCCACGTAAAACTTGCAAACAACAAAGTAGAGGACGTCTAACTTGTTTTTGCAGGGCATGTTGTGATGTGATATGGTCAAGGCATGATGCTGAATTTTATTGTATGAGATGATCATGTTTTGTAACCGAGTTATCGGCAACTGGCAGGAGCCATATGGTTGTCGCTTTATTGTATGCAATGCAATCGCGCTGTAATGCTTTACTTTATCACTAAGCGGTAGCGATAGTCGTGGAAGCATAAGATTGGCGAGACGACGACGATGCTACGATGGAGATCAAGGTGTCGCGCCGGTGACGATGGTGATCATGACGGTGCTTCGAAGATGGAGATCACAAGCACAAGATGATGATGGCCATATCATATCACTTATATTGATTGCATGTGATGTTTATCTTTTATGCATCTTATCTTGCTTTGATTGACGGTAGCATTATAAGATGATCTCTCACTAATTATCAAGAAGTGTTCTCCCTGAGTATGCACCGTTGCGAAAGTTCTTCGTGCTGAGACACCACGTGATGATCGGGTGTGATAGGCTCTACGTTCAAATACAACGGGTGCAAAACAGTTACACACGCGGAATACTCAGGTTATACTTGACGAGCCAAGCATATGCAGATATGGCCTCGGAACACGGAGACCGAAAGGTCGAGCGTGAATCATATAGTAGATATGATCAACATAGTGATGTTCACCAATGAAACTACTCCATCTCACTTGATGATCGGACATGGTTTAGTTGATTTGGATCACGTAATCACTTAGAGGATTAGAGGGATGTCTATCTAAGTGGGAGTTCTTAAGTAATATGATTAATTGAACTTTAATTTATCATGAACTTAGTCCTGGTAGTATTAGCATATCTATGTTGTAGATCAATAGCTCGCGTTGTTGCTTTCATATGTTTATTTTGATATGTTCCTAGAGAAAATTGTGTTGAAAGATGTTAGTAGCAATGATGCGGATTGGATCCGTGATCTGAGGTTTATCCTCATTGCTGCACAGAGGAATTATGTCCTTGATGCACCGCTAGGTGACAGACCTATTGCAGGAGCAGTGCTGACGTTATGAACGTTTGGCTAGCTCAATATGATGACTACTTGATAGTTTAGTGCACCATGCTTAACGGCTTAGAATCGGGACTTCAAAGACATTTTGAACGTCATGGACCATATGAGATGTTCCAGGAGTTGAAGTTAATATTTCAAGCAAATACCCGAGTTGAGAGATATGAAGTCTCCAACAAGTTCTATAGCTAAAAGATGGAGGAGAATCGCTCAACTAGTGAGCATGTGCCCAGATTGTCTGAGTACTACAATCGCTTGAATCAAGTGGGAGTTAATCTTCCAGATAAGATAGTGATTAACAGAATTCTCTAGTCACCATCACCAAGTTAGTAGAACTTCGTGATGAACTATGATATGCAAGGGATAACGGAAACAACTCCCAAGCTCTTCGTGATGCTGAAATCAACGAAGGTAGAAATCAAGAAAAACATCAAGTGTTGATGGTTGACAAGACCACTAGTTTCAAGAAAAGGGCAAAGAGAAGAAGGGGAACTTCAAGAAGAACAGCAAGCAAGTTGCTGCTCAAGTGAAGAAGCCCAAGTCTGGTCCTAAGCCTAAGACTAAGTGCTTCTACTGCAAAGGGACTGGTCACTGGAAGCGGAACTACCCCAAGTGATTGGCGGATAAGAAGGATGGCAAAGTGAACATAAGTATATTTGATATACATGTTATTGATGTGTACTTTACTAGTGTTTATAGCAAACCCTCAGTATTTGATATTAGTTCAGTTGCTAAGATTAGTAACTCGAAACGGGAGTTGCAGAATAAACAGAGACTAGTTAAGTGTGAAGTGACGATATGTGTTGGAAGTGGTTCCAAGATTGATATGATCATCATCGCACACTCCCTATAATTTCGGGATTAGTGTTGAACCTAAATAAGTGTTATTTGGTGTTTGCGTTGAGCATGAATATGATTTGATCATGTTTATTGTAAAACGGTTATCCATTTAAGTAAGAGAATAAATTGTTGTTCTGTTTACATGAATAAAACCTTATATGGTTACACACCCAATGAAAATAGTTCGTTGGATCTCGATCGTAGTGATACACATAATCATAATATTGAAACCAAAAGATGCAAAGTTAATAATGATAGTGCAACTTATTTGTAGCACTGCCGTTTAGGTCATATTGGTGTAAAGCGCATGAAGAAACTCCATACTGATGGGCTTTTGGAATCACTTGATTATGAATCAGTTGATGCTTGCGAACCATGCCTCATGGGCAAGATGACTAAGACTCTGTTCTTCGGAACAATGAAGCAAGCAACAGATTTGTTGGAAATCATACATACTGATGTATGTGGTCCGATGAATATTAAGGCTTACAGCAGGTATCATTATTTTCTGACCTTCACAAGATGATTTGAGCAGATATGGGGATATCTACTTGATGAAATATAAGTCTGAAACATTTGAACAGTTCAAAGAATTTCAGAGTGAAGTGGAAAATCATCGTGACAAGAAAATAAAAGTTTCTACGATATGATCGCAGAGGTAAAATATTTGAGTTACGAGTTTGGTCTTCAGTTAAAACAATGTGAAATAGTTTCACTACTCACGCCACCTGGAACACCATAGCATAATGGTGTGTCCGAACGTCATAACCGTACTTTATTGGATATAGTGCAATCTATGATGTATCTTACCGATCTACCACTATCGTTTTGGGGTTATGCATTAGAGACAGCTGCATTCACGTTAAATAGGGCACCATCAAAATCTGTTGAGACGACGCCTTATGAACTGTGGTTTGGCAAGAAACCAAAGTTGTCATTTCTTAAAGTTTGGGGTTGTGATGCTTATGTGAAAAAGTTTCATCCTGATAAGCTCAAACCCAAATCGGGAAATGCGTCTTCATAGGATACCCTAAAGAAAATGTTGGGTACACCTTCTATCACAGATCCGAAGGCAAGACTGTTATTGCTAAATTCGGAGTTTTTCTAGAGAAGGAGTTTCTCTCGAAAGAAGTGAGTGGGAGGAAAGTAGAACTTGATGAGGTAACTGTACCTGCTCCCTTATTGGAAAGTAGTTCATCACAGAAATCTGTTCCTGTGACTACTACACCAATTAGTGAGGAAGCTAATGATGATGATCATGTAACTTCAGATCAAGTTACTACCAAATCTCGTAGGTAAACCAGAGTGAGATCCGCACCAGAGTGGTACGGTAATCCTGTTCTGGAAGTCATGTTACTAGACCATGAAGAACTTGCGAACTATGAGGAAGCGATGATGAGCCCAGATTCCGCGAAATGGTTTGAGGCCATGAAATCTGAGATATGATCCATGTATGAGAACAAAGTATGGACTTTGATGGATTTGCCCGATGATCGGCAAGCCATAGAAAATAAATGGATCTTCAAGAGGAAGACGGACGCTGATACTAGTGTTACTATCTACAAAGCTAGAATTGTCGCAAAAGGTTTTCGACAAGTTCAAGGTGTTGACTACGATGAGAGTTTCTCACTCGTATCTATTCTTAAGTCTGTCCGAATCATGTTAGAAATTGTCGCATTTTATGAAATCTGGCAAATGGATAAACAAAACTACATTCCTTAATGGATTTATTAAAGAAGAGTTGTATATGATGCAACCAGAAGGTTTTGTCAATCCTAAAGGTGCTAACAAAATATGCAAGCTCCAGCGATCCATCTATGGACTGGTGCAAGCATCTCGGAGTCGGAATATACACTTTGATAAGTTGATCAAAGTATATAGTTTTATACAGACTTCGGTGAAGCCTGTATTTACAAGAAAGTGAGTGGGAGCACTACAGCATTTCTGATAAGTATATCTGAATGACATATTGTTGATCGGAAATAATGTAGAATTATTCTGTAAAGCATAAAGGAGTGTTTGAAAGGAGTTTTTCAAAGAAAGACTTCGGTGAAGCTGCTTACATATTGAGCTTCAAGATCTATAGAGATAGATCAAGACGCTTGATAAGTTTTTTCAATGAGTACATACCTTAACAAGATTTTGAAATAGTTCGAAATGGAGCAGTCAAAGAAAAGGTTCTTGCCTGTATTACAAGGTGTGAAGTTGAGTAAGACTCAAAGCCCGACCACGGCAGAAGATAGAAAGATAATGAAAGTCATTCCCAATGCCTTGGCCATAGGTTCTATAAAGCATGTCATGCTGTATACAAGATCTATTGTATACCCTGCACTGATTTGGCAAGGGAGTACAATAGTGATCTAGGAGTAGATCACTGGACAACGGTCAAAATTATCCTTACTGGAATAAGGATATGTTTCTCGATTATGGAGGTGACAAAAGGTTCGTCGTAAAAGGGTTAGGTCGATACAAGTTTTGGCACTGATCTGGATGACTCTTAGTCTTCATCTGGATACATATTGAAAGTGGGAGCAATTAGCTAGAGTAGCTCCGTGCAGAGCATTGTAGACATAGAATTTTGCAAAATACTTACGGATCTCAATATGACAGACCCGTTGACTAAAATTATCTCACAAGCAAAACATGATCACACCTTAGTACTCTTTGGGTGTTAATCACATAGATATGTGAACTAGATTACTGACTCTAGTAAACCCTTTGAGTGTTGGTCACATGACGATGTGAACTATGGGTGTTAATCACATGGTGATGTGAACTATTGCTGTTAAATCACATGGCGATGTGAACTAGATTATTGACTCTAGTGCAAGTGGGAGACTGAAGGAAATATGCCCTAGAGGCAATAATAAAGTTATTATTTATTTCCTTATTTCATGATAAATGTTTATTATTCATGCTAAAATTGTATTAACCGGAAACATAATACATGTGTGAATACATAGACAAACAGAGTGTCACTAGTATGCCTCTACTTGACTAGCTCGTTAATCAAAGATGGTTATGTTTCCTAACCATGAACAAAGAGTTGTTATTTGATTAACGGGGTCACATCATTAGTTGAATGATCTGATTGACATGACCCATTCCATTAGCTTAGCACCCGATCGTTTAGTATGTTGCTATTGCTTTCTTCATGACTTATACATGTTCCTATGACTATGAGATTATGCAACTCCCGTTTGCCGGAGGAACACTTTGGGTGCTACCAAACGTCACAACGTAACTGGGTGATTATAAAGGAGCATTACAGGTGTCTCCAAAGGTAGATGTTGGGTTGGCGTATTTCGAGATTAGGATTTGTCACTCCGATTGTCGGAGAGGTATCTCTGGGCCCTCTCGGTAATGCACATCACATAAGCCTTGCAAGCATTACAACTAATATGTTAGTTGTGAGATGATGTATTACGGAACGAGTAAAGAGACTTGCCAGTAACGAGATTGAACTAGGTATTGGATACCGACGATCAAATCTCGGGCAAGTAACATACCGATGACAAAGGGAACAACGTATGTTGTTATGCGGTCTGACCGATAAAGATCTTCGTAGAATATGTAGGAGCCAATATGGGCATCCAGGTCCCGCTGTTGGTTATTGACCGGAGATTTGTCTCAGTCATGTCTACATTGTTCTCGAACCGTAGGGTCCGCACGCTTAACGTTACGATGACAGTTATTATGAGTTTATGCATTTTGATGTACCGAAGTTAGTTCGGAGTCCCGGATGTGATCACGGACATGACGAGGAGTCTCGAAATGGTCGAGACATAAAGATTGATATATTGGAAGCCTATGTTTGGATATCGGAAGTGTTCCCGGGTGAAATCGGGATTTTACCGGAGTACCGGGAGGTTACCGGAACCCCCCCGGGAGCTATATGGGCCTTAGTGGGCTTTAGTGGAAAAGAGAAGGGGCAGCCCAAGATGGGCCGCGCGCCTCCCCCCTCCCCTAGTCCTATTAGGACAAGGAGAGGTGGCCGGCCCCCCTCTCTCTTTTACCCCCTCAGCGAATCCTATTCCAACTAGGATTGGGGGGGGGTCCTACTCCCAGAGGGAGTAGGACTCCTCCTGGCGCGCCTCCCCTTGGCCGGCCGCACGCCCCCCTTGATCCTTTATGTACGGAGGCAGGGGAACCCCAGAGACACACAAGTTGATCTTCGTGATCGTTCCTTAGCCGTGTGCGGTGCCCCCTTCCACCATATTCCACCTCGGTCATATCATTGTAGTGCTTAGGCGAAGCCCTGCGTCGGTAGAACATCATCATCGTCACCACGCCGTCGTGCTGACGGAACTCATCCCCGAAGCTTTGCTGGATCGGAGCCCGGGGAGCGTCATCGAGCTGAACGTGTGCCAAGAACTCGGAGGTGCCGGAGTAACGGTGCTTGGATCGGTCGGATCGTGGAGACGTACGACTACATCAACCAAACGCTTCCGTTGTCGATCTACAAGGGTACGTAGATCACACTCTCCCCTCTCGTTGCTATGCATCACCATGATCTTGCGTGTGCGTAGGAAATTTTTTGAAATTACTACGTTTCCCAACACCACCACCACGCCGTCGTGCTGCTGCTGGAGCCATCTTCCTCAACCTCTCCTTCCCCCTTGCTGGATCAAGAAGAAGGAGACGTTACGCTGACCGTACGTGTGTTGAACGCGGAGGTGCCGTCCGTTCGGCGCTAGGATCTCCGGTGATTTGGATCACGTCGAGTACGACTTCCTCATCCCCGTTCTTTGAATGCTTCCGCGCGTGATCTACAAGGTATGTAGATGCAGTCCAATCACTCATTGCTAGATGAACTCATAGATGGATCTTGGTGAAACCGTAGGAAAATTTTTGTTTTCTGCAACGTTCCCCAACAGTGGCATCATGAGCTAGGTCTATGCGTAGTTCTTCTTGCGCGAGTAGAACACAATTTGTTGTGGGCGTAGATGTTGTCAACTTTCTTGCCACTACTAGTCTTATCTTGCTTCAACGGTATTGTGGGATGAAGCGGCCCGGACCAACCTTACACATACGCTTACGTGAGACCGGTTCCACCGACTAACATGCACTAGTTGCATAAGGTGGCTGGCGGGTGTCTGTCTCTCCTACTTTAGTCGGAGCAGATTCGATGAAAAGGGTCCTTATGAAGGGTAAATAGAAGTTGACAAATCACGTTGTGGCTTTCACGTAGGTAAGAAAACTTTCTTGCTAGAACCCTATTGCAGCCACGTAAAACTTGCAACAACAATTAGAGGACGTCTAACTTGTTTTTGCAGCAAGTGTTTTGTGATGTGATATGGCCAAAGTTGTGATGAATGATGAATGATATATATGTGATGTATGAGATGTTCATGCTATTGTAATAGGAATCACGACTTGCATGTCGATGAGTATGACAACCGGCAGGAGCCATAGGAGTTGTCTTTATTTTTTTGTATGACCTGCGTGTCATTGAGAAACGCCATGTAAATTACTTTACTTTATTGCTAAACGCGTTAGCCATAGTAGTAGAAGTAATAGTTGGCGAGCAACTTCATGGAGACACGATGATGGAGATCATGATGATGGAGATCATGGTGTCATGCCGGTGACAAGATGAACATGGAGCCCCAAGATGGAGATCAAAGGAGCTATGTGATATTGGCCATATCATGTCACTATTATTATTTGATTGCATGTGATGTTTATCATGTTTTTGCATCTTGTTTACTTAGAGCGACGGTAGTAAATAAGATGATCCCTCATAATAATTTCAAGAAAGTGTTCCCCTAACTGTGCACCGTTGCGACAGTTCGTTGTTTCGAAGCACCACGTGATGATCGGGTGTTAGATTCCAACGTTCACATACAACGGGTGTAAGACAGATTGACACATGCAAACACTTAGATTGACTTGACGAGCCTAGCATGTACAGACATGGCCTCGGAACACAGAAGACCGAAAGGTCGAGCATGAGTCGTATAGAAGATACGATCAACATGAAGATGTTCATCGATGTTGACTAGTCCGTCTCACGTGATGATCGGACACGGCCTAGTTAACTCGGATCATGTTATACTTAGATAACTGGAGGGATGTCTATCTAAGTGGGAGTTCATTGAATAATTTGATTAGATGAACTTAATTATCATGAACTTAGTCTAAAGTATTTACAATATGTCTTGTAGATCAAATGGCCAACGTAGTCCTCAACTTCAACGCGTTCCTAGAGAAAACCAAGCTGAAAGACGATGGCAGCAACTATACGGACTGGGTCCGGAACCTGAGGATCATCCTCATAGCTGCCAAGAAAGAATATGTCCTACAAGCACCGCTAGGTGACGCACCCGTCCCACAGAACCAAGACGTTATGAACGCTTGGCAGACACGTGCTGATGACTACTCCCTCGTTCAGTGCGGCATGCTTTACAGCTTAGAGCCGGGGCTCCAAAAGCGTTTTGAGAGACATGGAGCATATGAGATGTTCGAAGAGCTGAAAATGGTTTTTCAAGCTCATGCCCGGGTCGAGAGATATGAAGTCTCCGACAAATTCTTCAGCTGTAAGATGGAGGAAAATAGTTCTGTCAGTGAGCACATACTTGAAGGAAATATGCCCTAGAGGCAATAATAAAGTTATTATTTATTTCCTTATATCATGATAAATGTTTATTATTCATGCTAGAATTGTATTAACCGGAAACATAATACATGTGTGAATACATAGACAAACAGAGTGTCACTAGTATGCCTCTACTTGACTAGCTCGTTAATCAAAGATGGTTATGTTTCCTGACCATAGACAAAGGAGTTGTTATTTGATTAACGGGATCACATCATTAGTTGAATGATCTGATTGGCGTGACCCATTCCATTAGCTTAGCACCCGATCGTTTAGTATGTTGCTATTGCTTTCTTCATGACTTATACATGTTCCTATGACTATGAGATTATGCAACTCCCGTTTGCCGGAGGAACACTTTGGGTGCTACCAAACATCACAACGTAACTGGGTGATTATAAAGGAGCATTACAGGTGTCTCCAAAGGTAGATGTTGGGTTGGCGTATTTCGAGATTAGGATTTGTCACTCCGATTGTCGGAGAGGTATCTCTGGGCCCTCTCAGTAATGCACATCACATAAGCCTTGCAAGCATTGCAACTAATATGTTAGTTGTGAGATGATGTATTACGGAATGAATAAAGAGACTTGCCGGTAACGAGATTGAACTAGGTATTGGATACCGACGATCGAATCTCGGGCAAGTAACATACCGATGACAAAGGGAACAACGTATGTTGTTATGCGGTCTGACCGATAGAGATCTTCATAGAATATGTAGGAGCCAATATGGGCATCCAGGTCCTGCTATTGGTTATTGACCGGAGACGTGTCTCGGTAATGTCTACGTTGTTCTCGAACCGTAGGGTCCGCACGCTTAACGTTACGATGACAGTTATTATGAGTTTATGCATTTTGATGTACCGAAGTTAGTTCGGAGTCCCGGATGTGATCACGGACATGACGAGGAGTCTCGAAATGGTCGAGACATAAAGATTGATATATTGGACGGCTATATTCGGACACCGGAAGTGTTCCGGGTGATTTCGGAGAAAACCGGAGAGCCGGAGGGTTACCGGAACCCCCACGGGAGAAATAATGGGCCATATGGGCCTTAGTGGAGAGAGAGAGGGGCTGCCAGAGGTGGGCCGCACGCCTCCTCCCCCCTGGTCCGAATTGGACTAGGAGAGGGGGGCGGCACCCCCCCTTTCCCTCTCCCCCTCCACCTCTTTCCCCCTCCTAGTAGGAGTCCTACTCCTACTAGGAGGAGGACTCTTCCTGGTGCGCCAAACAAGGGCTGGCTGGCCTCCCCCTGGCTCCTTTATATACTGAGGCAGGGGGGCACCTCTAGACACACAATTGATCCTCGTGATCGTTCCTTAGCCGTGTGCGGTGCCCCCTGCCACCATATTCCACCTCAGTCATATCGTTGTAGTGCTTAGGCGAAGCCCTGCGTCGGTAGAACATCATCATCGTCACCACGCCGTTGTGCTGACGGAACTCATCCCTGAAGCTTTGCTGGATCGGAGCCCGGGGAGCGTCATCGAGCTGTACGTGTGCCAAGAACTCGGAGGTGCCGGAGTAACGGTGCTTGGATTGGTCGGATCGGAAATAAAACGTACGACTACTTCCTCTACGTTGTGTCAATGCTTCCGTTGCAATCTACAAGGGTACGTAGATCATACTCTCCCCTCTCGTTGCTATGCATCACCATGATCTTGTGTGTGCATAGGAAATTTTTTGAAATTACTACGTTTCCCAACAGTGGTATCAGAGCCAGGTTTTATGGTTTGATGTTATATGCACGAGTAGAACACAAGTGAGTTGTGGGCGATATAAGTCATACTGCCTACCAGCATGTCATACTTTGGTTCGGCGGTATTGTTGGACGAGACGACCCGGACCAACCTTACGCGTACGCTTACGCGAGACCGGTTCTCCCGACGTGCTTTGCACATAGGTGGCTTGCGGGCGACTGTCTCTCCAACTTTAGTTGAACCAAGTGTGGCTACGCCCGGTCCTTGCGAAGGTTAAAACGGAGTCAAATTGACAAACTATCATTGTGGTTTTGATGCGTAGGTGAGATTGGTTCTTGCTTAAGCCCGTAGCAGCCACGTAAAACTTGCAACAACAAAGTAGAGGACGTCTAACTTGTTTTTGCAGGGCATGTTGTGATGTGATATGGTCAAGACATGATGCTAAATTTTATTGTATGAGATGATCATGTTTTGTAACCGAGTTATCGGCAACTGACAGGAGCCATATGGTTGTCGCTTTATTGTATGCAATGCAATCGTGCTGTAATGCTTTACTTTATCACTAAGCGGTAGCGATAGTCCTGGAAGCATAAGATTGGCGAGACGACGACGATGCTACGATGGAGATCAAGGTGTCGCGCCGGTGACGATGGTGATCATGACGGTGCTTCGAAGATGGAGATCACAAGCACAAGATGATGATGGCCATATCATATCACTTATATTGATTGCATGTGATGTTTATCTTTTATGCATCTTATCTTGCTTTGTTTGACGGTAGCATTATAAGATGATCTCTCACTAAATTATCAAGAAGTGTTCTCCCTGAGTATGCACCGTTGTGAAAGTTCTTCGTGCTGAGACACCACGTGACGATCGGGTGTGATAGGCTCTACGTTCAAATACAACGGGTGCAAAACAGTTGCACACGCGGAATACTCAGGTTATACTTGACGAGCCAAGCATATACAGATATGGCCTCGGAACACGGAGACTGAAAGGTCGAGCGTGAATCATATAGTAGATATGAACACGGAGACCGAAAGGTCATGTCTACATGTCTCCCGAACCCATAGGGTCTACACACTTAAGGTTCGGTGACGCTAGGGTTGTAGGGATATGTATATGCAGTAACCTGAATGTTGTACGGTGTCCCGAATGAGATCCCGGATGTCACGAGGAGTTCCGGAATGGTCCGGAGGTAAAGAATTATATATAGGAAGTGCTATTTCGGCCATCGGGACAAGTTTCGGGGTCACCGGTATTGTACCGGGACCACCGGAAGGGTCCCGGGGGTCCACCGGGTGGGGCCACCTATCCCGGGGGGCCCATGGGCTGAAGTTGGAAGGGATCCAGCCCAAAGTGGGCTGGGGCGTCACTTCCCCTAGGGCCCATGCGCCTAGGGTGGGGAAAACCCTAAGGGGGGCGCCCCCTTGCTTGGGGGGCAAGCCCCCCACCCCTTGGCCGCCGCCCCCCTAGGAGATTGCATCTCCTAGGGCCGCCGCCCCCCTAGGCCCCCTATATATAGTGGGGGGGAGGGAGGGCCTCTCACCCCACGCCTTTGATGCCTCCCTCTCCCTCTCCAACACCCCCTCCTCCTCCATAGTGCTTGGCGAAGCCCTGACGGAGTACTACAGCTCCACCACCTGAAGGAAATATGCCCTAGAGGCAATAATAAAGTTATTATTTGTTTCCTTATTTCATGATAAATGTTTATTATTCATGCTAGAATTGTATTAACCGGAAACATAATACATGTGTGAATACATAGACAAACAGAGTGTCACTAGTATGCCTCTACTTGACTAGCTCGTTAATCAAAGATGGTTATGTTTCCTAACCATGAACAAAGAGTTGTTATTTGATTAACGGGATCACATCATTAGTTGAATGATCTGATTGACATGACCCATTCCATTAGCTTAGCACCCGATCGTTTAGTATGTTGCTATTGCTTTCTTCATGACTTATACATGTTCCTATGACTATGAGATTATGCAACTCCCGTTTGCCGGAGGAACACTTTGGCTGCTACCAAACGTCACAACGTAACTGGGTGATTATAAAGGAGCATTACAGGTGTCTCCAAAGGTAGATGTTGGGTTGGCGTATTTCGAGATAAGGATTTGTCACTCCGATTGTCGGAGAGGTATCTCTGGGCCCTCTCGGTAATGCACATCACATAAGCCTTGCAAGCATTACAACTAATATGTTAGTTGTGAGATGATGTATTACGGAACGAGTAAAGAGACTTGCCGGTAACGAGATTGAACTAGGTATTGGATACCGACGATCAAATCTCGGGCAAGTAACATACCGATGACAAAGGGAACAACGTATGTTGTTATGCGGTCTGACCGATAAAGATCTTCGTAGAATATGTAGGAGCCAATATGGGCATCCAGGTCCCGCTGTTGGTTATTGACCGGAGATTTGTCTCAGTCATGTCTACATTGTTCTCGAACCGTAGGGTCCGCACGCTTAACGTTACGATGACAGTTATTATGAGTTTATGCATTTTGATGTACCGAAGTTAGTTCGGAGTCTCGGATGTGATCACGGACATGACGAGGAGTCTTGAAATGGTCGAGACATAAAGATTGATATATTGGAAGCCTATGTTTGGATATCGGAAGTGTTCCCGGGTGAAATCGGGATTTTACCAGAGTACCGGGAGGTTACCGGAACCCCCCCGGGAGCTATATGGGCCTTAGTGGGCTTTAGTGGAAAAGAGAAGGGGCAGCCCAAGATGGGCCGCGCGCCTCCCCCCTCCCCTAGTCCTATTAGGACAAGGAGAGGTGGCCGGCCCCCCTCTCTCTTTTACCCCTCAGCGAATCCTATTCCAACTAGGATTGGGGGGGGGGTCCTACTCCCAGAGGGAGTAGGACTCCTCCTGGCGCGCCTCCCCTTGGCCGGCCGCACGCCCCCCTTGATCCTTTATATACGGAGGCAGGGGAACCCCAGAGACACACAAGTTGATCTTCGTGATCGTTCCTTAGCCGTGTGCGGTGCCCCCTTCCACCATATTCCACCTCGGTCATATCGTTGTAGTGCTTAGGCGAAGCCCTGCGTCGGTAGAACATCATCATCGTCACCACACCGTCGTGCTGACGGAACTCATCCCCGAAGCTTTGCTGGATCGGAGCCCGGGGAGCGTCATCGAGCTGAACGTGTGCCAAGAATTCGGAGGTGCCGGAGTAACGGTGCTTGGATCGGTTGGATCATGGAGACGTACGACTACATCAACCAAACGCTTCCGTTGTCGATCTACAAGGGTACGTAGATCACACTCTCCCCTCTCGTTGCTATGCATCACCATGATCTTGCGTGTGTGTAGGAATTTTTTTGAAATTACTACGTTTCCCAACAGTGGCATCCGAGCCTAGGTTTTATGGTTTGATGTTATATGCACGAGTAGAACACAAGTGAGTTGTGGGCGATATAAGTCATACTGCTTACCAGCATGTCATACTTTGGTTCGGCGGCATTGTTGGACAAGACGACCCGGACCAACCTTACGCGTACGCTTACGCGAGACCGGTTCCCTCGACGTGCTTTGCACATAGATGGCTTGCGGGCGACTGTCTCTCCAACTTTAGTTGAACCAAGTATGGCTACGCCCGGTCCTTGCGAAGGTTAAAACGGAGTCTATTTGACAAACTATCGTTGTGGTTTTGATGCGTAGGTGAGATTGGTTCTTACTTAAGCCCGTAGCAGCCACGTAAAACTTGCAAACAACAAAGTAGAGGACGTCTAACTTGTTTTTGCAGGGCATGTTGTGATGTGATATGGTCAAGGCATGATGCTGAATTTTATTGTATGAGATGATCATGTTTTGTAACCGAGTTATCGGCAACTGGCAGGAGCCATATGGTTGTCGCTTTATTGTATGCAATGCAATCGCGTTGTAATGCTTTACTTTATCACTAAGCGGTAGCGATAGTCGTGGAAGCATAAGATTGGCGAGACGACGACGATGCTACGATGGAGATCAAGGTGTCGCGCCGGTGACGATGGTGATCATGACGGTGCTTCGAAGATGGAGATCACAAGCACAAGATGATGATGGCCATATCATATCACTTATATTGATTGCATGTGATGTTTATCTTTTATGCATCTTATCTTGCTTTGATTGACGGTAGCATTATAAGATGATCTCTCACTAATTATCAAGAAGTGTTCTCCCTGAGTATGCACCGTTGCGAAAGTTCTTCGTGCTGAGACACCACGTGATGATCGGGTGTGATAGGCTCTACGTTCAAATACAACGGGTGCAAAACAGTTACACACGCGGAATACTCAGGTTATACTTGACGAGCCAAGCATATGCAGATATGGCCTCGGAACACGGAGACCGAAAGGTCGAGCGTGAATCATATAGTAGATATGATCAACATAGTGATGTTCACCAATGAAACTACTCCATCTCACTTGATGATCGGACATGGTTTAGTTGATTTGGATCACGTAATCACTTAGAGGATTAGAGGGATGTCTATCTAAGTGGGAGTTCTTAAGTAATATGATTAATTGAACTTTAATTTATCATGAACTTAGTCCTGGTAGTATTAGCATATCTATGTTGTAGATCAATAGCTCGCGTTGTTGCTTTCATATGTTTATTTTGATATGTTCCTAGAGAAAATTGTGTTGAAAGATGTTAGTAGCAATGATGCGGATTGGATCCGTGATCTGAGGTTTATCCTCATTGCTGCACAGAGGAATTATGTCCTTGATGCACCGCTAGGTGACAGACCTATTGCAGGAGCAGTGCTGACGTTATGAACGTTTGGCTAGCTCAATATGATGACTACTTGATAGTTTAGTGCACCATGCTTAACGGCTTAGAATCGGGACTTCAAAGACATTTTGAACGTCATGGACCATATGAGATGTTCCAGGAGTTGAAGTTAATATTTCAAGCAAATACCCGAGTTGAGAGATATGAAGTCTCCAACAAGTTCTATAGCTAAAAGATGGAGGAGAATCGCTCAACTAGTGAGCATGTGCCCAGATTGTCTGAGTACTACAATCGCTTGAATCAAGTGGGAGTTAATCTTCCAGATAAGATAGTGATTAACAGAATTCTCTAGTCACCATCACCAAGTTAGTAGAACTTCGTGATGAACTATGATATGCAAGGGATAACGGAAACAACTCCCAAGCTCTTCGTGATGCTGAAATCAACGAAGGTAGAAATCAAGAAAAACATCAAGTGTTGATGGTTGACAAGACCACTAGTTTCAAGAAAAGGGCAAAGAGAAGAAGGGGAACTTCAAGAAGAACAGCAAGCAAGTTGCTGCTCAAGTGAAGAAGCCCAAGTCTGGTCCTAAGCCTAAGACTAAGTGCTTCTACTGCAAAGGGACTGGTCACTGGAAGCGGAACTACCCCAAGTGATTGGCGGATAAGAAGGATGGCAAAGTGAACATAAGTATATTTGATATACATGTTATTGATGTGTACTTTACTAGTGTTTATAGCAAACCCTCAGTATTTGATATTAGTTCAGTTGCTAAGATTAGTAACTCGAAACGGGAGTTGCAGAATAAACAGAGACTAGTTAAGTGTGAAGTGACGATATGTGTTGGAAGTGGTTCCAAGATTGATATGATCATCATCGCACACTCCCTATAATTTCGGGATTAGTGTTGAACCTAAATAAGTGTTATTTGGTGTTTGCGTTGAGCATGAATATGATTTGATCATGTTTATTGTAAAACGGTTATCCATTTAAGTAAGAGAATAAATTGTTGTTCTGTTTACATGAATAAAACCTTATATGGTTACACACCCAATGAAAATAGTTCGTTGGATCTCGATCGTAGTGATACACATAATCATAATATTGAAACCAAAAGATGCAAAGTTAATAATGATAGTGCAACTTATTTGTAGCACTGCCGTTTAGGTCATATTGGTGTAAAGCGCATGAAGAAACTCCATACTGATGGGCTTTTGGAATCACTTGATTATGAATCAGTTGATGCTTGCGAACCATGCCTCATGGGCAAGATGACTAAGACTCTGTTCTTCGGAACAATGAAGCAAGCAACAGATTTGTTGGAAATCATACATACTGATGTATGTGGTCCGATGAATATTAAGGCTTACAGCAGGTATCATTATTTTCTGACCTTCACAAGATGATTTGAGCAGATATGGGGATATCTACTTGATGAAATATAAGTCTGAAACATTTGAACAGTTCAAAGAATTTCAGAGTGAAGTGGAAAATCATCGTGACAAGAAAATAAAAGTTTCTACGATATGATCGCAGAGGTAAAATATTTGAGTTACGAGTTTGGTCTTCAGTTAAAACAATGTGAAATAGTTTCACTACTCACGCCACCTGGAACACCATAGCATAATGGTGTGTCCGAACGTCATAACCGTACTTTATTGGATATAGTGCAATCTATGATGTATCTTACCGATCTACCACTATCGTTTTGGGGTTATGCATTAGAGACAGCTGCATTCACGTTAAATAGGGCACCATCAAAATCTGTTGAGACGACGCCTTATGAACTGTGGTTTGGCAAGAAACCAAAGTTGTCATTTCTTAAAGTTTGGGGTTGTGATGCTTATGTGAAAAAGTTTCATCCTGATAAGCTCAAACCCAAATCGGGAAATGCGTCTTCATAGGATACCCTAAAGAAAATGTTGGGTACACCTTCTATCACAGATCCGAAGGCAAGACTGTTATTGCTAAATTCGGAGTTTTTCTAGAGAAGGAGTTTCTCTCGAAAGAAGTGAGTGGGAGGAAAGTAGAACTTGATGAGGTAACTGTACCTGCTCCCTTATTGGAAAGTAGTTCATCACAGAAATCTGTTCCTGTGACTACTACACCAATTAGTGAGGAAGCTAATGATGATGATCATGTAACTTCAGATCAAGTTACTACCAAATCTCGTAGGTAAACCAGAGTGAGATCCGCACCAGAGTGGTACGGTAATCCTGTTCTGGAAGTCATGTTACTAGACCATGAAGAACTTGCGAACTATGAGGAAGCGATGATGAGCCCAGATTCCGCGAAATGGTTTGAGGCCATGAAATCTGAGATATGATCCATGTATGAGAACAAAGTATGGACTTTGATGGATTTGCCCGATGATCGGCAAGCCATAGAAAATAAATGGATCTTCAAGAGGAAGACGGACGCTGATACTAGTGTTACTATCTACAAAGCTAGAATTGTCGCAAAAGGTTTTCGACAAGTTCAAGGTGTTGACTACGATGAGAGTTTCTCACTCGTATCTATTCTTAAGTCTGTCCGAATCATGTTAGAAATTGTCGCATTTTATGAAATCTGGCAAATGGATAAACAAAACTACATTCCTTAATGGATTTATTAAAGAAGAGTTGTATATGATGCAACCAGAAGGTTTTGTCAATCCTAAAGGTGCTAACAAAATATGCAAGCTCCAGCGATCCATCTATGGACTGGTGCAAGCATCTCGGAGTCGGAATATACACTTTGATAAGTTGATCAAAGTATATAGTTTTATACAGACTTCGGTGAAGCCTGTATTTACAAGAAAGTGAGTGGGAGCACTACAGCATTTCTGATAAGTATATCTGAATGACATATTGTTGATCGGAAATAATGTAGAATTATTCTGTAAAGCATAAAGGAGTGTTTGAAAGGAGTTTTTCAAAGAAAGACTTCGGTGAAGCTGCTTACATATTGAGCTTCAAGATCTATAGAGATAGATCAAGACGCTTGATAAGTTTTTTCAATGAGTACATACCTTAACAAGATTTTGAAATAGTTCGAAATGGAGCAGTCAAAGAAAAGGTTCTTGCCTGTATTACAAGGTGTGAAGTTGAGTAAGACTCAAAGCCCGACCACGGCAGAAGATAGAAAGATAATGAAAGTCATTCCCAATGCCTTGGCCATAGGTTCTATAAAGCATGTCATGCTGTATACAAGATCTATTGTATACCCTGCACTGATTTGGCAAGGGAGTACAATAGTGATCTAGGAGTAGATCACTGGACAACGGTCAAAATTATCCTTACTGGAATAAGGATATGTTTCTCGATTATGGAGGTGACAAAAGGTTCGTCGTAAAAGGGTTAGGTCGATACAAGTTTTGGCACTGATCTGGATGACTCTTAGTCTTCATCTGGATACATATTGAAAGTGGGAGCAATTAGCTAGAGTAGCTCCGTGCAGAGCATTGTAGACATAGAATTTTGCAAAATACTTACGGATCTCAATATGACAGACCCGTTGACTAAAATTATCTCACAAGCAAAACATGATCACACCTTAGTACTCTTTGGGTGTTAATCACATAGATATGTGAACTAGATTACTGACTCTAGTAAACCCTTTGAGTGTTGGTCACATGACGATGTGAACTATGGGTGTTAATCACATGGTGATGTGAACTATTGCTGTTAAATCACATGGCGATGTGAACTAGATTATTGACTCTAGTGCAAGTGGGAGACTGAAGGAAATATGCCCTAGAGGCAATAATAAAGTTATTATTTATTTCCTTATTTCATGATAAATGTTTATTATTCATGCTAAAATTGTATTAACCGGAAACATAATACATGTGTGAATACATAGACAAACAGAGTGTCACTAGTATGCCTCTACTTGACTAGCTCGTTAATCAAAGATGGTTATGTTTCCTAACCATGAACAAAGAGTTGTTATTTGATTAACGGGGTCACATCATTAGTTGAATGATCTGATTGACATGACCCATTCCATTAGCTTAGCACCCGATCGTTTAGTATGTTGCTATTGCTTTCTTCATGACTTATACATGTTCCTATGACTATGAGATTATGCAACTCCCGTTTGCCGGAGGAACACTTTGGGTGCTACCAAACGTCACAACGTAACTGGGTGATTATAAAGGAGCATTACAGGTGTCTCCAAAGGTAGATGTTGGGTTGGCGTATTTCGAGATTAGGATTTGTCACTCCGATTGTCGGAGAGGTATCTCTGGGCCCTCTCGGTAATGCACATCACATAAGCCTTGCAAGCATTACAACTAATATGTTAGTTGTGAGATGATGTATTACGGAACGAGTAAAGAGACTTGCCAGTAACGAGATTGAACTAGGTATTGGATACCGACGATCAAATCTCGGGCAAGTAACATACCGATGACAAAGGGAACAACGTATGTTGTTATGCGGTCTGACCGATAAAGATCTTCGTAGAATATGTAGGAGCCAATATGGGCATCCAGGTCCCGCTGTTGGTTATTGACCGGAGATTTGTCTCAGTCATGTCTACATTGTTCTCGAACCGTAGGGTCCGCACGCTTAACGTTACGATGACAGTTATTATGAGTTTATGCATTTTGATGTACCGAAGTTAGTTCGGAGTCCCGGATGTGATCACGGACATGACGAGGAGTCTCGAAATGGTCGAGACATAAAGATTGATATATTGGAAGCCTATGTTTGGATATCGGAAGTGTTCCCGGGTGAAATCGGGATTTTACCGGAGTACCGGGAGGTTACCGGAACCCCCCCGGGAGCTATATGGGCCTTAGTGGGCTTTAGTGGAAAAGAGAAGGCGCAGCCCAAGATGGGCCGCGCGCCTCCCCCCTCCCCTAGTCCTATTAGGACAAGGAGAGGTGGCCGGCCCCCCTCTCTCTTTTACCCCCTCAGCGAATCCTATTCCAACTAGGATTGGGGGGGGGGGGTCCTACTCCCAGAGGGAGTAGGACTCCTCCTGGCGCGCCTCCCCTTGGCCGGCCGCACGCCCCCCTTGATCCTTTATGTACGGAGGCAGGGGAACCCCAGAGACACACAAGTTGATCTTCGTGATCGTTCCTTAGCCGTGTGCGGTGCCCCCTTCCACCATATTCCACCTCGGTCATATCATTGTAGTGCTTAGGCGAAGCCCTGCGTCGGTAGAACATCATCATCGTCACCACGCCGTCGTGCTGACGGAACTCATCCCCGAAGCTTTGCTGGATCGGAGCCCGGGGAGCGTCATCGAGCTGAACGTGTGCCAAGAACTCGGAGGTGCCGGAGTAACGGTGCTTGGATCGGTCGGATCGTGGAGACGTACGACTACATCAACCAAACGCTTCCGTTGTCGATCTACAAGGGTACGTAGATCACACTCTCCCCTCTCGTTGCTATGCATCACCATGATCTTGCGTGTGCGTAGGAAATTTTTTGAAATTACTACGTTTCCCAACACCACCACCACGCCGTCGTGCTGCTGCTGGAGCCATCTTCCTCAACCTCTCCTTCCCCCTTGCTGGATCAAGAAGAAGGAGACGTTACGCTGACCGTACGTGTGTTGAACGCGGAGGTGCCGTCCGTTCGGCGCTAGGATCTCCGGTGATTTGGATCACGTCGAGTACGACTTCCTCATCCCCGTTCTTTGAATGCTTCCGCGCGTGATCTACAAGGTATGTAGATGCAGTCCAATCACTCATTGCTAGATGAACTCATAGATGGATCTTGGTGAAACCGTAGGAAAATTTTTGTTTTCTGCAACGTTCCCCAACAGTGGCATCATGAGCTAGGTCTATGCGTAGTTCTTCTTGCGCGAGTAGAACACAATTTGTTGTGGGCGTAGATGTTGTCAACTTTCTTGCCACTACTAGTCTTATCTTGCTTCAACGGTATTGTGGGATGAAGCGGCCCGGACCAACCTTACACATACGCTTACGTGAGACCGGTTCCACCGACTAACATGCACTAGTTGCATAAGGTGGCTGGCGGGTGTCTGTCTCTCCTACTTTAGTCGGAGCAGATTCGATGAAAAGGGTCCTTATGAAGGGTAAATAGAAGTTGACAAATCACGTTGTGGCTTTCACGTAGGTAAGAAAACTTTCTTGCTAGAACCCTATTGCAGCCACGTAAAACTTGCAACAACAATTAGAGGACGTCTAACTTGTTTTTGCAGCAAGTGTTTTGTGATGTGATATGGCCAAAGTTGTGATGAATGATGAATGATATATATGTGATGTATGAGATGTTCATGCTATTGTAATAGGAATCACGACTTGCATGTCGATGAGTATGACAACCGGCAGGAGCCATAGGAGTTGTCTTTATTTTTTTGTATGACCTGCGTGTCATTGAGAAACGCCATGTAAATTACTTTACTTTATTGCTAAACGCGTTAGCCATAGTAGTAGAAGTAATAGTTGGCGAGCAACTTCATGGAGACACGATGATGGAGATCATGATGATGGAGATCATGGTGTCATGCCGGTGACAAGATGAACATGGAGCCCCAAGATGGAGATCAAAGGAGCTATGTGATATTGGCCATATCATGTCACTATTATTATTTGATTGCATGTGATGTTTATCATGTTTTTGCATCTTGTTTACTTAGAGCGACGGTAGTAAATAAGATGATCCCTCATAATAATTTCAAGAAAGTGTTCCCCTAACTGTGCACCGTTGCGACAGTTCGTTGTTTCGAAGCACCACGTGATGATCGGGTGTTAGATTCCAACGTTCACATACAACGGGTGTAAGACAGATTGACACATGCAAACACTTAGGTTGACTTGACGAGCCTAGCATGTACAGACATGGCCTCGGAACACAGAAGACCGAAAGGTCGAGCATGAGTCGTATAGAGGACGTCTAACTTGTTTTTGCAGGGCATGTTGTGATGTGATATGGTCAAGACATGATGCTAAGTTTTATTGTATGAGATGATCATGTTTTGTAACCGAGTTATCGGCAACTGACAGGAGCCATATGGTTGTCGCTTTATTGTATGCAATGCAATCGTGCTGTAATGCTTTACTTTATCACTAAGCGGTAGCGATAGTCCTGGAAGCATAAGATTGGCGAGACGACGACGATGCTACGATGGAGATCAAGGTGTCGCGCCGGTGACGATGGTGATCATGACGGTGCTTCGAAGATGGAGATCACAAGCACAAGATGATGATGGCCATATCATATCACTTATATTGATTGCATGTGATGTTTATCTTTTATGCATCTTATCTTGCTTTGTTTGACGGTAGCATTATAAGATGATCTCTCACTAAATTATCAAGAAGTGTTCTCCCTGAGTATGCACCGTTGTGAAAGTTCTTCGTGCTGAGACACCACGTGACGATCGGGTGTGATAGGCTCTACGTTCAAATACAACGGGTGCAAAACAGTTGCACACGCGGAATACTCAGGTTATACTTGACGAGCCAAGCATATGCAGATATGGCCTCGGAACACGGAGACTGAAAGGTCGAGCGTGAATCATATAGTAGATATGAACACGGAGACCGAAAGGTCATGTCTACATGTCTCCCGAACCCATAGGGTCTACACACTTAAGGTTCGGTGACGCTAGGGTTGTAGGGATATGTATATGCAGTAACCTGAATGTTGTTCGGAGTCCCGAATGAGATCCCGGATGTCACGAGGAGTTCCGGAATGGTCCGGAGGTAAAGAATTATATATAGGAAGTGCTATTTCGGCCATCGGGACAAGTTTCGGGGTCACCGGTATTGTACCGGGACCACCGGAAGGGTCCCGGGGGTCCACCGGGTGGGGCCACCTATCCCGGGGGGCCCATGGGCTGAAGTTGGAAGGGATCCAGCCCAAAGTGGGCTGGGGCGTCACTTCCCCTAGGGCCCATGCGCCTAGGGTGGGGAAAACCCTAAGGGGGGCGCCCCCTTGCTTGGGGGGCAAGCCCCCCACCCCTTGGCCGCCGCCCCCCTAGGAGATTGCATCTCCTAGGGCCGCCGCCCCCCTAGGCCCCCTATATATAGTGGGGGGGAGGGAGGGCCTCTCACCCCACGCCTTTGGTGCCTCCCTCTCCCTCTCCAACACCCCCTCCTCCTCCATAGTGCTTGGCGAAGCCCTGACGGAGTACTACAGCTCCACCACCTGAAGGAAATATGCCCTAGAGGCAATAATAAAGTTATTATTTGTTTCCTTATTTCATGATAAATGTTTATTATTCATGCTAGAATTGTATTAACCGGAAACATAATACATGTGTGAATACATAGAAAAACAGAGTGTCACTAGTATGCCTCTACTTGACTAGCTCGTTAATCAAAGATGGTTATGTTTCCTAACCATGAACAAAGAGTTGTTATTTGATTAACGGGATCACATCATTAGTTGAATGATCTGATTGACATGACCCATTCCATTAGCTTAGCACCCGATCGTTTAGTATGTTGCTATTGCTTTCTTCATGACTTATACATGTTCCTATGACTATGAGATTATGCAACTCCCGTTTGCCGGAGGAACACTTTGGCTGCTACCAAACGTCACAACGTAACTGGGTGATTATAAAGGAGCATTACAGGTGTCTCCAAAGGTAGATGTTGGGTTGGCGTATTTCGAGATAAGGATTTGTCACTCCGATTGTCGGAGAGGTATCTCTGGGCCCTCTCGGTAATGCACATCACATAAGCCTTGCAAGCATTACAATTAATATGTTAGTTGTGAGATGATGTATTACGGAACGAGTAAAGAGACTTGCCGGTAACGAGATTGAACTAGGTATTGGATACCGACGATCAAATCTCGGGCAAGTAACATACCGATGACAAAGGGAACAACGTATGTTGTTATGCGGTCTGACCGATAAAGATCTTCGTAGAATATGTAGGAGCCAATATGGGCATCCAGGTCCCGCTGTTGGTTATTGACCGGAGATTTGTCTCAGTCATGTCTACATTGTTCTCGAACCGTAGGGTCCGCACGCTTAACGTTACGATGACAGTTATTATGAGTTTATGCATTTTGATGTACCGAAGTTAGTTCGGAGTCTCGGATGTGATCACGGACATGACGAGGAGTCTCGAAATGGTCGAGACATAAAGATTGATATATTGGAAGCCTATGTTTGGATATCGGAAGTGTTCCCGGGTGAAATCGGGATTTTACCGGAGTACCGGGAGGTTACCGGAACCCCCCCCCCCCCCGGGAGCTATATGGGCCTTAGTGGGCTTTAGTGGAAAAGAGAAGGGGCAGCCCAAGATGGGCCACGCGCCTCCCCCCTCCCCTAGTCCTATTTGGACAAGGAGAGGTGGCCGGCCCCCCTCTCTCTTTTACCCCCTCAGCGAATCCTATTCCAACTAGGATTGGGGGGGGGGGTCCTACTCCCAGAGGGAGTAGGACTCCTCCTGGCGCGCCTCCCCTTGGCCGGCTGCACGTCCCCCTTGATCCTTTATATACGGAGGCAGGGGAACCCCAGAGACACACAAGTTGATCTTCGTGATCGTTCCTTAGTCGTGTGCGGTGCCCCCTTCCACCATATTCCACCTCGGTCATATCGTTTTAGTGCTTAGGCGAAGCCCTGCGTCGGTAGTGAAGGAAATATGCCCTAGAGGCAATAATAAAGTTATTATTTATTTCCTTATAATCATGATAAATGTTTATTATTCATGCTAGAATTGTATTAACCGGAAACATAATACATGTGTGAATACATAGACAAACAAAGTGTCACTAGTATGCCTCTACTTGACTAGCTCGTTAATCAAAGATGGTTATGTTTCCTGACCATGAACAATGAGTTGTTATTTGATTAACAAGGTCACATCATTAGTTGAATGATCTGATTGACATGACCCATTCCATTAGCTTAGCACCCGATCGTTTAGTATGTTGCTATTGCTTTCTTCATGACTTATACATGTTCCTATGACTATGAGATTATGCAACTCCCATTTGCCGGAGGAACACTTTGGGTGCTACCAAACGTCACAACGTAACTGGGTGATTATAAAGGAGCATTACAGGTGTCTCCAAAGGTAGATGTTGGGTTGGCGTATTTCGAGATTAGGATTTGCCACTCCGATTGTCGGAGAGGTATCTCTGGGCCCTCTCGGTAATACACATCACATAAGCCTTGCAAGCATTACAACTAATATGTTAGTTGTGAGATGATGTATTACGGAACGAGTAAAGAGACTTGCCGGTAACGAGATTGAACTAGGTATTGGAAACCGACGATCGAATCTCGGGCAAGTAACATACCGATGACAAAGGGAACAACGTATGTTGTTATGCGGTCTGACCGATAAAGATCTTCGTAGAACATGTAGGAGCCAATATGGGCATCCAGGTCCCGCTATTGGTTATTGATCGGAGACGTGTCTCGGTCATGTCTACATTGTTCTCGAACCCGTAGGGTCCGCACGCTTAAGGTTACGATGACAGTTATATTATGAGTTTATGCATTTTGATGTACCGAAGGTTGTTCGGAGTCCCGGATGTGATCACGGACATGACGAGGAGTCTCGAAATGGTCGAGACGTAAAGATTGATATATTGGAAGCCTATATTTGGATATCAGAAGTGTTCCGGGTGAAATCGGGATTTTACCGGGTTACCGGGAGGTTACCGGAACCCCCCGGGAGCCATATGGGCCTTCATGGGCCTTAGTGGAAAGGAGAAAGGGGCAGCCAAGGTGGCTGCGCACCTCCCCCCTCCCCTAGTCCTATTAGGACTAGGAGAAGGTGGCCGGCCCCCCTCTCTCTCTCTCCCACCTTGGGAATCCTAGTTCGAATAGGATTGGGGGGGAGTCCTACTCCCGGAAGGAGTAGGACTCCTCCTGCGCCCTCCTCCTTGGCCGGCGCCCCCTCCCCCCTTGGCTCCTTTATATACTGAGGCAGAGGCACCCCAGAAACACACAAGTTGATCCACGTGATCTATTCCTTAGCGTGTGCGGTGTCCCCTGCCACCATATTCCTCGATAATACTGTAGCGGAGTTTAGGCGAAGCCCTGCTGCTGTAGTTCATCAAGATCGTCACCACGCCATCGTGCTGACGGAACTCTTCCCCGACACTTTGCTGGATCGGAGTCCGGGGATCGTCATCGAGCTGAACGTGTGCTCGAACTCGGAGGTGCCGTAGTTTCGGTGCTTGATCGGTTGGATCGTGAAGACGTACGACTACTTCCTCTACGTCGTGTCAGCGCTTCCGCAGTCGGTCTGCGTTGGGTACGTAGACAACGCTCTCCCCTCTCGTTGCTATGCATCACATGATCTTGCATGTGCGTAGGAAATTTTTTGAAATTACTACGAAACCCAACAGTGGCATCAGAGCCTAGGTTATTTATGTTGATGTTATATGCACGAGTAGAACACAAGTGAGTTGTGGACGATACAAGTCATACTGCCTACCAGCATGTCATACTTTGGTTCGGCGGCATTGTTGGACGAGACGACCCGGACCAACCTTACGCGTACGCTTACGCGAGACCGGTTCCCTCGACGTGCTTTGCACATAGATGGCTTGCGGGCGACTGTCTCTCCAACTTTAGTTGAACCAAGTATGGCTACGCCCGGTCCTTGCGAAGGTTAAAACGGAGTCTATTTGACAAACTATCGTTGTGGTTTTGATGCGTAGGTGAGATTGGTTCTTACTTAAGCCCGTAGCAGCCACGTAAAACTTGCAAACAACAAAGTAGAGGATGTCTAACTTGTTTTTGCAGGGCATGTTGTGATGTGATATGGTCAAGGCATGATGCTGAATTTTATTGTATGAGATGATCATGTTTTGTAACCGAGTTATCGGCAACTGGCAAGAGCCATATGGTTGTCGCTTTATTGTATGCAATGCAATCGCGATGTAATGCTTTACTTTATTACTAAACGGTAGTGATAGTCGTGGAAGCATAAGATTGGCGAGACGACAACGATGCTACGATGGAGATCAAGGTGTCGCGCCGGTGACGATGGTGATCATGACGGTGCTTCGGAGATGGAGATCACAAGCACAAGATGATGATGGCCATATCATATCACTTAAATTGATTGCATCTGATGTTTATCCTTTTATGCATCTTATCTTGCTTTGATTGACGGTAGCATTATAAGATGATCTCTCACTAAAATTATCAAGAAGTGTTCTCCCTGAGTATGCACCGTTGCCAAAGTTCGTCGTGCCCAGACACCACGTGATGATCGGGTGTGATAAGCTCTACGTCCATCTACAACGGGTGCAAGCCAGTTTTGCACACGCAGAATACTCAGGTTAAACTTGACGAGCCTAGCATATGCAGATATGGCCTCGGAACACGGAGATCGAAAGGTCGAGCGTGAATCATATAGTAGATATGATCAACATAACGATGTTCACCATTGAAAACTACTCCATCTCACGTGATGATCAGTTATGGTTTAGTTGATTTGGATCACGTAATCACTTAGAAGATTAGAGGGATGTCTATCTAAGTGGGAGTTCTTAAGTAATTTGATTAATTGAACTTAAACTTATCATGAACTTAGTCCCTGACAGTATCTTGCTTTGATTGTAGATAGATGGCTCGTGCTGTTGTTCCGTTGAATTTTAATGCGTTCCTTGAGAAAGCAAAGTTGAAATATGATGGTAGCAATTACACGGACTGGGTCCGTAACTTGAGGATTATCCTCATTGCTGCTCAGAAGAATTACGTCCTGGAAGCACCGCTAGGTGCCAGGCCTGCTGCTGGAGCAACACCAGATGTTATGAACGTCTGGTAGAGCAAAGCTGATGACTACTCGATAGTTCAGTGTGCCATGCTTTACGGCTTAGAATCGGGACTTCAACGACGTTTTGAACGTCATGGAGCATATGAGATGTTCCAGGAGTTGAAGTTAATATTTCAAGCAAATGCCCGGATTGAGAGATATGAAGTCTCCAATAAATTCTATAGCTGCAAGATGGAGGAGAACAGTTCTGTCAGTGAGCATATACTCAAAATGTCTGGGTATAATAATCACTTGATTCAATTGGGAGTTAATCTTCCGGATGATTGCGTCATTGACAGAATTCTCCAGTCACTGCCACCAAGCTACAAGAGCTTCGTGATGAACTATAATATGCAAGGGATGAACAAGACTATTCCCGAGCTCTTCGCAATGCTGAAAGCTGCGGAGGTAGAAATCAAAAAGGAGCATCAAGTGTTGATGGTTAACAAGACCACTAGTTTCAAGAAAAAGGGCAAAGGGAAGAAAAAGGGGAACTTCAAGAAGAACAGCAAGCAAGTTGCTGCTCAGGAGAAGAAACCCAAGTCTGGACCTAAGCCTGAAACTGAGTGCTTCTACTGCAAGCAGACTGGTCACTGGAAGCGGAACTGCCCCAAGTATTTGGCGGGTAAGAAGGATGGCAAGGTGAACAAAGGTATATGTGATATACATGTTATTGATGTGTACCTTACTAGAGCTCGCAGTAGCACCTGGGTATTTGATACTGGTTCTGTTGCTAATATTTGCAACTCGAAACAGGGACTACGGAATAAGCGGGCACTGGCAAAGGACGAGGTGACGATGCGCGTGGGAAACGGTTCCAAAGTCGATGTGATCGCGGTCGGCACGCTACCTCTACATCTACCTTCGGGATTAATATTAGACCTAAATAATTGTTATTTGGTGCCAGCGTTGAGCATGAACATTATATCTGGATCTTGTTTAATGCGAGACGGTTATTCATTTAAATCAGAGAATAATGGTTGTTCTATTTATATGAGTAATATCTTTTATGGTCATGCACCCTTGAAGAGTGGTCTATTTTTATTGAATCTCGATAGTAGTAATACACATATTCATAATGTTGAAGGCCAAAAGATGCAGAGTTGATAATTAAAGTGCAACTTATTTGTGGCACTGTCGTTTAGGTCATATCGGTGTAAAGCGCATGAAGAAACTCCATACTGATGGACTTTTGGAACCACTTGATTATGAATCACTTGGTACTTGCGAACCGTGCCTCATGGGCAAGATGACTAAAACAACGTTCTCCGGTACTATGGAGAGAGCAACAGATTTGTTGGAAATCATACATACCGATGTATGTGGTCCGATGAATATTGAGGCTCGTGGCGGATATCGTTATTTTCTCACCTTCACAGATGATTTAAGCAGATATGGATATATCTACTTAATGAAACATAATTCTGAAACATTTGAAAAGTTCAAAGAATTTCAGAGTGAAGTTGAAAATCATCGTAACAAGAAAATAAAGTTTCTACGATCTGATCGTGGAGGAGAATATTTGAGTTACGAGTTTGGTGTACATTTGAAAAACTGTGGAATAGTTTCGCAACTCACGCCACCCAGAACACCACAGCGTAATGGTGTGTCCGAACGTCGTAATCGTACTTTACTAGATATGGTGCGATCTATGATGTCTCTTACTGATTTTACCGCTATCGTTTTGGGGTTATGCTCTAGAGACGGCTGCATTCACGTTAAATAGGGCACCATCAAAATCTGTTGAGACGACGCCTTATGAACTGTGGTTTGGCAAGAAACCAAAGTTGTCGTTTCTTAAAGTTTGGGGCTGCGATGCTTATGTGAAAAAGCTTCAACCTGATAAGCTCGAACCCAAATCGGAGAAATGTGTCTTCATAGGATACCCAAAGGAAACTGTTGGGTACACCTTCTATCACAGATCCGAAGGCAAGACATTCGTTGCTAAGAATGGATCCTTTCTAGAGAAGGAGTTTCTCTCGAAAGAAGTGAGTGGGAGGAAAGTAGAACTTGACGAGGTAACTGTACCTGCTCCCTTACTGGAAAGTAGTTCATCACAGAAAACTGTTTCAGTGACACCTACACCAGTTAGTGAGGAAGCCAATGATAATGATAATGAAACTTCAGATCAAGATACTACTGAACCTCGTAGATCGACCAGAGTAAGATCCGCACCAGAGTGGTACGGTAATCCTGTTCTGGAAGTCATGCTACTAGATCATGATGAACCTACGAACTATGAAGAAGCGATGGTGAGCCCAGATTCCGCAAAGTGGCTTGAATCCATGAAATCTGAGATGGGATCCATGTATGAGAACAAAGTATGGACTTTGGTTGACTTGCCCGATGATCGGCAAGCAATTGAGAATAAATGGATCTTTAAGAAGAAGACTGACGCTGATGGCAATGTTACTGTCTATAAAGCTCGACTTGTCGCAAAAGGTTTTCGGCAAGTTCAAGGGATTGACTACGATGAGACCTTCTCACCCGTAGCGATGCTTAAGTCCGTCCGAATCATGTTAGCGATTGCCGCATTTTATGATTATGAAATTTGGCAGATGGATGTCAAAACTGCATTCCTGAATGGATTTCTGGAAGAAGAGTTGTATATGATGCAACCGGAAGGTTTTGTCGATCCAAAGGGAGCTAACAAAGTGTGCAAGCTCCAGCGATCCATTTATGGACTGGTGCAAGCCTCTCGGAGTTGGAATAAACGTTTTGATAGTGTGACCAAAGCATTTGGTTTTATACAGACTTTCGGAGAAGCCTGTATTTACAAGAAAGTGAGTGGGAGCTCTGTAGCATTTCTGATATTATATGTGGATGACATATTGCTGATTGGAAATGATATAGAATTTCTGGATAGCATAAAGGGATACTTGAATAAAAGTTTTTCAATGAAAGACCTCGGTGAAGCTGCTTACATATTAGGCATTAATATCTATAGAGATAGATCAAGACGCTTAATTGGACTTTCACAAAGCACATACCTTGACAAAATTTTGAAGAAGTTCAAAATGGATCAAGCAAAGAAAGGGTTCTTGCCTGTGTTACAAGGTGTGAAGTTGAGTAAGACTCAATGCCCGACCACTGTAGAAGATAGAAAGAATATGAAAGATGTTCCCTATGCATCAGCCATAGGATCTATCATGTATGCAATGCTGTGTACCAGACCTGGTGTGTGCCTTGCTATAAGTTTAGCAGGGAGGTACCAAAGTAATCCAGGAATGGATCACTGGACAGCGGTCAAGAACATCCTGAAATACCTGAAAAGGACTAAGGATATGTTTCTCGTATATGGAGGTGACAAAGAGCTCACCGTAAAAGGTTACGTTGATGCAAGCTTTGACACTGATCCGGACGATTCTAAATCGCAAACCGGATACGTGTTTACATTAAACGGTGGAGCTGTCAGTTGGTGCAGTTCTAAACAAAGCGTCGTAGCGGGATCTACATGTGAAGCGGAGTACATAGCTGCTTCGGAAGCAGCGAACGAAGGAGTCTGGATGAAGGAGTTCATATCCGATCTAGGTGTCATACCTAATGCATCGGGTCCAATGAAAATCTTTTGTGACAACACTGGTGCAATTGCCTTGGCAAAGGAATCCAGATTTCACAAAAGGACCAAACACATCAAGAGACGCTTCAACTCCATCCGAGATCTAGTCCAGGTGGGAGACATAGAGATTTGCAAGATACATACGGATCTGAATGTTGCAGACCCGTTGACTAAGCCTCTTCCACAAGCAAAACATGATCAGCACCAAGGCTCCATGGGTGTTAGAATCATTACAGTGTAATCTAGATTATTGACTCTAGTGCAAGTGGGAGACTGAAGGAAATATGCCCTAGAGGCAATAATAAAGTTATTATTTATTTCCTTATAATCATGATAAATGTTTATTATTCATGCTAGAATTGTATTAACCGGAAACATAATACATGTGTGAATACATAGACAAACAAAGTGTCACTAGTATGCCTCTACTTGACTAGCTCGTTAATCAAAGATGGTTATGTTTCCTGACCATGAACAATGAGTTGTTATTTGATTAACGAGGTCACATCATTAGTTGAATGATCTGATTGACATGACCCATTCCATTAGCTTAGCACCCGATCGTTTAGTATGTTGCTATTGCTTTCTTCATGACTTATACATGTTCCTATGACTATGAGATTATGCAACTCCCGTTTGCCGGAGGAACACTTTGGGTGCTACCAAACGTCACAACGTAACTGGGTGATTATAAAGGAGCATTACAGGTGTCTCCAAAGGTAGATGTTGGGTTGGCGTATTTTGAGATTAGGATTTGTCACTCCGATTGTCGGAGAGGTATCTCTGGGCCCTCTCGGTAATACACATCACATAAGCCTTGCAAGCATTACAACTAATATGTTAGTTGTGAGATGATGTATTACGGAACGAGTAAAGAGACTTGCCGGTAACGAGATTGAACTAGGTATTGGAAACCGACGATCGAATCTCGGGCAAGTAACATACCGATGACAAAGGGAACAACGTATGTTGTTATGCGGTCTGACCGATAAAGATCTTCGTAGAACATGTAGGAGCCAATATGGGCATCCAGGTCCCGCTATTGGTTATTGACCGGAGACGTGTCTCGGTCATGTCTACATTGTTCTCGAACCCGTAGGGTCCGCACGCTTAGACAGTTATATTATGAGTTTATGCATTTTGATGTACAGAAGGTTGTTCGGAGTCCCGGATGTGATCACGGACATGACGAGGAGTCTCAAAATGGTCGAGACGTAAAGATTGATATATTGGAAGCCTATATTTGGATATCGGAAGTGTTCCGGGTGAAATCGGGATTTTACCGGGTTACCGGGAGGTTACCGGAACCCCCCGGGAGCCATATGGGCCTTCATGGGCCTTAGTGGAAAGGAGAAAGGGGCAGCCAAGGTGGCTGCGCACCTCCCCCCTCCCCTAGTCCTATTAGGACTAGGAGAAGGTGGCCGGCCCCCCCTCTCTCTCTCTCCCCCCTTGGGAATCCTAGTTGGAATAGGATTGGGGGGGGAGTCCTACTCCCGGAAGGAGTAGGACTCCTCCTGCGCCCTCCTCCTTGGACGGCGCCCCCTCCCCCCTTGGCTCCTTTATATACTGAGGCAGAGGCACCCCAGAAACACACAATTGATCCTCGTGATCGTTCCTTAGCCGTGTGCGGTGCCCCCTGCCACCATATTCCTCGATAATACTGTAGCGGAGTTTAGGCGAAGCCCTGCTGCTGTAGTTCATCAAGATCGTCACCACGCCATCGTGCTGACGGAACTCTTCCCCGACACTTTGCTGGATCGGAGTCCGGGGATCGTCATCGAGCTGAACGTGTGCTCGAACTCGGAGGTGCCGTAGTTTCGGTGCTTGATCGGTTGGATCGTGAAGACGTACGACTACTTCCTCTACGTCGTGTCAGCGCTTCCGCAGTCGGTCTGCGTTGGGTACGTAGACAACGCTCTCCCCTCTCATTGCTATGCATCACATGATCTTGCATGTGCGTAGGAAATTTTTTGAAATTACTACGAAACCCAATAGGTAGAACATCATCATCGTCACCACGCCGTCGTGCTGACGGAACTCATCCCCGAAGCTTTGCTGGATCGGAGCCCAGGGAGCGTCATCGAGCTGAACGTGTTCCAAGAACTCGGAGGTGCCGGAGTAACGGTGCTTGGATCGGTCGGATCGTGGAGACGTACGACTACATCAACCAAACGCTTCCGTTGTCGATCTACAAGGGTACGTAGATCACACTCTCCCCTCTCGTTGCTATGCATCACCATGATCTTGCGTGTGCGTAGGAATTTTTTTGAAATTACTATGTTTCCCAACAGTGGCATCCGAGCCTAGGTTTTATGGTTTGATGTTATATGCACGATTAGAACACAAGTGAGTTGTGGGCGATATAAGTCATACTGCTTACCAGCATGTCATACTTTGGTTCGGCGGTATTGTTGGACGAAGCGGCCCGGACCAACATTACGCGTACGCTTACGCGAGACCGGTTCTCCCGACGTGCTTTGCACAGAGGTGGCTTGCGGGTGACAGTTTCTCCAACTTTAGTTGAACCGAGTGTGGCTACGCCCGGTCCTTGCGAAGGTTAAAACAACACCAACTTGACAAACTATCGTTGTGGTTTTGATGCGTAGGTAAGATTGGTTCTTACTTAAGCCCGTAGCAGCCACGTAAAACTTGCAAACAACAAAGTAGAGGACGTCTAACTTGTTTTTGCAGGGCATGTTGTGATGTGATATGGTCAAGGCATGATGCTGAATTTTATTGTATGAGATGATCATGTTTTGTAACCGAGTTATCGGCAACTGGCAGGAGCCATATGGTTGTCGCTTTATTGTATGCAATGCAATCGTGCTGTAATGCTTTACTTTATCACTAAGCGGTAGCGATAGTCCTGGAAGCATAAGATTGGCGAGACGACGACGATGCTACGATGGAGATCAAGGTGTCGCGCCGGTGACGATGGTGATCATGACGGTGCTTCGAAGATGGAGATCACAAGCACAAGATGATGATGGCCATATCATATCACTTATATTGATTGCATGTGATGTTTATCTTTTATGCATCTTATCTTGCTTTGATTGACGGTAGCATTATAAGATGATCTCTCACTAATTATCAAGAAGTGTTCTCCCTGAGTATGCACCGTTGCGAAAGTTCTTCGTGCTGAGACACCACGTGATGATCGGGTGTGATAGGCTCTACATTCAAATACAACGGGTGCAAAACAGTTACACACGCGAAATACTCAGGTTATACTTGACGAGCCAAGCATATGCAGATATGGCCTCGGAACACGGAGACCGAAAGGTCGAGCGTGAATCATATAGTAGATATGATCAACATAGTGATGTTCACCAATGAAACTACTCCATCTCACTTGATGATCGGACATGGTTTAGTTGATTTGGATCACGTAATCACTTAGATGATTAGAGGGATGTCTATCTAAGTGGGAGTTCTTAAGTAATATGATTAATTGAACTTTAATTTATCATGAACTTAGTCCTGGTAGTATTAGCATATCTATGTTGTAGATCAATAGCTCGCGTTGTTGCTTTCATATGTTTATTTTGATATGTTCCTAGAGAAAATTGTGTTGAAAGATGTTAGTAGCAATGATGCGGATTGGATCCGTGATCTGAGGTTTATCCTCATTGCTGCACAGAGGAATTATGTCCTTGATGCACCGCTAGGTGACAGACCTATTGCAGGAGCAGTGCTGACGTTATGAACGTTTGGCTAGCTCAATATGATGACTACTTGATAGTTTAGTGCACCATGCTTAACGGCTTAGAATCGGGACTTCAAAGACATTTTGAACGTCATGGACCATATGAGATGTTCCAGGAGTTGAAGTTAATATTTCAAGCAAATACCCGAGTTGAGAGATATGAAGTCTCCAACAAGTTCTATAGCTAAAAGATGGAGGAGAATCGCTCAACTAGTGAGCATGTGCCCAGATTGTCTGAGTACTACAATCGCTTGAATCAAGTGGGAGTTAATCTTCCAGATAAGATAGTGATTAACAGAATTCTCTAGTCACCATCACCAAGTTAGTAGAACTTCGTGATGAACTATGATATGCAAGGGATAACGGAAACAACTCCCAAGCTCTTCGTGATGCTGAAATCAACGAAGGTAGAAATCAAGAAAAACATCAAGTGTTGATGGTTGACAAGACCACTAGTTTCAAGAAAAGGGCAAAGAGAAGAAGGGGAACTTCAAGAAGAACAGCAAGCAAGTTGCTGCTCAAGTGAAGAAGCCCAAGTCTGGTCCTAAGCCTAAGACTAAGTGCTTCTACTGCAAAGGGACTGGTCACTGGAAGCGGAACTACCCCAAGTGATTGGCGGATAAGAAGGATGGCAAAGTGAACATAAGTATATTTGATATACATGTTATTGATGTGTACTTTACTAGTGTTTATAGCAAACCCTCAGTATTTGATATTAGTTCAGTTGCTAAGATTAGTAACTCGAAACGGGAGTTGCAGAATAAACAGAGACTAGTTAAGTGTGAAGTGACGATATGTGTTGGAAGTGGTTCCAAGATTGATATGATCATCATCGCACACTCCCTATAATTTCGGGATTAGTGTTGAACCTAAATAAGTGTTATTTGGTGTTTGCGTTGAGCATGAATATGATTTGATCATGTTTATTGTAAAACGGTTATCCATTTAAGTAAGAGAATAAATTGTTGTTCTGTTTACATGAATAAAACCTTATATGGTTACACACCCAATGAAAATAGTTCGTTGGATCTCGATCGTAGTGATACACATAATCATAATATTGAAACCAAAAGATGCAAAGTTAATAATGATAGTGCAACTTATTTGTAGCACTGCCGTTTAGGTCATATTGGTGTAAAGCGCATGAAGAAACTCCATACTGATGGGCTTTTGGAATCACTTGATTATGAATCAGTTGATGCTTGCGAACCATGCCTCATGGGCAAGATGACTAAGACTCTGTTCTTCGGAACAATGAAGCAAGCAACAGATTTGTTGGAAATCATACATACTGATGTATGTGGTCCGATGAATATTAAGGCTTACAGCAGGTATCATTATTTTCTGACCTTCACAAGATGGTTTGAGCAGATATGGGGATATCTACTTGATGAAATATAAGTCTGAAACATTTGAACAGTTCAAAGAATTTCAGAGTGAAGTGGAAAATCATCGTGACAAGAAAATAAAAGTTTCTACGATATGATCGCAGAGGTAAAATATTTGAGTTACGAGTTTGGTCTTCAGTTAAAACAATGTGAAATAGTTTCACTACTCACGCCACCTGGAACACCACAGCATAATGGTGTGTCCGAACGTCATAACCGTACTTTATTGGATATAGTGCAATCTATGATGTATCTTACCGATCTACCACTATCGTTTTGGGGTTATGCATTAGAGACAGCTGCATTCACGTTAAATAGGGCACCATCAAAATCTGTTGAGACGACGCCTTATGGACTGTGGTTTGGCAAGAAACCAAAGTTGTCATTTCTTAAAGTTTGGGGTTGTGATGCTTATGTGAAAAAGTTTCATCCTGATAAGCTCAAACCCAAATCGAAAAATGCGTCTTCATAGGATACCCTAAAGAAAATGTTGGGTACACCTTCTATCACAGATCCGAAGGCAAGACTGTTATTGCTAAATTCGGAGTTTTTCTAGAGAAGGAGTTTCTCTCGAAAGAAGTGAGTGGGAGGAAAGTAGAACTTGATGAGGTAACTGTACCTGCTCCCTTATTGGAAAGTAGTTCATCACAGAAATCTGTTCCTGTGACTACTACACCAATTAGTGAGGAAGCTAATGATGATGATCATGTAACTTCAGATCAAGTTACTACCAAATCTCGTAGGTAAACCAGAGTGAGATCCGCACCAGAGTGGTACGGTAATCCTGTTCTGGAAGTCATGTTACTAGACCATGAAGAACTTGCGAACTATGAGGAAGCGATGATGAGCCCAGATTCCGCGAAATGGTTTGAGGCCATGAAATCTGAGATATGATCCATGTATGAGAACAAAGTATGGACTTTGATGGATTTGCCCGATGATCGGCAAGCCATAGAAAATAAATGGATCTTCAAGAGGAAGACGGACGCTGATACTAGTGTTACTATCTACAAAGCTAGAATTGTCGCAAAAGGTTTTCGACAAGTTCAAGGTGTTGACTACGATGAGAGTTTCTCACTCGTATCTATTCTTAAGTCTGTCCGAATCATGTTAGAAATTGTCGCATTTTATGAAATCTGGCAAATGGATAAACAAAACTACATTCCTTAATGGATTTATTAAAGAAGAGTTGTATATGATGCAACCAGAAGGTTTTGTCAATCCTAAAGGTGCTAACAAAATATGCAAGCTCCAGCGATCCATCTATGGACTGGTGCAAGCATCTCGGAGTCGGAATATACACTTTGATAAGTTGATCAAAGTATATAGTTTTATACAGACTTCGGTGAAGCCTGTATTTACAAGAAAGTGAGTGGGAGCACTACAGCATTTCTGATAAGTATATCTGAATGACATATTGTTGATCGGAAATAATGTAGAATTATTCTGTAAAGCATAAAGGAGTGTTTGAAAGGAGTTTTTCAAAGAAAGACTTCGGTGAAGCTGCTTACATATTGAGCTTCAAGATCTATAGAGATAGATCAAGACGCTTGATAAGTTTTTTCAATGAGTACATACCTTAACAAGATTTTGAAATAGTTCGAAATGGAGCAGTCAAAGAAAAGGTTCTTGCCTGTATTACAAGGTGTGAAGTTGAGTAAGACTCAAAGCCCGACCACGGCAGAAGATAGAAAGATAATGAAAGTCATTCCCAATGCCTTGGCCATAGGTTCTATAAAGCATGTCATGCTGTATACAAGATCTATTGTATACCCTGCACTGATTTGGCAAGGGAGTACAATAGTGATCTAGGAGTAGATCACTGGACAACGGTCAAAATTATCCTTACTGGAATAAGGATATGTTTCTCGATTATGGAGGTGACAAAAGGTTCGTCGTAAAAGGGTTAGGTCGATACAAGTTTTGGCACTGATCTGGATGACTCTTAGTCTTCATCTGGATACATATTGAAAGTGGGAGCAATTAGCTAGAGTAGCTCCGTGCAGAGCATTGTAGACATAGAATTTTGCAAAATACTTACGGATCTCAATATGACAGACCCGTTGACTAAAATTATCTCACAAGCAAAACATGATCACACCTTAGTACTCTTTGGGTGTTAATCACATAGATATGTGAACTAGATTACTGACTCTAGTAAACCCTTTGAGTGTTGGTCACATGACGATGTGAACTATGGGTGTTAATCACATGGTGATGTGAACTATTGCTGTTAAATCACATGGCGATGTGAACTAGATTATTGACTCTAGTGCAAGTGGGAGACTGAAGGAAATATGCCCTAGAGGCAATAATAAAGTTATTATTTATTTCCTTATTTCATGATAAATGTTTATTATTCATGCTAAAATTGTATTAACCGGAAACATAATACATGTGTGAATACATAGACAAACAGAGTGTCACTAGTATGCCTCTACTTGACTAGCTCGTTAATCAAAGATGGTTATGTTTCCTAACCATGAACAAAGAGTTGTTATTTGATTAACGGGGTCACATCATTAGTTGAATGATCTGATTGACATGACCCATTCCATTAGCTTAGCACCCGATCGTTTAGTATGTTGCTATTGCTTTCTTCATGACTTATACATGTTCCTATGACTATGAGATTATGCAACTCCCGTTTGCCGGAGGAACACTTTGGGTGCTACCAAACGTCACAACGTAACTGGGTGATTATAAAGGAGCATTACAGGTGTCTCCAAAGGTAGATGTTGGGTTGGCGTATTTCGAGATTAGGATTTGTCACTCCGATTGTCGGAGAGGTATCTCTGGGCCCTCTCGGTAATGCACATCACATAAGCCTTGCAAGCATTACAACTAATATGTTAGTTGTGAGATGATGTATTACGGAACGAGTAAAGAGACTTGCCAGTAACGAGATTGAACTAGGTATTGGATACCGACGATCAAATCTCGGGCAAGTAACATACCGATGACAAAGGGAACAACGTATGTTGTTATGCGGTCTGACCGATAAAGATCTTCGTAGAATATGTAGGAGCCAATATGGGCATCCAGGTCCCGCTGTTGGTTATTGACCGGAGATTTGTCTCAGTCATGTCTACATTGTTCTCGAACCGTAGGGTCCGCACGCTTAACGTTACGATGACAGTTATTATGAGTTTATGCATTTTGATGTACCGAAGTTAGTTCGGAGTCCCGGATGTGATCACGGACATGACGAGGAGTCTCGAAATGGTCGAGACATAAAGATTGATATATTGGAAGCCTATGTTTGGATATCGGAAGTGTTCCCGGGTGAAATCGGGATTTTACCGGAGTACCGGGAGGTTACCGGAACCCCCCCGGGAGCTATATGGGCCTTAGTGGGCTTTAGTGGAAAAGAGAAGGGGCAGCCCAAGATGGGCCGCGCGCCTCCCCCCTCCCCTAGTCCTATTAGGACAAGGAGAGGTGGCCGGCCCCCCTCTCTCTTTTACCCCCTCAGCGAATCCTATTCCAACTAGGATTGGGGGGGGGTCCTACTCCCAGAGGGAGTAGGACTCCTCCTGGCGCGCCTCCCCTTGGCCGGCCGCACGCCCCCCTTGATCCTTTATGTACGGAGGCAGGGGAACCCCAGAGACACACAAGTTGATCTTCGTGATCGTTCCTTAGCCGTGTGCGGTGCCCCCTTCCACCATATTCCACCTCGGTCATATCATTGTAGTGCTTAGGCGAAGCCCTGCGTCGGTAGAACATCATCATCGTCACCACGCCGTCGTGCTGACGGAACTCATCCCCGAAGCTTTGCTGGATCGGAGCCCGGGGAGCGTCATCGAGCTGAACGTGTGCCAAGAACTCGGAGGTGCCGGAGTAACGGTGCTTGGATCGGTCGGATCGTGGAGACGTACGACTACATCAACCAAACGCTTCCGTTGTCGATCTACAAGGGTACGTAGATCACACTCTCCCCTCTCGTTGCTATGCATCACCATGATCTTGCGTGTGCGTAGGAAATTTTTTGAAATTACTACGTTTCCCAACACCACCACCACGCCGTCGTGCTGCTGCTGGAGCCATCTTCCTCAACCTCTCCTTCCCCCTTGCTGGATCAAGAAGAAGGAGACGTTACGCTGACCGTACGTGTGTTGAACGCGGAGGTGCCGTCCGTTCGGCGCTAGGATCTCCGGTGATTTGGATCACGTCGAGTACGACTTCCTCATCCCCGTTCTTTGAATGCTTCCGCGCGTGATCTACAAGGTATGTAGATGCAGTCCAATCACTCATTGCTAGATGAACTCATAGATGGATCTTGGTGAAACCGTAGGAAAATTTTTGTTTTCTGCAACGTTCCCCAACAGTGGCATCATGAGCTAGGTCTATGCGTAGTTCTTCTTGCGCGAGTAGAACACAATTTGTTGTGGGCGTAGATGTTGTCAACTTTCTTGCCACTACTAGTCTTATCTTGCTTCAACGGTATTGTGGGATGAAGCGGCCCGGACCAACCTTACACATACGCTTACGTGAGACCGGTTCCACCGACTAACATGCACTAGTTGCATAAGGTGGCTGGCGGGTGTCTGTCTCTCCTACTTTAGTCGGAGCAGATTCGATGAAAAGGGTCCTTATGAAGGGTAAATAGAAGTTGACAAATCACGTTGTGGCTTTCACGTAGGTAAGAAAACTTTCTTGCTAGAACCCTATTGCAGCCACGTAAAACTTGCAACAACAATTAGAGGACGTCTAACTTGTTTTTGCAGCAAGTGTTTTGTGATGTGATATGGCCAAAGTTGTGATGAATGATGAATGATATATATGTGATGTATGAGATGTTCATGCTATTGTAATAGGAATCACGACTTGCATGTCGATGAGTATGACAACCGGCAGGAGCCATAGGAGTTGTCTTTATTTTTTTGTATGACCTGCGTGTCATTGAGAAACGCCATGTAAATTACTTTACTTTATTGCTAAACGCGTTAGCCATAGTAGTAGAAGTAATAGTTGGCGAGCAACTTCATGGAGACACGATGATGGAGATCATGATGATGGAGATCATGGTGTCATGCCGGTGACAAGATGAACATGGAGCCCCAAGATGGAGATCAAAGGAGCTATGTGATATTGGCCATATCATGTCACTATTATTATTTGATTGCATGTGATGTTTATCATGTTTTTGCATCTTGTTTACTTAGAGCGACGGTAGTAAATAAGATGATCCCTCATAATAATTTCAAGAAAGTGTTCCCCTAACTGTGCACCGTTGCGACAGTTCGTTGTTTCGAAGCACCACGTGATGATCGGGTGTTAGATTCCAACGTTCACATACAACGGGTGTAAGACAGATTGACACATGCAAACACTTAGGTTGACTTGACGAGCCTAGCATGTACAGACATGGCCTCGGAACACAGAAGACCGAAAGGTCGAGCATGAGTCGTATAGAGGACGTCTAACTTGTTTTTGCAGGGCATGTTGTGATGTGATATGGTCAAGGCATGATGCTGAATTTTATTGTATGAGATGATCATGTTTTGTAACCGAGTTATCGGCAACTGGCAGGAGCCATATGGTTGTCGCTTTATTGTATGCAATGCAATCGTGCTGTAATGCTTTACTTTATCACTAAGCGGTAGCGATAGTCCTGGAAGCATAAGATTGGCGAGACGACGACGATGCTACGATGGAGATCAAGGTGTCGCGCCGGTGACGATGGTGATCATGACGGTGCTTCGAAGATGGAGATCACAAGCACAAGATGATGATGGCCATATCATATCACTTATATTGATTGCATGTGATGTTTATCTTTTATGCATCTTATCTTGCTTTGATTGACGGTAGCATTATAAGATGATCTCTCACTAATTATCAAGAAGTGTTCTCCCTGAGTATGCACCGTTGCGAAAGTTCTTCGTGCTGAGACACCACGTGATGATCGGGTGTGATAGGCTCTACATTCAAATACAACGGGTGCAAAACAGTTACACACGCGAAATACTCAGGTTATACTTGACGAGCCAAGCATATGCAGATATGGCCTCGGAACACGGAGACCGAAAGGTCGAGCGTGAATCATATAGTAGATATGATCAACATAGTGATGTTCACCAATGAAACTACTCCATCTCACTTGATGATCGGACATGGTTTAGTTGATTTGGATCACGTAATCACTTAGATGATTAGAGGGATGTCTATCTAAGTGGGAGTTCTTAAGTAATATGATTAATTGAACTTTAATTTATCATGAACTTAGTCCTGGTAGTATTAGCATATCTATGTTGTAGATCAATAGCTCGCGTTGTTGCTTTCATATGTTTATTTTGATATGTTCCTAGAGAAAATTGTGTTGAAAGATGTTAGTAGCAATGATGCGGATTGGATCCGTGATCTGAGGTTTATCCTCATTGCTGCACAGAGGAATTATGTCCTTGATGCACCGCTAGATGACAGACCTATTGCAGGAGCAGTGCTGACGTTATGAACGTTTGGCTAGCTCAATATGATGACTACTTGATAGTTTAGTGCACCATGCTTAACGGCTTAGAATCGGGACTTCAAAGACATTTTGAACGTCATGGACCATATGAGATGTTCCAGGAGTTGAAGTTAATATTTCAAGCAAATACCCGAGTTGAGAGATATGAAGTCTCCAACAAGTTCTATAGCTAAAAGATGGAGGAGAATCGCTCAACTAGTGAGCATGTGACCAGATTGTCTGAGTACTACAATCGCTTGAATCAAGTGGGAGTTAATCTTCCAGATAAGATAGTGATTAACAGAATTCTCTAGTCACCATCACCAAGTTAGTAGAACTTCGTGATGAACTATGATATGCAAGGGATAACGGAAACAACTCCCAAGCTCTTCGTGATGCTGAAATCAACGAAGGTAGAAATCAAGAAAAACATCAAGTGTTGATGGTTGACAAGACCACTAGTTTCAAGAAAAGGGCAAAGAGAAGAAGGGGAACTTCAAGAAGAACAGCAAGCAAGTTGCTGCTCAAGTGAAGAAGCCCAAGTCTGGTCCTAAGCCTAAGACTAAGTGCTTCTACTGCAAAGGGACTGGTCACTGGAAGCGGAACTACCCCAAGTGATTGGCGGATAAGAAGGATGGCAAAGTGAACATAAGTATATTTGATATACATCTTATTGATGTGTACTTTACTAGTGTTTATAGCAACCCCTCAGTATTTGATACTAGTTCAGTTGCTAAGATTAGTAACTCGAAACAGGAGTTGCAGAATAAACAGAGACTAGTTAAGGGTGAAGTGACGATGTGTGTTGGAAGTGGTTCCAAGATTGATATGATCATCATCGCACACTCCCTATAATTTCGGGATTAGTGTTGAACCTAAATAAGTGTTATTTGGTGTTTGCGTTCAACATGAATATGATTTGATCATGTTTATTGTAATACGTTATTCATTTAAGTAAGAATAAATTGTTGTTCTGTTTACATGAATAAAACCTTATATGGTTACACACCCAATGAAAATAGTTCATTGGATCTCGATCGTAGTGGTACACATAATCATAATATTGAAACCAAAAGATGCAAAGTTAATAATAATAGTGCAACTTATTTGTGGCACTGCCGTTTAGGTCATATTGGTGTAAAGCGCATGAAGAAACTCCATGCTGATGGGCTTTTGGAATCACTTGATTATGAATCAGTTGATGCTTGCGAACCATGCCTCATGGGCAAGATGACTAAGACTCCGTTCTTCGGAACAATGGAGCGAGCAACAGATTTGTTGGAAATCATACATACTGATGTATGTGGTCCAATGAAACATTGAGGCTCGTGACAGGTATCATTATTTTCTGATCTTCACAGATGATTTGAGCAGATATGAGTATATCTACTTGATGAAACATAAGTCTGAAACATTTGAAAAGTTCAAAGAATATCAGAGTGAAGTGAAAAATCATCGTAACAAGAAAATAAAGTTTCTACGATCTGATCGTAGAGAAGAGTATTTGAGTTACGAGTTTGGCCTTCAGTTAAAAACAATGTGAAATAGTTTCACTACTCACGCCACCTGGAACACCACAATGTAATGGTGTGTCCGAACGTCATAACCGTACTTTATTAGATATGGTGCGATCTATGATGTCTCTTACCGATCTACCACTATCTTTTTGGGGTTATGCATTAGAGACAGCTGCATTCACGTTAAATAGGGCACCATCTAAATCCGTTGAGACGACACCGTATGAACTATGGTTTGGCAAGAAACCTAAGCTGTCGTTTCTTAAAGTTTGAGATTGCAATGCTTATGTGAAAAGGCTTCAACCTGATAAGCTCAAACCCAAATCGGAGAAATGTGTCTTCATGGGATATCCAAAGGAAACTATTGGATACACCTTCTATCACAGATCCGAAGGCAATACTTTTGTTGCTAAATTCGGAAACTTTCTAGAGAAGGAGTTTCTCTCGAAAGAAGTGAGTGGGAGGAAAGTAGAAAAACTTGATAAGGTAATTGTACCTTCTCCCTTATTGGAAAGTAGATCACAGAAATCTATTCTTGTGACTACTACACCAATTAGTGAGGAAGCTAATGATGATGATCATGTAACTTCAGATCAAGTTACTACCGAATCTCGTAGGTAAACCAGAGTAAGATCCGCACCAGTGTGGTACGGTAATCCTGTTCTGGAAGTCATGTTACTAGACCATGACGAACTTGCGAACTATGAGGAAGCGATGATGAGCCCAGATTCCGCGAAATGGTTTGAGGCCATGAAATCTGAGATATGGTCCATGTATGAGAACAAAGTTTGGACTTTGGTTAACTTGCCCGATGATCGGCAAGCAATTGAGAATAAATGGATCTTCAAGAGGAAGACGGACGCTGATAGTAGTGTTACTATCTACAAAGCTAGAATTGTCGCAAAAGGTTTTCGACAAGTTCAAGGTGTTGACTATGATGAGAGATTCTCACTCGTATCTATGCTTAAGTCTGTCCGAATCATGTTAGCAATTGCCGCATTTTATGAAATCTGGTAAATGGATAAACAAAACTGAATTCCTTAATGGATTTATTAAAGAAGAGTTGTATACGATGCAACTAGAAGGTTTTGTCAATCCGAAAGGTGCTAACAAAATGTGCAAGCTCCAGCGATCCATCTATGGACTGGTGCAAGCATCTCGGAGTTGGAATATACGCTTTGATGAGTTGATCAAAGCATATAGTTTTATACAGACTTACGGTGAAGCCTGTATTTATAAGAAAGTGAGTGGGAGCACTACAACATTTCTGATAAAGTATATGTGAAAGACATATTGTTGATCGGAGATAATGTAGAATTATTCTGCAAAGCATAAAGGAGTGTTTGAAAGGATTTTTTCAAAGAAAACCTCGGTGAAGCTACTTACATATTGAGCATCAAGATCTATAGAGATAGATCAAGACGCTTGATAAGTTTTTTCAATGAATACATACCTTGACAATATTTTGAAGTAGTTCAAAATGGAACAGTCAAAGAAATAGTTCTAGGCTGTGTTACAAGGTATGAAATTGAGTAAGACTCAAAGCCCGACCACGGCAGAAGATAGAAAGAGAATGAAAGTCATTCCCTGTGCCTCAGACATAGGTTCTATAAAGTATGCCATGCTGTGTACCAGATCTATTGTATACCCTACACTGTGTTAAGCAAGGGAGTACAATAGTGATCTAAGAGTAGATTACTGGACAACGGTCAAAATTATCCTTAGTGGAATAAGGAAATATTTCTCAATTATGGAGGTGGCAAAAAGGTTTGTCGTAAAAAGTTACGTCGATGCAAGTTTTGACACAGATTTGGATGACTCTAAGTCTCGATCTAGATACATATTGAAAGTGGGAGCAATTAGCTAGAGTAGCTCCATGCAGAGCATTGTAGACATAGAATTCGCAAAATACTTACGGATCTGTATGTGACAGACCCGTTGACTAATATTATCTCACAAGCAAAACATGATCACACCTTAGTACTCTTTGGGTGTTAATCACATAAACGATGTGAACTAGATTATTGACTCTAGTAAACCCTTTGGGTGTTGGTCACATATCGATGTGGACTATGGGTGTTAATCACATGGTGATGTGAACTATTGCTGTTAAATCGCATGGCGATGTGAACTAGATTATTGACTCTAGTGCAAGTGGGAGACTGAAGGAAATATGCCCTAGAGGCAATAATAAAGTTATTATTTATTTCCTTATATCATGATAAATGTTTATTATTCATGCTAGAATTGTATTAACCGGAAACATAATACATGTGTGAATACATAGACAAACAGAGTGTCACTAGTATGCCTCTACTTGACTAGCTCGTTAATCAAAGATGGTTATGTTTCCTGACCATAGACAAAGGAGTTGTTATTTGATTAACGGGATCACATCATTAGTTGAATGATCTGATTGACGTGACCCATTCCATTAGCTTAGCACCCGATCATTTAGTATGTTGCTATTGCTTTCTTCATGACTTATACATGTTCCCATGACTATGAGATTATGCAACTCCCGTTTGCCGGAGGAACACTTTGGGTGCTACCAAACGTCACAACGTAACTGGGTGATTATAAAGGAGCATTACAAGTGTCTCCAAAGGTAGATGTTGGGTTGGCGTATTTCGAGATTAGGATTTGTCACTCCGATTGTCGGAGAGGTATCTCTGGGCCCTCTCGGTAATGCACATCACATAAGCCTTGCAAGCATTGCAACTAATATGTTAGTTGTGAGATGATGTATTACGGAACGAATAAAGAGACTTGCCGGTAACGAGATTGAACTAGGTATTGGATACCGACGATTGAATCTCGGGCAAGTAACATACCGATGACAAAGGGAACAACGTATGTTGTTATGCGGTATGACCGATAAAGATCTTCGTAGAATATGTAGGAGCCAATATGGGCATCCAGGTCCCACTATTGGTTATTGACCGGAGACGTGTCTCGGTCATGTCTACATTGTTCTCGAACCGTAGGGTCCGCACGCTTAACGTTACGATGACAGTTATTATGAGTTTATGCATTTTGATGTACCGAAGTTAGTTCGGAGTCCCGGATGTGATCACGAACATGACGAGGAGTCTCGAAATGGTCGAGACATAAAGATTGATATATTGGACGGCTATATTCGGACACCGGAAGTGTTCCGGGTGATTTCGGAGAAAACCAGAGAGCCGAAGGTTTACCGGAACCCCCCCGGGAGAAATAATGGGCCATATGGGCCTTAGTGGAGAGAGAGGGGCTGCCAGAGGTGGGCCGCGCGCCTCCTCCCCCCTGGTCCGAATTGGACTAGGAGAGGGGGCGGCGCCCCCCGTTCCCCTCTCCCCCTCCACCTCTTTCCCCCTCCTAGTAGGAGTCCTACTCCTACTAGGAGGAGGACTCTTCCTGGCGTGCCAAACAAGGGCCGGCCGGCCTCCCCCTGGCTCCTTTATATACTGAGGCAGGGGGGCACCTCTAGACACACAATTGATCCTCGTGATCGTTCCTTAGCCATGTGCGGTGCCCCCTGCCACCATATTCCACCTCGGTCATATCATTGTAGTGCTTAGGCGAAGCCCTGCGTCGGTAGAACATCATCATCGTCACCACGCCGTTGTGCTGACGGAACTCATCCCCGAAGCTTTGCTGGATCGGAGCCCGGGGAGCGTCATCGAGCTGTACGTGTGCCAAGAACTCGGAGGTGCCGGAGTAACGGTGCTTGGATCGGTCGGATCGGAAAGAAGACGTACGACTACTTCCTCTACGTTGTGTCAACGCTTTCGTTGCGATCTACAAGGGTACGTAGATCATACTCTCCCCGCTCGTTGCTATGCATCACCATGATCTTGCGTGTGCGTAGGAAAATTTTGAAATTACTACGTTCCCCAACAATACTCACTATGTCTGGGTTACATAACCGCTTGACTCAGCTGGGAGTTAATCTCCCGGATGATGCGGTCATTGACAGAATCCTCCAGTCGCTTCCACCAAGCTACAAGAGCTTTGTGATGAACTTCAATATGCAGGGGATGGAAAAGACCATTCCTGAGTTATTTTCAATGCTGAAATCAGCAGAGGTAGAAGTCAAGAAGGAACATCAAGTGTTGATGGTGAATAAAACCACTAAGTTCAAGAAGGGCAAGGGTAAAAAGAACTTCAAGAAGGATGGCAAGGGAGTTGCCGCGCCCGGCAAGCAAGCTGCCGGGAAGAAGCCAAAGCATGGACCCAAGCCCGAGACTGAGTGCTTTTATTGCAAGGGAAGTGGTCACTGGAAGCGGAACTGCCCCAAATACTTAGCGGACAAGAAGGCCGGCAAAACAAAAGGTATATGTGATATACATGTAATTGATGTGTACCTTACCAGTATCCGTAATAGCTCCTGGGTATTTGATACCGGTGCAGTTGCTCACATTTGTAACTCAAAGCAGGGGCTGTGGAATAAGCGGAGACTGGCAAAGGACGAGGTGACGATGCGAGTCGGGAATGGTTCCAAGGTCAATGTGATCGCCGTCGGCACGCTACCTCTACATTTACCTTCGGGATTAGTTTTAAACCTTAATAATTGTTATTTAGTGCCATCTTTGAGCATGAACATTGTATCGGGATCTCGTTTAATTCGAGATGGCTACTCATTTAAATCCGAGAATAATGGTTGTTCTATTTATATGAGAGATATGTTTTATGGTCATGCTCCTACGGTGAATGGTTTATTCTTAATGAATCTCGAGCGTAATGCTACACATATTCATAGTGTGAATGCCAAAAGATGTAAGGTTGATAATGATAGTCCCACATACTTGTGGCACTGCCGCCTTGGTCACATAGGTGTCAAACGCATGAAGAAGCTCCATACAGATGGACTTTTAGAGTCTCTTGATTACGAATCATTTGACACGTGCGAACCATGCCTCATGGGTCAGATGACCAAGACTCCGTTCTCAGGAACAATGGAGCAAGCAACCAACCTATTGGAAATCATACATACTGATGTGTGCGGTCCAATGAGCGTTGAGGCTCGCGGTGGCTATCGTTATGTTCTCACCCTCACTGATGACTTGAGTAGATATGGGTATATCTACTTAATGAAACACAAGTCTGAAACCTTTGAAAAGTTCAAGGAATTTCAGAGTGAGGTTGAGAATCAACGTGACAGAAAAATCAAGTTTTTGCGATCAGATCGTGGAGGAGAATACTTGAGTCACGAATTTGGTACACACTTAAGAAAATGTGGAATAGTTTCACAACTCACGCCTGGAACACCTCAGCGTAATGGTGTGTCCGAACGTCGTAATCGCACCCTATTAGATATGGTGCGATCTATGATGTCTCTTACCGATTTACCGCTATCTTTTTGGGGATATGCTTTAGAGACTGCCGCATTCACTTTAAATAGGGCTCCGTCGAAATCCGTTGAGACGACACCGTATGAATTATGGTTTGGGAAGAAGCCTAAGCTGTCGTTTCTAAAAGTTTGGGGATGCGATGCTTATGTCAAGAAACTTCAACCTGAAAAGCTCGAACCCAAGTCGGAAAAATGCGTCTTCATAGGATACCCTAAAGAAACTATTGGATATACCTTCTACCTCAGATCCTAAGGCAAGATCTTTGTTGCCAAGAATGGATCCTTTCTAGAGAAAGAGTTTCTCTCGAAAGAAGTAAGTGGGAGGAAAGTAGAACTTGATGAAGTATTACCTCTTGAACCGGAAAATGACGCAACTCAAGAAAATGTTCCTGAGGTGCCTGCACCAACTAGAGAGGAAGTTAATGATGATGATCATGAAACTTCAGATCAAGTTGCTACTGAACTTCGTAGGTCCACAAGGACACGTTCCGCACCAGAGTGGTACGGCAACCCTGTCTTGGAAATCATGTTGTTGGACAACAGTGAACCTTCGAACTATGAAGAAGCGATGGCGGGCCCAGATTCCAACAAATGGCTGGAAGCCATGAAATCCGAGATAGGATCCATGTATGAAAACGAAGTATGGACTTTGACTGACTTGCCCGATGATCGGCGAGCCATAGAAAATAAATGGATCTTTAAGAAGAAGACAGACGCGGATGGTAATGTGACTATCCATAAAGCTCGGCTTGTCGCTAAGGGTTATCGACAAGTTCAAGGGGTTGACTACGATGAGACTTTCTCACCGGTAGCGAAGCTGAAGTCTGTCCGAATTATGTTAGCAATTGCCGCATACTATGATTATGAGATATGGCAAATGGACGTCAAAACGGCATTCCTTAATGGTTTCCTTAAGGAAGAATTGTATATGATGCAGCCGGAAGGTTTTGTCGATCCTAAGAATGCTGACAAGGTGTGCAAGCTCCAACGCTCGATTTATGGGCTGGTGCAAGCATCTCGGAGTTGGAACATTCGCTTTGATGAGATGATCAAAGCGTTTGGGTTTACGCAGACTTATGAAGAAGCCTACGTTTACAAGAAAGTGAGTGGGAGCTCTGTAGCATTTCTCATATTATATGTAGATGACATACTGTTGATGGGAAATGATGTAGAACTCTTGGACAGCATTAAGGCCTACTTGAATAAGAGTTTTTCAATGAAGGACCTTGGAGAAGCTGCTTATATATCAGGCATCAAGATCTATAGAGATAGATCGAGACACCTCATAGGTCTTTCACAAAGCACATACCTTGATAAGATATTGAAGAAGTTCAATATGGATCAGTCTAAGAAGGGGTTCTTACCTGTGTTACAAGGTGTGAAATTGAGCTCAGCTCAATGTCCGACCACGGCAGAAGATATAGAAGAGATGAGTGTCATCCCCTATGCCTCAGCCATAGGTTCTATTATGTATGCCATGCTGTGTACCAGACCTGATGTAAACCTTGCCATAAGTTTGGTAGGAAGGTACCAAAGTAATCCCGGCAAGGAACACTGGACAGCGGTCAAGAATATCCTGAAGTACCTGAAAAGGACTAAGGAAATGTTTCTCGTTTATGGAGGTGACGAAGAGCTCGTCGTAAAGGGTTACGTCGACGCTAGCTTCGACACAGATCTGGATGACTCTAAGTCACAAACCGGATACGTGTATATTTTGAATGGTGGGGCATGCCCGCTGGTGCAGTTGCAAGCAGAGCGTCGTGGCAGGATCTACATGTGAAGCGGAGTACATGGCAGCCTCGGAGGCAGCACATGAAGCAATTTGGGTGAAGGAGTTCATCACCGACCTAGGAGTCATACCCAATGCGTCGAGGCCGATCAAGCTCTTCTGTGACAACACTGGAGCTATTGCACTTGCCAAGGAGCCCAGGTTTCACAAGAAGACAAGGCACATCAAGCGTCGCTTCAACTCCATTCGTGAAAATGTTCAAGATGGAGACATAGAGATTTGTAAAGTACATACGGACCTGAATGTAGCAGATCCGTTGACTAAACCTCTCCCTAGAGCAAAACATGATCAACACCAGAATTCCATGGGTGTTCGATTCATCACAATGTAACTAGATTATTGACTCTAGTGCAAGTGGGAGACTGTTGGAAATATGCTCTAGAGGCAATAATAAAAGCATTATTATTATATTTCCTTGTTCATGATAATTGTCTTTATTCATGCTATAATTGTGTTATCCGGAAATCGTAATACATGTGTGAATAACAGACACCAACATGTCCCTAGTAAGCCTCTAGTTGACTAGCCCGTTGATCAACAGATAGTCATGGTTTCCTGACTATGGACATTGGATGTCATTGATAACGAGATCACATCATTAGGAGAATGATGTGATGGACAAGACCCAATCCTAAACATAGCACAAGATCGTATAGTTCGTTTGCTAGAGTTTTTCCAATGTCAAGTATCCTTTCCTAGACCATGAGATCGTGTAACTCCCGGATACCGTAGGAGTGCTTTGGGTATACCAAACGTCACAACGTAACTGGGTGACTATAAAGGTATACTACGGGTATCTCCGAAAGTGTCTGTTGGGTAGACACGGATCAAGACTGGGATTTGTCACTCCGTATGACGGAGAGGTATCACTGGGCCCACTCGGTAATGCATCATCATTATGAGCTCAAAGTGACCAAGTGTCTGGTCACGGGATCATGCATTACGGTACGAGTAAAGTGACTTGCCGGTAACGAGATTGAACGAGGTATTGGGATACCGACGATCGAATCTCGGGCAAGTAACATACCGATTGACAAAGGGAATTATATACAGGGTTGCTTGAATCCTCGACATCGTGGTTCAACCGATGAGATCATCGAGGAGCATGTGGGAGCCAACATGGGTATCCAGATCCCGCTGTTGGTTATTGACCGGAGAACGATCTCGGTCATGTCTACATGTCTCCCGAACCCGTAGGGTCTACACACTTAAGGTTCGGTGACGCTTGGGTTGTAGGGATATGTATATGCAGTAACCCGAATGTTTTTCGGAGTCCCGGATGAGATCCCGGACGTCACGAGGAGTTCCGGAATGGTTCGGAGGTAAAGAATTATATATAGGAAGTGCTATTTCGGCCATCGGGACAAGTTTCGGGGTCACCGGTATTGTACCGGGACCACCGGAAGGGTCCCGGGGGTCCACCGGGTGGGGCCACCTATCCCGGAGGGCCCCATGGGCTGAAGTGGGAAGGGATCCAGCCCAAAGTGGGCTGGGGCACCACTTCCCCTAGGGCCCATGCGCCTAGGGTGGGGAAAACCCTAAGGGGGGCGCCCCCTTGCTTGGGGGGCAAGCCCCCCACCCCTTGGCCGCCGCCCCCTAGGAGATTGCATCTCCTAGGGCCGCCGCCCCCCTAGGCCCCCTATATATAGTGGGGGGAGGGAGGGCCTCTCACCCCACGCCTTTGGTGCCTCCCTCTCCCTCTCCAACACCCCCTCCTCCTCCATAGTGCTTGGCGAAGCCCTGATGGAGTACTGCAGCTCCACCACCACCACGCCGTCGTGCTGCTGCTGGAGCCATCTTCCTCAACCTCTCCTTCCCCCTTGCTGGATCAAGAAGAAGGAGACGTTACGCTGACCGTACGTGTGTTGAACGCGGAGGTGCCGTCCGTTCGGCGCTAGGATCTCCGGTGATTTGGATCACGTCGAGTACGACTTCCTCATCCCCGTTCTTTGAACGCTTCTGCGCGTGATCTACAAGGTATGTAGATGCAATCCAATCACTCGTTGCTAGATGAACTCATAGATGGATCTTGGTGAAACCGGAGGAAAATTTTTGTTTTCTGCAACGTTCCCCAACAGTATGATTTCGTTCCTTTCTTTTCTAATAATGTGACCGCATACATCCTTGATGTCTGGACTAGTTCATATTTTATTGGTGTAGGGGCCGAATATAAATTGGTATACATTTGATATTAAAATATATTTTTTGGCATGGTAAGATTTTTACTATTACGACATCCATGCATCTTTTGCATATATTCTTCTAAAGCTAAACTACATTGCTAACTACAATGTTACTATTATGTTTTTCAACAGAAAATCCCGAAGGATTGTGTGCCTCTTCTGATGTTTCCGAAAGGTCGCCTTGATGTTATTAGCCTATGGCCAAGTCTGCCTAGGCTTCACCGCTGTTCATACCGGATTCCTAAAACCGATGAAGACATGACAATTAAAGAATGAAAAATATGTATGAACAATCATAGGGAGCTACTTGGAAGCAACATTGTGCGAAGCGAAAGAATTGGAGACAGGATAATCTCCATTCTCCATAATGGAGCGTCAGGGCCACTCTTGTTTTATGCTATTTTACCTTAGAGAGGGTAGTAGGTCCTAGCTAATACTCATGATCATGTGCTAAGAACAATTAAATAGGGTTGGTTAGATGACTAAGATGATGATGAGTATGACTTGTTATTATGATAACGAATAGAAGTTGTATGATGATGAGTATGACTTTTCATTATTAACGAGTAGAAGTTGTCACATGACTATGATGATGATGAGTAGGACTTGTTATTACGATAACAATGATGAGTTATATATTATTATGATGATGCATGATGCTAAGTTGTTATATGAGCATGCTGAGTTATTATATATATCAGTGGGTGAAATAAACATGGATCAGATTCAAGGCACTTCGTGTCACTAGAATTGGTGACCGACGTCAGGTAAGTGAGGTTATCAGCTTTGATGACACCAGCCATGGAAGCTGGAGGAGAAAGTAGGACCCTCCGTCCAGTATCTGTACAGGTCGCAAGGTGAGATGCGTGGTCGTCGATGTGGTGGTCTACTTCTTGATGGATTTTGGTCAGTTTGTAATAATCAAGCTTTTGAATGTGGTGTTTCAAAATATAACACGCTGGTCCGAATGCAACATATGAGTACAAGAATGCACTCGTATCAATAGTGATGCACAGTACCTTGTTCCTTAAAGATGATCTTACCCTTTGGTGCTTTTCTCACATTTATGTTGTCCTTGAATGTTCAATGCTACCTGGTGTACATTGGTGTCACTGAGTCACATCTTCTGTTTCACTGTTATCCTTCGATCTCTTGGCTCCTTTCTTTTGTCACCATTGTTTTACTGATTTTTGTGCTTGTAGTTCATCTTCTGCTCCGGTTTTGAAGGGACACAAAATTAACGGAGTCATGATTAATCTGTTTGCTGATCTATGGGTGGCTCATATCGAGTGAATATTCGAAAAGAAGTCCTGTAATCGCTGGCTGTGGTAATTTACAAGCTCTCTTCTCCGCTGGTTCCATGTAAAATGAAATGATGGCAAGGAGCTTTTCTGCGATGAAGAGAGAACTCAGAACCCAACTCTGTAGGGCAAGGCTTGCTGTACAAAGAGGCGTAATTACGGCACGGAGAGTATTTTGGTCTTTTGTGTCTGGTGCTAGTTGGATAATTGGATTTTATAGATTTTGGTCTTGTAACTGTAGGACTCGGATAATTTAAAAGAACCAGATTTTGGTAACCATGCATGTGCAAGGCACTTCTCACATAAAATTTATCTTTAACATCCAATGGAATTAATGCCTACTATAACTCTCTTCCTGAACGAATAAGATAGCTGATTCTAATCTGGCTTTTGCCTTTTGGTACCTAAAATCACCAATCAATTTCTACAAAACTTGCTCTATCTTGCATCTTCAAATTTATAATTTGCTTCCTCTGTTCCTAAATATAAGTCTTTTTAGACATTTTAAATGGAATACAACATACGGATGTATGTAGACATATTTTAAAATGTAGATTCATTCATTTTGCTTCGTATGTAGTCACTTGTTGGAATTTCTAGAAAGATTTATATTTAGGAATGGAGGGAGTATAATTTATCTGGGCGAGAATGGTTGGCCTCCTGGTGAATGGAAGCTGGAAATCCTTGCACCTTATTAGATGCCATGTAGGTTGTAGTTAATTGATGCCAATCAGATGTATGATGCTTGGTACAAGGTCAAAGGGTATCTATGAAAGGTGAATGACGATTAACATATAGGATAATCGACGGCTTACCCGCAGTTCATTAGTTACTTCAACTTCCCAATCATGTCTTCCATTCCACAGTGAAGCAAAGGTTGTTGACCTGGTATGCATAGGCTTACCTCGAAAGTCATCTAAATTGCACGTATTTGATCTTGTGACAATAACATCAGTGCTTACCTCGAAAGTCATCTAATGTCTTCATGTTCACTATATTTTCCATTGCTGCCTACTTGTTGGTCTGGATGTATAGAAGTAAAAACATTAATAGCTTAATCCTGGAATCTTAAACACTGAAAGCTCCTTGCAATGAACTAATATTTTTTGACATTTTCTTAAGGAAAAGATAGCAAGGCTGGGCAAAAATATATTAAAAAAAGTTTAAGAAACGGTGAACATATACCTACAGGTGAAAAGAAAAAAGATGGAATAAAAATAAATATGCATTAAAAATATTCATTGTTTATTTTAAAAATGTCCATCGGGTATTTCAAAGCTGTTCATCGCGTATTTTGAAAAAAATTCATTAACTATTTTAAAAAATGTTCGTCGTGTATTTTTTAAAAATCATCCGTTATTTAGACAATGTTTGTTCAGTGTATTTATAAAATCTTCATCATGTATTGTTTAAAAATATGCAAACATTTTAAAAATGAACTATTTCTTAAACTTCATGAACATTTTTGAAGTAAGTGGACACTTATTAAAAATAAAAAATTATAATTTATGAGCACGGATTAAAAATACATACCCAATACTTCTCGTTATAATTGACGAACACTAATTAAAAGTATAGTTTATGGGAAATGATTGGAATCATCTGACGGAACACGACGCGTGCGTCCGTCATTCCGTGGACGTTGGATCATATTTTAATGAGATGGCTAGAAGCAACGTATTACCTAGACTAGTTTTTACAATTAAGTGATCATTGCAATTTATCCCATCGCAACAACTGGTTTGTTGCGGGATCTAAATCTGGATCTCCTCAAGAGCAGCCACCCCCCGTGCTCCTCCAAAGCACCCCCCGATGCGCCACCACTGACGCCGGGGAGCACCCCTGTTGCGCCACCGCCAAGCATCCCCATTGATTCCACCATGACGCCCGCGAGCACGCGCTCCGTCGTCGTGGTTGTCGGCCGCCTCCACCACCATCCATCCTCTCTCCTCCTCCCTCTTCTCACCTTCATCCAAACCAGGCGCTGGCAGCCGCACCGCCACTGAGCACCCCTGTTGTGCCACCGCTGACGCCGGCGAGCACGCGCTCCGCAGTCGTCAGCCGCCTCCACCATCACCCACCCTCTCTCCTCCTCCCTCTTCTCAATCGACGACACCCGCTCCCGCTGCTACCGGGGGATGAAGAAGACAACCTCCGCTCGACACCGACAACACAAGGCGGCGTCCACTTCTGCAACATCACTGCTGTTGCAAAAAAAAATTGCACAAAGACCTCTGTTGCAAAAAAAAAAATCGCAACACAACCTCTGTTGCAAAAAAATTCTGCAAGACAACCTCGGTTGCACAAAAATTCTGCAACACAATCTTTGTTACTCCCTCCGTCACGGTTTAGAAGGCACACTTGGAAATTCTCTGGGACTTAGGTGGTTATCTATTGGTTGTGAGATGGGTTAAAAAATAGCATTCACACTACGCATACATATAGAAATAGTATATCGAAGTACTAATTAGCTACTAGAAATAAATGCAATGCGCCCTAAACCTTGTCTATTGTGGAAACACACGCAAATTTAACTGTGCCTTCTAAACTGTGACGGAGGGAGTATAAATGTTTCTGCAACAAGGTCTTTGTTGCAAAGTTGAGAAGCAAAGTTGAGAAAAGAAGTTCACCCTATTAGATCTGTGTCAGAACCGACGGCTAGATCCGCCGGTCGACGCGCAGCAGCCCCCTTAATTTATATAGAAGATTTATAAAAACAGGGAAAACATGAAAACAAAAATGTGAGAAGAAAAATGAAAGAGAAAACCTGCTCCCCCCAAACAAAAATGAAAGAGAAAAGGGAAAGAAAAATGTGCCGCTCCGGCTAGGCCTGGCCCATACCGCGGCGCTGTAGGCGAGTCCGTGCTCCCCCCAAACCCTCGACGACTGCAGTGGCCGCTTTCCCCTCCGCCTTCCTCGTCCACGGCGCTCGCCCCGCCGCCCGGCTGCTCGCCGCCGGCGCTCTCGGTAAGGCCAAGCCCTCCTCGGCACAGACCCATCTGAATCTGTCGTCGGTTTGGCGCCCTTGATTGCTCACCCACGGCATCTACTTACCACAGCTGACGGCGATGTCGTCTTCGGAGCTGCGCCCGCGCCCCGCCGCCCCCTTCTCCGGCGACCTCCCCGCGGACGCGCTGGACGAGGTCCTCCTCCGCATTCCGGCCAAGGAGCTCTGCCGCCTCCGCGTCGTCTGCCCCGCCTGGCGCGCCCTCACCTCCGACCCGCTCTTCGTCGCGGCGCACAAGTCCCGCCACCACACGGCGCCCCCGCTCCTCGCCATGGACTACCGCGACGATAGTGGGGTCAACGGCATCGAGATTTCGGATTTGTCTGGCAATGTGGTGAAGCGGATACCAAGCGCCGGGTATGAAATTGTTCTGGTGGACGGGTTGTCAGGGGTTGCCAGTGGGCGGAAGTCAAGCAAGGACGATACCATCCGTGTTGCGCGCACGCGGCTTGACCTTGTCTGTTTCAACTGGAGTTTCTGCTCTGGGGACTTCTGGGTGCTGAACCCGGCCACCGGAGACACCATCACCTTGCCGATGGGCTTCTCGGACGAATTGGCGCATGAGCTAGAGGTAGAGGGGATAAAGGAATGGTGCTGCAGAGTCGAGTGGTGTGCTTTCGGGCAGGTCTCCTCTACCAGAGAGTACAAGGCGCTCCGCCTTTCTGATATTGGTGATCGGAAGGTATGTGAGGTTATCACCTTTGATGCCACCAAACATGGAAGCTGGAGAAAGCAGGACCCTCCACCGGCCCACATCTTTGCGAGTCTCAAGATGAGATCATTGAAATCTGTGGTCGTCGATGGGGTGGTGTACTTCTTACTGGACTTCTACTCCACGTATCATGAAACTGGAGTTATGACCATCGAACCTGGTAGTGTAGCTTCGTTCAACCTCGAGACGGAGGAGTGGGGTGTTCTACGTGGCCCAGAACAGGTACAGAGGGTTGTGCAAGAGAACCACAACATTTCCGGTTACTTAGAACTTGAACTCCAGTTATCATTGGCTGAGTTGAATGGATGCTTAGTTATGGTTCATAATATTCATAAGGTATCTATGGACTTGTGGTTTTTGACAGATTTTGAGAAAGGTACCTGGATTAAGAAATACAGCATGCCTTCACATGTTGCTAGGTTTGGCAATCCTTTTTTGATGTTAGATGATGGGAGAATTTTCTTCAATCGGTTGGATTATGGACAAGGTTTCTTTAGTGCTGGAGAGCATGGAGAGGGATTTCTGCAAAGTTATGATCCAACAAATGACACTTCTGGTGAGGCACTAAAACTGAAAGAGTCCAAATCCATTGGCGTTTACACAGGAAGCCTGCTGAGTTTGTAGAGTAGCTATCATTAATGAGGTGAATAATGCATCGAACTGGCTGGTCACCTTATGTTGTGGAGTATATGTGAACAATTAGTGAGAGAATGTTCTGATGTATGCATCGATGAAAATGTACCTTTGTGCCTTCAAAGTATTCACAAATTAATCAACCCCTCGAAAGCATGCAGGGACAAATGTGGTGGTTCCCCTGGCCTTCTTCTTGCCCCTCCTTTGGTATCTTGGGCTCCTTACTGCTAGTATTATGTTAATTTCTGATGCATTTTGCATGAGAAGATTTCCAGGTCCGTTTCATTTTATATGGCAATTGCAGGAGTTTGATCGATGAGTCGCTAGATAGCTATGGTCAGTTTGTAATAAACAAGCTTTTAATGTGGTCTTTCAAAATATAATATGCTGCTCCTAATGCAACATACGAGTACATGAATGCATAGTTTGTTCCTTTCTTGGAAAACATAATGATTTGCTAGGTGCAGAGGTTCGTGCAAGAGAATGACATTTCCGGTTATTAGAACTTGAACTCCAGTTATCATTGGCTGAGTTGAACGGTTGCTTAGTTATGGTTCATAAATATTTATATGGTATCTATGGACTTGTGGTTTTTGACAGATTTTGAGAAAGGTATCTGGGTTAAGAAATACAACATGCCTTCACATGTTGCTAGGTTTGGCAATCCTTTTCTAATGTTAGATGATGGGAAAATTTTCTTCACTCGGTTGGATTATGGACAAGGTTTATTTAGTGCTGGAGAGCATGGAGAGGGATTTCTGCAAAGTTATGATCCAAGAAATGGCACTTATACTATGCACTAAAACTGAAAGAATCCAAATCCATTGGCGTTTACACAGGAAGCCTGCTGAGTTTTATAGAGTAGCTGTCATTAATGAATAATGCATCGTACTGGCTGGTCACCTTATGTTGTATATATGTTAACAATTAGTGAGAAAATGTTCTGATGCATGCATCGATGAAATTTTTTCAGATCTGTGGATTTTGTGTATTTTGGTCTTGTGACTGTGGGAGACTCTTTCATTTTTCAGATCTGCACTTATGTGGATGCCTTTTAGAACATGTTCGTCTATTTTCTTTCACCTTTTCTAATTTTCGGCCGTCTGTTTTCTATTTTGCTTCAGGCCGTTTTTTTGGCCATCCGATCATGTACAGATCTCAGCGCCCCGGTGTGACTCATTTTTCTGTCGCTCGCGTGTGTGCGTCGGTATTGGGGCGAGGTGCAGAGAGAGAGGGAGAGAGACGTATGCTCGTCAGTCCCCTTTCTCTTCTTTGATTCAATGGCGATGAGGGAGAAATAGGTAGTCAGCCAGCCCAACCCAGCGACCACGGCGAGGGGGGTGAACCAAATCTGCCTGTCTGAAGTGTTTGCTTTTTTTGGACAGTTTCAGTTCTGTGCCTGCTGTGTGTCTACCACAGAGTTGCATATGAATGATTTGTTTTGAATTTTACATGAGAGAGCTTTGGTCAGTGATGGAAAATGAGTTATTGCTCATCGCTTTAGCTAAGGGGAGGGACTGTGTCAGCATGTGATTTATTGGGTCGAAAGTGGTGGTGTTTTTGCTGCCATTTCTGTCAGTCCAGTGTCTATTTTGTGCAATGTACGTGCTCTTCATTAGCATGTGAGATAGTGGATCTTGTCGGTAGATTTTTGGGGACTCAGTCGTTGAATGTACTAGCTATGTTCAGCAGCATGCCATTTGATATTTCGTTCTCAGGATGCTTCTGCTGAATACTTCATTATCACCTAGGTAATTTAATGTTTTTTCATGTAGATAGCCCCAAGTATTATGCTCAGTCCATCAATCTATTTCTTCATTTAGGCTGTCAATAAACAAAATTAGTTGTAAGTTAATAGGATTCAATGTGTATAATTCAGTCCAGTGAATGTTCAGTTATCAAATATTTTTATCTTCATTTTGGACGCCATATAAACAAAATTTGGTGTAAGTTAATATGATTCAGTGTGTATTGCAGTTCAGTGAATGTTCAGTCTTCCACTTTTTCAGTTCATTCAATAGTTTTTATATTTTCTAGCACTTTTCAGTATTCATTTTTTAGTTCATAAAGTTACTAGTACTACATATAGAAGAACGACCAGCCAACGCAGCGCAGCAAGTACGGTGTGCTCGTCGTATCAGTCATGAGTCTTCGGTTATCAGCCATTAGTTTGTTCATAGTCTTTGTCACTTCTCATTCTAGGTTTAGTTCTTAGTATCAGTCCTCAGTTTTCATTTCCAGTCTCCAATTTTTAGATATAGCCTAAGTTTTCAGTCCTGTTCTATGTGTCTTATCAGTCCCGTTCAGTTAAGCATTTCCATTTATTTCCTTAGTTTCTATTTTTATTTTTATTTCATTAATCACTCTTCAGTCCTTATGTTTGCATCACTCTTCAGTGTATCATTCTGAAAACTTATTTTCTTCAGTCAATATTAATTCAGTTTGTTTTTAAGTCTAATTCATATTTCAGTAATTTTCTATTATCCTTTTATCTTGTCATTCTTTTTTGCAAACTAAGGTCGGTTGTTAGTTTTCTGTATTTCTTTTTAAATTATTCTTCAGTCCCTCTTTCCTCATTTTGCCTTTGCCTAGTCACGATCAGAATGACACTATAGACACACCTTTGATGGAGAAAAGGACATGTGGCCTAGAAAGTTTTGTCATTCTATTTTTTAGTCTTCATTTTATTACACGAGTCAGTTGTTTACCTCAGTCTATCAGTCTAGGAAGCTTACTTATTTATCAGTGTTCCAACCTTTAGTCTATCGGTCTTCATTGATTATCTTACTTTTCATTTTTAAGTTTATATTTAGGTCTGAAAACTTGAACTGATCAGGAAAGGGTTACAGAATTTTTTGCTAAAAACTGAAAAATACTTTCGAACTTGTCCTTGGCTTCGTTCTTCATTACTAAAAACTTAGCGGTCTTGTTTAGGTTTATATATTCCTTATGCTCAATAGCTTACTTTTCATTTATAAGTTTATATATCTATCTTCATTACTCATTAGTTTAACATGCATGAGGAGAGCCAAATTTTTTTGTTCTATCTTTTTAATTTTTACTTGCTTTTTTTATGCAGTTTGTCCCATGCCACTCAAGGGCCGAATTCAACAGCACAACTGGCGACTGCGTGCTCTTTAAGGAATGTGAGGGGCGCCTTCATCAGACTGAACAATCTCTTTGAGGATGATTTGGTCCATTTTGTACTGGATGGATCATTGCCAAAGTTGCAGCTTTGCATCGTTACGCAATCACCCAACCATGTTGAGCTAGCAATTGCGGCTACTGTGTTTACCCAAGGCATCAGGTTGACTGCAAACAAGTATGCAAATCATTTCCAAACCCTGCTGGCGAGTGATGGATTCGTTGGGATCCCATTTTGTGCATCGTCTGACAAAGACTAGCGTTGTCGACCACGTGATGGTATGTTTTCTGATTCCCGTGTTTTTATTTTTAGTTTCCTTTTTCCTCTTGTATTGTTTTGCTCCTGAAAGACTTTTTTGCATGGTGGTGACTGACATACAATCTTATTTTCTTTGTCTTTCTATTTTCTGATGGACGAGAAAAACCAGAAATTGCTTTTCAAGGTAGTTTCCAGCGTGACAACCCCTGAGGAAGGCATGGCTGGACTACACATCGTTGCTGGTTGTATCTTCTTCAACAAGGAGGGGTGGGAAGATTTCGTGGCGGAAAACGACTTAGGAGTTGGCACGGCGATTCTAATCAACATCAGGAATAACACTCTGAATGAACTGAATATGCTGGTTGTCTTCAACACCATCTAAGCACCAATTTGTTTGTGCAATAAGGGGTGTGTGGTTGCAGTAGTAGTGGGCACCATCTAATCAACACCATCTAAACCTCTATGTGATTTTCCATATATCTAACTCCATGGTTTCAAGAATTATGTGTGTGCTTTCTCTGTGTTATCAACCAGATGTAAATTGTTGCCTGAATCTTTGTGTTTTTTTTTGTGCGGTTAGAAACACAAGAAATGTGTGGTAAAAATCTGCTTATTTTTTGTGTTTTGCTATTACACAATATAGTAGGGTTTCTTCCTCCATTTTTCTGTTAATAAGAGGCATGTTCTCATTTTTAAAAGTGTTTTTCTGCAGGAGATCATTATATCATTTCTTCAGTGTTTCACTACCCTCACATCCTTTTTTCTTCCTACTATATGTTGAATGAATAAGGTAAGACATGCAGGCTTTACATTCTTTTCTCATCTGTTTATTTTCTTTTTGATGAATGCAATCATACGCTTAATCCAAGAGGGGAGGTGGAATTTGGACCTGAATCTGGTATTAAAACAGACGTTTTTTTCAGACTGACCACGGATTGAAATTACAGAAATACACGTGTTAAAAACTGGTTGGACAAAAAAAATGACCTAAACCAAATGAAAAAACACACATCTGATAACTAGACGCTTTTCTTTTGGTGATGAAGTCGGGACATATATACTGAAGAAACTCAGAAAATTTCTAAAGAACTGGTTAGTTGCTTTTGTTATACTAAAATGCAGAGTAACCATGCACGTGGAATGCACTTCTCACATAAGTTTACCTTTTGACATCCAAAGGAGCTCTTGCTTACTGTACTTCTTTCAGTGACTCTGATCAAGCACTTAATATCTAAAATATCATCACTCAGTTTTCCCACAAACTTGTTTAATCATGCATCTGCAAATACATTCTCCAAAATAGAATCACTGGCTGATTCATGGGTGAGAATTGGTGGCCTCCCGCTGAATGGAGGCTCAAAATCCTTGCATCTTATTGGATCCCATGCACTATCTCCATTCCTAAATATAAGACCTTTTGGTAGGCTAGGAATGGAGGTAGTAGGTTGTAGTCAATTGATGCCAATCAAATGTATAATGCTTGGTACAAGGTCAATTGCATGTAAAAAAGGTATAAATGGCAATGAACAGCTAATCGATGGCTTACCTGAAGCTCATTAGTTACTTCTACTTCCCAATCATGCAGAGCTGCAACATATGTTTATCTAACATAACCCAGTCAAACAAAAGTTTTTGACCTGGTATGTGTGGGCTTGAGGCTGATACAAATTGCATGATGAATACAGAACGGTCACACATCTGATCTTCTGACAACAACGTCAATGCTAACTCGAAAGTCACAAAATGTCTTTTATTCTTTATATTCCATCATACTTTGTGGTATGGATGTAGAAAAGGAAAATTATTAACACCTTAACCCCGTATTCTTAGCATGTCGATCCAAAACCCTAGGAAAGTTCCTCGCAATGAACTACTATATTTTTGGTGGTACTTTGCGTCAGAGCCCAGGCTCATCTGCACCTGATGAACAATAAATTTGTAAGAAAAAATTAAATAACCTGAATCGAAGACGCTTGAGTGTGCCAGGAGCGTGTAAATTTTCCGGGCGAAATGACATTCGAGGAGCTTTCGGCAAAAAATAAATCGGCTCCGAACAATGTTCTTTTTCAAAGTTTCTGTGCAGCAAGGACAACGCGACATGCACCAATTTCAGCAAAAAAATCTTCGCCGTCTAAAAAAGCAAAAAATCTTTGTTCTCTCAAAAAAATCTTTGGTAAATAAAACGAGTTTTTTAGGTTTTTCTTTGAGAATCAGTTCTTTAAGGTAAATAAAACGAGTACAGGAATACAATTCATCGTAGGCCTTAATTATCCACCTGAAGCCTGAGGCCCATTTTAGACCAGCCCACTCGTGGACCTTAATTATCGTATGTTTTTATGGAGACTATCTAAACAGTCGATACCAACAAATGATGTCCGGGCGCATCGACATATGACTGATTCCAGCTCATGCGGCATGTGTGGTCAGCCGGACTCGTGGAGACATTCGTTGCTGCAGTGCACTATGTCACGATGTATATGGGCCCTAGTGGATGAAGACCTCTCTCAACAGCTAGCAGTTGTCACGGAACCTAACGTGAAGCAGTGGCTGTTTACACTCAAGGAGCTATTATCACATGATCAGTTCGTTAAGCTTACTGTAACGCTGTGGGCGGTCTGGTCAGCACGCCGCAAAGCTATCCACGAGGGCATTTTTCAAAGTCCACAAAGCACACATGGATTTATATGCAGGTTCATACAAGAGCTCGAACTGATTAGAGAATCAGGGCAGACCACTTCAAGGCGAGGAACGAGAGCAGTCCAACAAAACCAGCGGCCAAAAGCCCCTCCATCGGGTGTGGCTAAGATACATGTTGATGCCGCATGTCGCCGAGGCACAGGAGGGGTAGCAAGAGCAGTGTGCAGAGATGCAAATGGAGTTTTCATGGGGAGCTCCGCTCTAGGCATAGCAGGTGTTGATGATCCTGCCATTTTGGAGACGATTGCATGCCGGGAGGCACTTGTCCTAGCACAAGATCTAAATCTCCATAATGTGCTAGTGGCGTCGGATGCAAAGGACGTTATGAGTGCTATCAACAAGTCTTGCCAGGGTTCAAACGGAGCCATAATTGCTGAGATAAACAGTTTATCTTCCATATTTAGCGTTTCTTTTACTTTTGAATCTCGTGCCGTCAATGTAGAGGCATATAGTTTAGCCAAGCATGTTTTTTCATTGGGACCGGGGCGCCACCTGTGGCTAGGCCGATCCCATGATCAACGTTGTATCCCACATTCTATAGAATTCTCTGAATAAAGTTTGGTTTTATCGCTCAAAAAAATTATCCACTTGAAGCCTGAACCCCGTACAATTCCCCAAACCCTCGACCACTGTCCAGTGACTGCCGTCGGCCGCTTTCTCCTCCACTCCTCTACGGCGGACGCCTGGCTGCTCACCGCCAGCGCTCTCGGTAAGGCCAACCCCTCCTCGGCGCACAACCCCATCTCAACCCACCGTCGATTTGGCGTCCTCGCTTGCTCACCCGTGACATCTATTTACCACAGAGATGTCGTCTTCAAAGCCGCCCCCAGGCCCAGCCGCCTCCAGCTCCGGCAACCTGCCCGCGGACGCGTTGTACGAGGTCCTCCTCTGCATCCCGGCCAAGGAGCTCTGCCGCCTCCGCGCCGTCTGCCCGGTCTGGCGCGCCCTCACCTCCGACCCGCTCTTCGTTGCGGCGCACAAGTCCCGCCACCAGAAGGCTTCCCCGCTCCTCGCCGTGGCCTACGACGACGACGATGACCACAACGGTGTTGAGATTTTGGATCCGTCGGGCAACATGGTGAAGCGGATTCCGAACACCGAGTACAAAGCTGTTCTGATGCACGATAGCATCCGTGTTGTGCGCACGCGGCTAGACCTCATCTGTTTGAACTGCTTTTGGGTGCTGAACCCGGCCACTGGAGCTACTACCGCCTTGCCGTTGGGCTTCTCAGAGGAATTGGAGCATGAGCTAGAGGGAAAAAGGCGCTCCTTGTGCTGGAATTTTGTCTATTTGGGCCTAGCCCAATAGCAGTTTCAGAAATTCCTAATAAATCCTAGAGGCCCACGCAGCCCATTTGTGCAAGGCAAGAGGTGGAACAAAAGTTTAGTCCCACATTGCTAGTTTAGAGGGAGTTGGACTACGATCTTCCCCATCCCGGCTTGCGGCGTGCACCGCAGGTCGGGACAGTAGGCCTCCGAAACCGCATCTTTTGAGTCCTGTACGGGAGAAGGGTGATAAGGTTTTTGGGGAGCGCTCAGCGCGACTACTGGCTGCTTCATCACGGACGATCCGGTCGCCGACGACTACTTCCCCGACGACGACTTCTTCCCCGACGCCCACGACCTCCTCGACGACATGGCAGGCGAGGACACCGACCCCAAGTCCAGCGTTTCTGCTGCTGCTTTCCCGTACGTGTTCTTGTCTTTCCTTTTAAAGGTTCTGTCGCAGTTCCTTGTTCTAGTCCTTGTCCTACCCATGTTAGGTTCTACTTCATATATGCTACTTGCTATACTGTCTGCTTTAGATATGATAGGCTACGGTTCATATATGCAGAAGTTATTTACCTTCTCTCTGTCAGAACGCATGACTTGTTTTATCTCTTCTATATTAGTCATGCTTTATCTAGTATTTCAGTTAATAAAATCATTTGGTAAATTGCTCATATTTCCAACAATCCAAAAACCTTATTATAGGCAATTTACCCCAAGTGGTTTTGCTGCTTCCATGAGACCTCCTATGTTTGAGGGTATCCACTATAAGAGGTGGCGCGTGAGATCAGTCTTATGGTTTCAAACCATGAGTTGCTATGACGCCACTCTCGGCAAACCTGAAGGAGAGCTTGATGCTCAACAGGCACAAGCTTTTCAGAAAATGGATACTCTGTTTAAGGCTGCTCTCTTGAGTGTTCTTGGTGAGAACATAGTTGATGCTTATGCGTCAATTGATAACGGAAAAGATATGTGGGATGTACTCGAGGCCAAGTTTGGGGTCTCGGATGCTGGCACTGAGCTGTACATTATGGAGCAATTCTATGATTACAGGATGACTGAAGAGCGCTCCGTGGTTGAGCAAGCTCATGAGATACAGTCATTTGCTAGAGAACTTGAGTACTTCAGTTGTATGCTACCGGACAAGTTTGTTGCCGGAGGTATCATCACTAAGCTTCCTCCTTCATGGAGGAACTTTGCTACCTTGCTGAAGCATAAGAGGCAGGAGTTTTCTGTCCCGGATCTCATTGGCACTCTTGACGTGGAAGAAAAGGCGAGAGCAAAGGACACACGTGCTCGAGGTATTGAGGGAGGATCTAGTGCCAATGTGGTACAGAAGCAGAACTTCCAGCCCCACAAGTTCAAGAACAAGGGCAAGTTTGATGGGAAGAACAAGGCTGTGCAACACATGAACTTCAAGAAGAAGAATGGCAAGAAGAAAGGTGATTGTCATGTGCGTGGGGATCCTGATCATTGGGCTCCTAGTTACCCTAATCGCTATGACAAGCGTCATCCTGGGAAAGGCGGCAAGACCGCTAATGTTGTCATTGGAGACACTGACATGAAGGATGCTGGGTATGGTATATTTCCCACTATTCTTTCAGTATGTCATTCTCCTGACTAGTTGATTGACACGGGTGCTAATGTGCATGTATGCGGTGATATTTCCATGTTTTCGTCTTATCAGACCGCAGGGACTTCAACCGTGCTGATGGGCAACGGTTCAAGTGCTTCTGTTCGTGGTGTTGGCACGGTCGATCTGAAGTTTACTTCGGGGAAGATCGTGCGGCTGAAGAACGTGCATTATGTCCCCTCCGTCAATAAAAATCTTGTTAACGGATCTCTTCTATGTAGAGATGGCTACAAGCTTGTCTTTGAGTCGAATAAATTTGTAATATCCAAGTATGGAACCTTTGTTGGTAAAGGCTATGAGTCAGGATGGTTGTTTCGTTTATCCTTATCAGACGTTTGCAATAAAGTTGTTAATCATATTTGCAACAATAGTGAATCCGATGTGTGGCATTCATGTCTTTGTCATGTTAACTTTGGTTGCATGTCGCGACTAGCGAAGTTGAACTTAATCCCTAGTGTCATCACCGTCAAGGGATCTAAGTGTCAAGTGTGTGTGCAAGCTAAGCAACCTCGTAAGTCTCACACGACTGCGGAAATAAGAAATCTTGCACCACTAGAGCTCATACATTCAGATCTATGTGAAATGAATGGTGTGTTGACAAAAGGTGGAAAGAAATATTTCACGACGTTAATTGATGACTCCACTAGATACTGCCGTGTGTATCTTCTGAAATCTAAGGATGAGGCTTTGAACTTTTTCAAGATCTACAAAGCTGAAGTGGAAAACCAACTTGATCGAAAAATCAAGAGGCTTAGGTCCGACCGTGGTGGAGAGTATTTTTCCAATGAGTTTGATGCTTTTTGTGCGGAACATGGTATAATCCATGAGAGGACTCCTCCCTACTCACCTCAGTCAAATGGGGTGGCCGAAAGAAAGAACCGTACTCTAACTGATTTGGTTAACGCCATGTTAGATACATCGGGTCTCTCCAAGGCATGGTGGGGGGAGGCGATATTGACAGCATGTCATGTCCTGAACCGAGTCCCCACAAAGAACAAAGAGATAACTCCATTCGAGGAATGGGAGAAGAAAAGGTTAAAACTCTCTTATCTGCGAACATGGGGTTGTTTGGCGAAAGTCAATGCTCCAATTTCAAAGAAGCGGAAGCTTGGACCAAAGACTGTGGATTGTGTTTTCCTGGGATATGCTTTTCATAGCATTGGCTATAGATTCTTGGTTGTAAAATCTGAGGTACCTGACATGCATGTCGGTACGATCATGGAGTCGAATGATGCGACTTTCTTTGAATATATCTTTCCCATGAAGGATATGGCTACCTCATCTAATCAGGAGATGCCTAGTTCATCGAATCAGGAACCAGTTACAATTACCGAACCCGCAATTTCGATGGAACACTTTGAAAGTCCTGTGGAGGAGAACAATGAAGTTCCTATTAGGAGCAAGAGACAGAGGACTGCAAAGTCCTTTGGTGATGATTTTCTTGTGTACCTCATAGATGACACTCCCAGTTCTATTTCAGAGGCCTATGCATCTGAAGATGCTGACTACTGGAAGGAAGCGGTTCATAGCGAGATGGATTCCATCTTGGCAAATGAAACTTGGGAGATAACTGATCGTCCTTATGGGTGCAAACCAATAGGATGCAAATGGGTATTCAAGAAGAAGCTTAGGCCTGATGGTACTATTGAAAAGTACAAGGCTCGGCTCGTGGCTAAGGGTTATACCCAAAAGGAAGGTGAAGACTTCTTTGATACTTACTCACCTGTGGCTCGACTGACCACTATTCGAGTTCTACTTTCACTAGCTTCCTCGCATGGTCTTCTCGTTCATCAAATGGATGTTAAGACTGCTTTCCTAAATGGAGAGTTGGACGAGGAAATTTATATGGAACAACCAGATGGGTTTGTACTAGATGGTCAGGAAGGGAAAGTGTGCAAGTTGCTGAAGTCTTTGTACGGACTTAAGCAAGCACCCAAACAGTGGCATGAGAAGTTTGAAAGAATTTTAACAGCTGCAGGCTTTGTTGTGAACGAAGCTGACAAATGTGTGTACTATCGCCATGGTGGGGGCGAGGGAGTTATCCTGTGCTTGTATGTTGATTACATACTGATTTTCGGAACCAATCTGAATGTTATTAAGGAGGTCAAGGATTTCCTATCTCGTTGTTTTGAGATGAAGGATTTAGGAGTGGTTGATGTCATTCTAAACATCAAGTTGTTGAGAGACGATGATGGTGGGATTACATTGCTTTAATCTCACTATGTGGAAAAGATCTTGAGTCGCTTTGGCTATAGTGACTGCAAGCCCTCTCCAACACCATATGATGCTAGTGTGTTGCTTCGAAAGAATCGAAGAATTGCTAGAGACTAATTGAAGTATTCTCAGATTATTGGCTCGCTTATGTACTTAGCCAGTGCTACAAGACCTGACATCTCTTTTGCTGTTAGCAAACTGAGTCGGTTTGTTTCAAAACCAGGAGATGTGCATTGGAAAGCTCTAGAGAGAGTTTTGCGTTATTTGAAAGGCAATGCAAATTATGGAATTCACTACACCGGGCATCCAAAGGTGCTTGAAGGGTATAGTGACTCAAACTGGATCTCAGATGCTGATGAGATAAAGGCCACGAGTGGTTATGTATTCACTCATGGAGGTGGCGCTGTTTCTTGGAAGTCTTGCAAGCAGACCATCTTAACGAGGTCAACAATGGAAGTAGAACTCACAGCACTAGATACAGCTACGGTCGAAGCAGATTGGCTTCGTCGGCTCTTGAATGACTTACCGGTTGTTGAGAAACCTGTACCGGGTATCCTTATGAACTGCGACAATCAAACTGTGATCACGAAAGTGAGCAGCTCAAAGGATAACATGAAGTCATCAAGACACGTTTAGAGAAGGTTAAAGTCTGTCAGAAAAATGAAAAACTCCGGAGTTATTGCATTGGATTATATCCAAACGTCTAAAAATCTGGCAGATCCTTTTACTAAGGGTCTATCACGTAATGTGATAGATAATGCATCGAGGGAGATGGGTATGAGACCCACAATATGAGTTGGTCATAGTGGTAACCTATTCTTTGTGATCGGAGACCCGTGAATTAGATGTGGAAGACAAGCTGTTGGTCAACTGAGAGGAGAGTATCTTTACTATTCACAATACCTCTCCATGAAGATGCAATACTCTCCTTATCTGCATGGCAGGTTGATGTATATCTTAATGTGTTCTAAGTGGCTTATTTAAGCAGAGATGTTATCCTGCAGAACATCTTTTAAAGAACACACCTATATGAGTCAAATTGTCAAACGTCGCAATCTATGAAAGTAGGGTTCTCTCTAGTAAACTCATGAAAGGTCACGGAGTATGACGCATAAGCTCCACCCGCGGGGAAGACCCACGGTAGCCACGTATCGGTCAAGGCTTTATGTGAAGCTAGATTCGCAGAAAACTTGCAGTTCAAGGCCCAGTCCACTGTTCAAGTTGCTTACTAGTGTAGCATAGAGTTCTAGGTGGAAGTTCAACTTAACAGTCTCCACTGCAGTACCGGTATATAAAACAGTGTTTTTGAACCAAAGGCAAATTTTTATGTGCCTCTGGGATCTGGTGGGGGATTGCTGGAATTTTGTCTATTTTGGGCCTAGCCCAATAGCAGTTTCAGAAATTCCTAATAAATCCTAAAGGCCCACGCAGCCCATTTGTGCAAGGCAAGAGGTGGAACAAAAGTTTAGTCCCACATTGCTAGTTTAGAGGGAGTTGGACCTCTTTATAAGGGAGGTTCTTTCCCCACATGTATGAGCATGAGAACAAGAGGGACATCCACGCGCGCTCCTCCTCCGCCGCCCGCCGCGCCGCGCCGCGCCGCAGCCTCTTCGCGTCCTTCTCCTGTGCCTATATAAGAGAGGTCGCTCCTCTCCAGAGAGACACACCAGAAGATCCCCTTCCTCTCGCCACAAAGTTTCTGAGCACTGTGCTGCTGCTACGATCTTCCCCATCCCGGCTTGCGGCGTGCACCGCAGGTCGGGACAGTAGGCCTCCGAAACCGCACCTTTTGAGTCCTGTACGGAGAAGGGTGATAAGGTTTTTGGGGAGCGCTCAGCGCGACTACTGGCTGCTTCATCACGGACGATCCGGTCGCCGACGACTACTTCCCCGACGTCCACGACCTCCTCGACGACATGGCAGGCGAGGACACCGACCCCAAGTCCAGCGCTTCTGCTGCTGCTGTCCCGTACGTGTTCTTGTCTTTCCTGTTAAAGGTTCTGCCGCAGTTCCTTGTTCTAGTCCTTGTCCTACACATGTTAGGTTCTACTTCATATATGCTACTTGCTATACTGTCTGCTTTAGATATGATAGGCTACGGTTCATATATGCAGAAGCTATTTACCTTCTCTCTGTCAGAACGCATGACTTGTTTTATTTCTTCTATATTAGTCATGCTTTATCTAGTATTTCAGTTAATAAAATCATTTGGTAAATTGCTCATATTTCCAACACCTTGTGCTTTTGGGACTGCCAAGTTGAGTCCTGTGCTTTTGGGCATGTCTCCTCTACGAGAGAGTACAAGGCGCTCTGTGTCTCTAGAATTAATCATCACCAGCAGGTAAGTGAGGTTATCACCTTTGATGACACCAACCATGGATGCTGGAGGAGAAAGCAGGACCCTTCGTCCCATATCTGTGCCCGTCGCCAGATGAGACTTGATGCGGTGATCTACTTCTTGATGGATTTTTACCCCACATACTGTAATACCCCGGGGTTTTAATCACTGAGCCTGGTAGCATAGTCGTTCAACCTTGAGACAGAGGAGTGGGGTGTTCTACCTGGTCCAGAACAGGTGCAGATGTTTGTGCAAGAGAACGATGATTACAGTTACGCAGAACTTGACCTCCAGTTATCATTGGCTGAGTTGAACGGCTGCTTAGTTCTGTTTCATAATATTCTTCACAAATCTATGGACTTGTGGTTTTTATCAGATTCTGAGAAAAGTATCTGGGTTAAGAAATACAACATGCCTTCACATGTTTCTAGGCTTTATAGGTATCCTTTTCTGATGTTAGATGATGGGACGATTTTTTTCAGTGGGGTGGATGGTCTACAAGGTTTACTTAGTGATGGAGAGCAAGGAGAGGGATTTCTGCTAAGTTATGACCCAAGAAATGACACTTATGGTTATGCAGTCAAACTGAGAGTTTCCAAATCCATTGGCATTTACACAGGAAGCCTGCTGAGTTTATAGAGTAGCTGTCAGTGATGAGTTGAATAATGCTGGATGTTTACCTTATGTTGTGCATGGGAACAATTAGTGAGGCATTGTACTGATGCATGGCAATAAAAAAGTACTTTTGTGCCTTGAAAGTTTATTATGTTTATATCCGGTACATTTTGCATGAGAAGACTTGCAGTTTTTTGTTTGTTCCATTTTGTATGGCAATTTCAGGAGTTTGGTCAATGACCAGTTTGTAACAAACAAGCTTTTCAATGTGGTGTTTCAAAATATAATACGCTGCTCTTTACCCTTTGACACCAAACCAATCATGCTCTTTACCCTTTGGTACTTGTCTCACATTTATGTTGTCCTTGAATGTTCAATGTTACCTGGTGTCAGTGAGTCACATATTCTGCTTCACTATTATCCTTCAATCTCTTGGCTCCTTTCTTTTGTCACCATTCTTTTACTGATTTTTGTGCTTGTAGTTCATCTTCTGCTCCAGTTTTGAAGGGACACAAAATTAACGAACTCATGATGAATCTATTTGCTGATCTGTGGGTAACACATATCCAGTGAATATTTGAAAAGAAGTCCCGTAATTGCTGGCTGTGGTAATTTACAAGCTCTCTTCTCTGCTGCTTCCATGTAAAATGGAAATGATGGCAAGGAGCTTTTCTGCGATGAAGAGAGAACTCAGAACCGCAACTCTGAAGATCAAGGCATACTGTACAAAGAGTGTACTTACCGCATGGGGTATTTTGGTCTTTTGTGTCTGGTACTAGTTGGAAAATTGGATTTTATGGATTTTGGTATTGTGACTAGGATTCTCTTCCATTTTTAGATCTGTACTCACGTGGATGCCTTTTAGAACACGTTCTTTGTTTTATTTTACTTTGGATGAAGTTCAGAACATATACAGAAACTCTGAAATTTTCTAAGAACCAGGGTTTCTTTTGGTATACTAGTAGACATGCACGTGTAAGGCACTTCTCACATAAAGTTTATCTTTAACATCCAATAGAATTAATGCCTTCTATAACTCTTTTCGTCAACGAACAAGGTGGTTGACTCTAATCTAGCTTTTGGTACCTTAAATCACCAATCAATTTCTGAAAAACTCGCTCTATCTTGTATCTTCTGGGCGAGAATGGTTGGCCTCCTGGTGAATGGAAGCTGGAAATACTTGCACCTTATTAGATGCCATGTAGGTTGTAGTTAATTGATGCCAATCAGATGTATAGTGCTTGGTACAAGGTCAACGGGTATCTATGAAAGGTGAATGACGATTAACATATACTAGGATAATCGACTGATTACCCGCAGTTCATTGGTTACTTTAAGTTCCCAATCATGTCTTCCATTCCACAGTCAAGCAAAGGTTGTTGACCTGGTATGTATAGAATTGACGCTGATCCAAATTGCACGTATTTGATCTTGTGACAACAACATCAATGCTTACCTTGAAAGTCATCTAATGTCTTCACATTCATTATATTCCATCCCGCTCGTTGGTCTGGATGTATAAAGGTTGACCCTGGAATCTTAACACGTCGATCCAAAACCCATGAAAAGCTCCTTGCAATAAACTGATATTTTTGTGACATTTTCTCAAGGAAAAGATAGCAAGGTTGGCAAAATTAAAAAAATATTAAGAAACAATGAACCAATATAGATTTCCGGCAGGTTATAAAATAAAAAGGATGTAAACAACAACAAATATCTATTAAAATATCCATCATTTATTTTAAAACTGTTCCTCGTGTATTTAAAACTGTTCCTCGTGTATTTGAGAAAAAGTTCATTGAATATTTAAAAAACCTCATCCATTATTAAAAACTTTTCCTTGTGTTTTTGTAAATATTTATCATGCATGGTTGTTAAAAAATATGAAAAATTCGAAATAATGAAGTATTTCTTAAATTACATGAACATTTTCAAAGTATGTGGACACTTATTAAAAATTAAAATAATTATTCTTGAATACTGTTAAAATGCCTACCCAATATAATTTATATAGTGAATTTATAAAATAGAGAGAAAAAAGTGAAAACTCAAAATTCATAAGTATAGAGAAAAAAAATGAAAACAAATGTTCATGAAAAAAATGAACCAGGGTCAGCGGCGTCGCGATTTCGGATTTGTCGGGCAACGTCGTGAAGAGGATTCCAAGCGCCGGGTACACGTTTGTTATGAAAATCACGGGCGATGCCATTGGCCGGTTCACAAGCAAGGACGACAGCCTCATTGTTTTGAGCGCGCGGCTAGACCTCGTCTGTTTCAGCTGGGAAGATTACTCTGAGGCCTTGTGGGTTCTGAACCCGGCCACCGGAGCCACTATCGACCTGCCAACGGGCTGCTCCGAGTCGTGCGCTATTGGGCAGGTCTCCTCTACCAGAGAGTACAAGGTCCTCCGCGTCTCTAGAACCGGTGACTACTGGCAGCAGCAGGTATGTGAGGTTATCACCTTTGATGACACCAATCATGGAAGCTGAAGGAGAAAGCAGGACCCTCCGTGCTATATCTCATTCAGATGCAGGACGGGATGTGTGGTCGTCGATGGGGTGGTGTACTTCTTGATGGATTTTCACTACACATACTTCAGAACTCGCATGAAAACCACTGGACCTGGTAGCATAGCTGCGTTCAACCTCGAGACAGAGGATTGGATGGGTGTTCGACGGGGGCCAGAGCCGGTGCACAGGTTTGTGCAAGAGAACCAGGTTTACGGCGGTTACCCAAAACTCGAACTCCAGTTATCATTGGCTGAGTTGGACGGCTGCTTAGTTATGGTTCATAATAGAGAAAAGTATACTTTTCGTCCCTCAACTCTTGGTGAAGTTTAGATTTGGTCCCTCAACTTCAAAACCGGACAACTTGCACCCCCAACTACCGAAACTGGACAAGGTTCGTCCCTGGACTCGGCTTTGACCGGCTTTTGGTGTTTCTCACCCCGGGTTTTGACCGGTGCTCATTCATATTCCTGTAATTTTTTTATATCCGTGAACTCCAAAACCGTGACCAAGGATACTTTTCATCCCTCAATTCTTAAACCCTAACCCTAAACCCTCCACAAGTCCATAGAAATTCGGGGTGCAAGTTGTCCGGTTTTGGAGTTGAGGGACCAAATCTAGACCCCATGTAGGTTGTAGTCAATTGATACCAATCAAATGAATAATGCTTGGGACAAGGTCAAAGGGTATCTATAAAAGGTGAAGAGATCTCAAAGGTGAATGGCGATGAAGCCTCATTAGTTACTTCAACTTCCCAATGGCGATGAAGCCTCATTAGTTACATATTTTCAAGAACAATATAGCAAGATTAGACAAAAAATACCAAAAAAACAAAACAAAGAAACTGTGAACCAATATAGATTCCATCCAGGTAAAAATAAAAAAGATTGAAACAACAGTAATGATGCATCAGCTTTGCTTGCTTCATAATGGCTATTACAAAAGGGCAATTTACAATCTAGGTTTTTTCTTTTCTTTTAATAATGCGGCTGTGTGCATGAAAAAAAGCTCATTATTGACGTTGTATCGGCGCAAAGGTCGAGTGCAATTGGTATATTTTTTTATATTAATATATGCCCTTTTTCCAAAAAAAAACGAAGCTCTTGTTCCCTGGTCGCTGCGGGGAATACTATGTTACTCATACAAAACTTCCACGCGGGAGATAGTGAGCCAGCCCATGTATACATTGGTTTTATTCTGATTTTGTTTTTCCTTTCCTTGTCCTGTATTTTTATTTGCTGGTTTAAATTTAGAACATTTTTTCAAATCAGCGTGTTTTTAAATGTTGTGATCATTTTTTAAAATTTATGAATATTTTTAAATTAACCATATCTTTTATATTCTGGAATATTTTTAAAATTCATGAACATTTTTCAGTATCATGAACTTTTTTCAAATTGAAGAAAACATTTCAAATCCATGTACATTATTTTAGTTTATTAACATTTTTTTTTCAAATTCATGAAGGTTTTATGAATTAGTGAACATTTTTAAAATTCATAAAAATTTTCTAACAAATCAGGTTGTTTGAATTTCACGATTTTTTCAAATCTGGAAAATAAAACGGTTACCTTTTTTTTTTGAGACAAAATAAAACGGTTACCTGAGCGAGGGGAATTACGGACGCGGCGAGGCAATTGGGCCGCACCCCACGCAGCACAGGCCGAGCACCCGCTAAGAATTCTTTGTGTCAATGAGAAAGCGAGAGGCCCATTTTGTCCAGCCCAACTGATTGGTACTTCGGGAGAGTCCCAATCCGCAAACCCTTGACCACTGACTGACCGCCGGCCGCTTTCTCCTCTACGGCGACGCCCGGCCGCCCAGCTGCTCACCGCCGGCGCTCTCGGTAAGGCCAACTCCTCCTCGGCACAGCCCCATCTGATTCTGTCGTCGATTTGGCGCCGTCGACTGCTAACCGACAGCATCTACTTCCCACAGCCGACGGCGATGTCGTCTTCGGAGCCGCGGCCGCGCCCCGCCGCCTCCTTCTCCGGCGACCTGCCCGAGGACGCGCTGTACGAGGTCCTCCTCCGCATCCCGCCCAAGGAGCTCTGCCGCCTCCGCGCCGTCTGCCCGGCCTGGCACGCCCTCACCTCCGACCCGCCCTTCGTCGCGGCTCACAAGTCCACCCACCGCACGGCGCCCCCGCTCCTCGCCATTGCCTACCGCGACGACAGTGAGGTCAACGGCGTTGCGATTTCGGATCTGTCGGGCAACGTCGTGAGGCGGATTCCAGTCACCGGGTATGAGATTGTTATGGTGAACGAGTCGGGTGATGCCGTTCACCGGAGCTCAAGCAAGGAGGAGCATGATAGCATCTGTGTTGTGCGCAGCCGGCTAGACCTCGTGTGCTTCCACTGGAATGTGTACTCTAGGACCTTCTGCGTGCTGAACCCGGTCACTGGAGCTACTCTCGACTTACCGATGGGCCACTCAAAGGAATTGGAGCATGAGCTAGAGGTACAGGGAAGAAAATGGGGCTGCCATGTCGAGTGGTGCGCTTTTGGGAAGGTCTCCTCTACCAGAGAGTACAAGGCGCTCCGCATCTGTAGCATTCGTGACCGGCAGGTATGTGAGGTTATCACCTTTGATGACACCAACCATGGAAGCTGGAGGAGGAAGCAGGACCCTCCGCCCCGTATCTGTACCGGTCGTCAGATGAGATGCGTGGTCGTCGATGGGGTGGTGTACTTCTTGATGGATTTTCACTACACATACTTTGAAACCGGGGTTATAACCATTGAGCCTGGTAGCATAGCTTCATTCAACCTCGAGGCGGAGGAGTGGGGTGTTCTACCTGGTCCAGGACAGGTCAAGAGGTTTGTGCAAGAGAACAAGAAATACAGTTACTCACAGCTTGAGCTCCAGTTATCATTGGCTGAGTTGAACGGCTGCTTAGTTCTGGTTCATAATATTCATAAGGTATCTATGGACTTGTGGTTTTTGACAGATTTTGAGAAAGGTATCTGGGTCAAGAAATACAGCTTGCCTTCACATGTTGCTAGGCTTTTTTGGTATCCTTTTCTCATGTTAGATGATGGGAGAATTTTCTTCAGTGGGATGGATTGTCTGGAAGGTATATTAAGTGGTGGAGAGCAAGGAGAGGGATTCCTGCAAAGTTATGATCCAAGAAATGACACTTATGCTGATGCACTAGAACTGAGAGATCCCAGATCAATTTGCATTTACACAGGAAGCGTGCTGAGTTTATAGCGTAGCTGTCACTGATGAGGTCAGGAATGATACATCGTACTGGCTGTTCACCTTATGTTCTAAATGTGAACAATTAGTGAGATAATGTTCTGATGCATGCATCTTTGAAAAAGTACCTTTGTGCCTTCAAAGTATATTATGTTAATCTCCAATACATTTTGCGTGAGAAGGTTTGCAATTTTTTCATTTTTTGTTCGTTCCATTTAGTATGGTAGTTTCAGGAGTTTGGTCAATGTGTTGCTATATTGCTATGGTCAGTTCGTAATAAACAAGCTTATGAATATGGTGTTTCAAAATATAATACGCTGCTCCGAGTGCAACATATGGGTTCGGTACAGGATGCATAATTTGTTGGTTTCTTGGAACAGATAATCATTTGCTAGCACATTTATGTTCTCCTCGAATGTTCAATGCTACCTGGTGTACATTGGTGTCACTGAGTTACATTTTTTGTTTCTCTGTTTTTCTTCCGCCTTGTGGCTGCTTTCAGTTGTCACCATTTCTTTTTACTGTATTTTGTGCTTGTAGCCCGCTCAAGTTTTGAACGGACAAAAATCTTGCGAACTCGTGATGAATCTTTTCACTACTCTTAGCTTGGGAACCCAGGACACTGCTTCTGTGGGCGGCTCATACCGAGTGAAGATTTGAAAAGTGGTTCAGGCAATCTCTGGCTGTGGTAATTTACAGGCTCTTTTCTCCATCGCTTCCATGTAGTAAAAGGCAGAGGATGCCAGGGAGCTCTTCTGCGGCAAACAGATAAGCTAAGCTATTTTGGAGTCATGAATGACGATCGCAAGCCTGGCCACAAACCGGCCCGACTCAGACTGAACACAACCGTGGACGGTTTGCAGCTCGGCATGGGGAGCGCGGTGCAGACGCTGTGCGGGCAGGTATATGCAACGTTCCACCGTGCTGCTCATGGCCACCGGCGTCCCGATCACCGTCCTCTTCATGTTCTCCCGCCCCATCCTCATCCTCCTTGGCGAGTCCCCCAAGATCGCCAGCGCCACGGCCATCTACGTGTACGGCCTCATCCCGCAGATCTTCACCTACGCCGCCAACTTCCTGATCCAGAAATTCTTGCAGGTGCGGAGCATCTTAGTGCCCAGCGCCTACATCTCGGCAGCCATGCTTCTACAAGCTGGGGCTGGGGCTTCTGGACGCGTCGCTCCTGCTGATGGATCATCGTCATCCCGCAGTTCATCTACATCGTCACGAGCAGCCGGTGTCGGCTCACGTGGACTGGATTCTCCCTGCAGGCATTCTCCGGTCTGCCTGAATTTTTAAAGCTGTCCCTTGCCTCTGCTGTCATGCTCTGCCTCGAGACATGGTACTTCCAGATGCTCGTGCTCATTGCCGGCCTCCTCAAGGACCCCGAACTGGCTCTCGCATCGCTCGCTGTTTGGTAACTGATTTTAGTGAAACTTGGCTTAATTGCCTCTTTTGTTCAGATGATGATAACTACTGCCTGATGTGTTTGTGTGTGTTTGTAGCATGACCATTTCAGAATGGGTGCTCATGATTCCACTTGGATTCTACACCACAACCAGGTGAAGTTGCCACTTCTGAAGTTTTCATTTGCATCAATTTGCAGCAGGTGAAATAAACTAGATTCGTACATGTTTAACGAGCAATGCAGTGTCAGGGTGAGCAATGAGCTTGGTGCGGGCAACCCCAAATCAGCGGCGTTATCAGTCGTGGTGGTCACGATGTTGTCGTTTGTCCTATCAGTTATAATCTCGGTAGTCATCCAGCTCTTCAGTGACTACATCAGCTACATTTACACCGGCGGCGAACATGTGGCAGTGGCCGTGTCCAAGCTGACCCCACTCCTGGCACTCACCATAATCCTCAATGGCATCCAACCCGTGCTATCAGGTATACTAGAACAGTAAGAGAAATGGTCTAATGTTTGTGGCTGTTTGGGGGTTGTATTTTTTGCATGCTCACCGGTAATTTACTAGGAGTAGTATTTAGTCCTCACTACTATTCCAACTAGCTGATTGCCCGTGCGTTGCCACGGAGCGGCACGACATTGTTTTATTGTTTTGTTTGTCCCGCTTGACCCTTCACTGGTTCTATTTTTTATTGACATATTTCTTATCCCAACAATAACCAGACAAACATTGATCTTCCTTCACTGGTCCGCCACTGCACTCTAGCTTTGATGTCCTGGTTTAACTTCACTTGATGTAGCTTCCATTGTGAGATTATAAGCTAACACTTTCGATGTTTGTGATTTGTTCTTTTATGGATTTATTGACAACGCTCATGTGTCTGTTTTCATGAGGATTTTGGACTAACCAGACCTTCAAATAAACGCTTCCTGTGTTTGCCCTCTTTCATTCTCACCAAGCATCACAAAATTCTCAGAATAAGTGAATTCATCATTGTGCTCACGTTTGCTTGGAAAGGCGAAAAATAAATATGGGTGAAGTCTTACTGGAATATGCTGGTGATACATATAAACTGAACATAGTTTGGTCAGTCTATGCTCGCTCACTGAACAAAAACGGAACCACGGATAAACCTCATACTGGATGCTAAATTATCTACATACAACAACATACCATGAAGTTTTCTGACAATGTCACTGAGCAACAAGTCTTTCCTTCTATTTTTAAAATTCAAAAAACGGTGTTGCCTTTCTCCCACATAGCTCCCTTTCCGCCAATCACCATGTCCCTTTCTCCACACTAAGTCCCATATGAAAAACAAGATAAAGCATGAATATGATCTTTCTCATCCTCGGCTACCTTTGTTAGTCCTTATTTGTGCATCTTGCTTGCAGTAGATTGAAACATATATGTACAATAAAAAATAGCACGTAAACTGACCCTGGTATATGGAGACTATGACTGCAGCTGAGGTTGTGGCATCGTCCAAGAGGAAGCCATCAGCATGCCAGCCGGGCAGCGTCTTGGTCAGGTACTGGGAGATGCTGCTGCCACTCGCGCTAGCCGTGCCACTGGCGTTCGCCGCTGTAGCCAGCATGAGCCCGTGTTGCAGGGGCTACTGATGTTCTCTTCCTCCCCCGGTTCCTCCTGACCCTAATTAACAACATTGAGGATTTACCCAGGAAACACTACCATGGTCAGTGTAACACTAATTTACTTACCAAGAAAACAACACCTTCCTCCCCTATGTTCCAAAGCTGGGCTAAATAGGACACATACTTCAACTCCACCCTCCATGCATCCAGTCCCTAGTTCATGTTGTGGACAAATATGCCTCCTCCCTTTTCCGCTCGCCCCAATCGTGTGCTCTTTTCTCACCTGTACATTCAGTGAGTACATCAGAATCTCATATCAATAAAAACTTCATAACATATGGTAGAATTGGATATGGATACATCGACGACGGCAAGAAACTGTGGATCTAAGTGAGTTGCACTTTTACAAGGAGACCTGGTGAGCCTGTCTGCAGGAGCAAGGTTGTTAAATTTTTTGAGTTAGTTCCCTTGCGTTAGGAGATGACGTAACATTACTTTTTCCATTTCAGAGATCTGCAAGAGATCATCATCAAATAATTAAATGGTCCAAAATAACCTGATGTATAATCATCTTATTTAATTCATTTCAGAAAAATGAATTATGAAGCAACAATACAAATTGGAGGTATTATGTGACCTTCATGGGAAAGAATATAAGACATGAAGAGAGAAAAAAGAGTGAGGAATTTTACCAGCACCCCAAGGCTGTATAATCATCTTATTTCATTCATTTCAGAAAAATGAATTATGAAGCAAGAAGTACAAATTGGAGGTATTATGTGACCTTCATGGGAAAGAATATAAGACAGGAAAAGGGAAAAAAGAGAGGAATTTTACCAGCGCCCCAAGGCTCGCCCTCCGTCAACAACAGCAGCGCCCAATCCTTATCTGAAATTCAACAACAATTAGCATGCATAAACAATAACTGAACGTCTTCTAGTTTCTTAAGGAATTCGTCTTCCTTGCAATAAGTACTGCAGAACTTAAAAAAAGGGAGGCATAATCAAGATCCTTCAAGCACATTCCCATAACGAGGAGAAAAATAAAGCCGTCAGTACAATCCCATGACGAGCACAAAAATGAGGCGGTACAAAATCACATTTTGTGTACAATGAACCGCAGAAGAAAAAAGAAGGGGAACCGCGACCTACAGTACCCGCTGGATGATAGATCCGTGTGGAGGGCTGTGGATGCGTCGCCGGAGAATTTGAGCTTTAGGGCGCTGGAGGAGGGCGGTGCTAGATTGGAGACACTCACACTTAACCCATGGATCTAAAGAGTTGGGTGGGCAGCATACAGAGGTTGTGCGATGGTGACAAACACGATGGCGTTGCGACAGGGACGGATACAGAGAATATATGGTCCTCATGCAGTGGGGGGTGCGGGGCCGGTGGCGATGTCCACAGCCAGGACGACGTGGCGTCGTCGACGGTTAGGACCGCAGCCACGGCGACGCGGCGTCTTCCACGGCCAGGACCACAGCCACGACGATGCGGCCTCTTCCATGGCCAGGACTGCAACCACATCGACCACGAGAGGACGATGAGGGGAGCAACGGCGGCGAATTTCTCAAGAGATGGAAGAGAGATTGGTTCAGCAGCGATGGGGGGTGGGGGGAGACGAAGGCTGGGACGTGTGTTCGTGGGTTCTGGGTTGTGGGTCTATCTTTTTCTTTGGGCTGTTTTTTCGAGCGAGGATGTGAGGAGCGGTGGTTGTTTTCCTGATTTTAGTCGTGCGTACGAAGGGTGGAGGTAGATGTCGATCGTTAGGAGGGAAGGTCGAACCATCACGACGGCAGATCCCCTTTAATAGTAGAGATAGGCCCTTAGACACAGAACATAAGCCTTTTGTCAGCCTTCAGCTTTGAGCTAAGGAGCGTTCAGGTTTAGACAAAAGCAACCAAAGAATTTGATTCATTTATTGTGGACGAAAACAGTGATGTAGATGTTATAAGCAGGGGAAGCCATGGGCTATGGTTGGCAAGCGTTTGTCGCCTACGTCAACATCGGCTGCTACTATGCTGTGGGCATCCCCCTTGGCTTCCTCCTCCTCGGCTTCTACTTCGTCCTCGGTGCAGTGGTAAGGCATAGGTGCATGGTTCCGGATAACTTTAGTTTGATCAACCATGCATTTTTTTACATATAACAAAATGGATGACACAAAATGTAAGGCATATGGAGTGGTATGATTGGAGGTACATTGATGCCGACTGTGATCCTAGTCTGGGTTACCTTGAGGACAGACTAGAACAAAGAGGTAAACATGGGATTCCTCTTGATCGTAATAGACACCATGACCTACAAGACCGCAATGAGTTTCTGTAAGCTCTAGCTAGACAGAGTGGCTTGAAGACCATGATATTCTAGGGATACAAATCTGAACCAACATTAAGACAAAATTAATTGTTAAGTTACACATTGCAAAGTTAAACACCCCAAAAAACCAATACACCATACTCACATTATGTTCTTTGTCAAGGGCATGTCATTATCCTCTAGCACTATTGATAGTTACCTAGTTCCCTTCTCATATGATTGCAGGTGTCCAAAGCGATGAAAAGATTGCAGAGGTGGGAAGACAAGACACCTCTATCGTCAGGGCAGGAATGACAAACATCCTATGGTTGACTTGTCTATATGATCAACATAGACGGGGTTCGTTAGCAAGTCAATCTCCCTGAAATGTGTAAAATGCGTTGTCAGAGGGATGTCCGTGAGACAGACAAAACCAGAAGACAAATTGCTTCCATGCACCCTATCGGAGGGAGGACCCATTGTCTTTGTCATCAAGATCACCCCTCCAAGCTCCTTCTCGGTGAGGTGCAGTAGTTCACCCCCATGGCTACGGGTTTACAGTAGTAGTATCTACTAGATCGGGTTCGCGCCTTGGCGCGAGGGTGCCGGTCAGAACGTTTAGACAAAGTATGAAACAACTTGTCGGTAAGAGCACAGGAATAGCATGTGTAGACAACCAATTGTGTTAGAAGCAAAACACAATGGGACTGAAGATGAACATCAGGTTATAAGATAAAATCAAGGTCGGTGCTTTCATTCGACCAGAGACAAAACACAGGACCAATATATTACTTTTTACGACAGAGAGATAGGAATTAAAATCTGAAGTCTATACATGCCTTGTTTAGAACAAAGTGAAAATAGCAACATACCACCAGGTGGTACCTTCCACTCCAAAGACAACAACGAGAATTTAAAGGCAGATATCGAGGTTGGAACAAGCAAACCATCTTAAATGTAACCGCCACAGGAGACTTGCTGCCCGGACATGTCTTGTGATAGTAAATTGCAGGGGCAGCTTTAGAGCTTGCAACATGAAGGCAAAAAATGTGGGAATATGGAATCACCATTAGATAGTCATCATCCTGTAGAGGAAAGGATAAAATAATTTTTTTACAAAAGGATATGCAGGCAAGAGTACTGCTGCTGTAAAATTACTGAAACTACTCTATAGAATTAATAGAATTAACATGATCTCCTGGAGTAGTTCAAGCAATACTGGAGTGGTTCAAGATACTAATCTTGGTGCAGCACTAAGCATGAAATACAATACTCCACAAAATTAACACAATCAAGAAAGCATCAGCAAGTTAACAATCTAACAAGACAAGTTTCAGTACAGCACCAAGTCAAAATCCACTGCAATCTCAAAACAGTGAAGTCCCATTTTAAGCTACTGCAGTCTTTCTCTTAAATCTAGTCATGCATCTGTGGAACTTGGCAGCATTCATTTAAGAATGGAGTAAATTAACTTGGCAGTATACAAACTTTAAGTAAGTTGACTTAGCATTCTACTGAAATTCCACTGCAATCTTTAAACTACTATAACCTGTCGGAAATACTCTGGAAACCCCCACAAAAAGTTCATCTTTTGTACTGAGTACCTTGAAGATGGCGTCGTAGCCGGCGAGGACCTCCTCGATCTACGTTCACTTCCTCTCCGGCTTATTCTTGTCATCCTCACTGGCTTCCTCGAGCTTGGTCTTGGCCTTGCCGGCGGCACCGGGCTTGGACTTGGGCTCCCACTTCCACTTGTGATCGAAGCGGTCGTCGTAGGGGGAGGCGAGCTCTGCCTCCCACTTGAGAGCCCGACCCCACCGTGCGGGTTCTCCTCGGCCGTCCACTTCACCTTGCAGCCCTCCGGGGAGGCGGCAGTGTAGCTATACTTGCGCCGAGCCGGCTGGGCGCCTTAGTGCGAGGGTGCCGGTCCAAATGTTGTAATTAAGCAAATAATGGTCAAGTTAGTAGGAAGGTTTGAGAAACTGTTTACATCTAAAAAATCAAAGTAACCATCCATGATAGATGAGTTTACTATAGGCCACAAATAGCAAAATAAACCAATGCAAGGTAAGCAAGGCATAGTCAATCCACAGGATAATTGATTTGCATGGTCACGACAAAAGCAGTAAGAGAATTGGCAGTGAAGTGGACACTAAAACTAAACATTTTTCTGATATTCTAAAAACTTTCATACACATAAACGATTCATTTCACAAGGGACTGAAATATACCAGGCAAGGAAATGTGAATACTGATCGAAGATGTATTAGTTATAACCTTTCATAGCAAACATTGGAGCAGAAAGTTCCTACTTGAGCTAGATGATATCAGATATAACCTTTCATTTCAATGTGAATACCGATCGAAGATGTATTAGTTAGTTATGTCACATGCAGAATGAGATACAAAAAGAGCATGTAGTATGCAAAAAAGGGAATGCAGCAACAGCGGAAAGAAACGCTAAAAGGGAACATAGAGAGCAGAAAACCAACCCAAAATGCAAGCAAGAACCTTTAAAAGGGAACATAGAGCAGCATGTGCATGAGGCATAGAAAAATGGGGTCACCTTAAGATCAAGAATCAGTGGCCCTCTCTCAGTTCAAATCAGAAGGAAAGAACCACTATTATTGATTAGAGTTATTTTTAATTAGGCAAAGCATTACAGCACTGGATCCTAAGCTATAGTTGAGGCATACAAAACTACAAGTGTCTACAATTTTCATATATAAACAATCTTTAGTATCTCAACCAGAACCAAAGCAAAAAAAAATCATGGTTAAGTAACCAGCAAATGAAGAATGAACCTTTTTGGAATTTTAAAGTAGCAAGACATGAAAAGTTCTCTTTTGCCTCCAATACTACACACATTAGGGGAGGTAGCTGCAATTTTATTGCATAGTGGGCTCAGATTCGCCTTTCCTCGATCATATAACCTACCCCATGTCATCTCTTATCACCAGATCAATCTGTTTATACAGTAGAGCTACCCTGGTTATCACTCAACAAGAATGACCATCCAAGGACAACAAGTATCACATGACCAAAAAGGATTCTAGAGACAAGAGGAAGGATCCAACTTGATACCCATAGGTGCTTCGGTTGCTCAAAGGCACACTAATTCCAGCCAAGGTAATCATCATCGCCCTAGCACGAACACCACTTGAGCATAAATAAGCAACACCTTTAAATACAAATAAAAATGGTTCAGGGTCCATTGCATAGCCGCCACGGACGCCATCACCGGCGCCGCTGATATGCCTCCCTCCTCCGTGGCCGTTGCCGCCGCCGTCGTGGTTGGTGGAGCCACCTGTGTGGGAGGGAGGGAGGCAGCTGCAGGAGCGAGTGAGAGAGGAGGCAACGGCTAGGTCTCCCACGGCAGCGGCCCCCCTTATACCCCCCCTAAGCGAAATGACCGAAATGCCCTGGTGGGGGTATGGTATTTACATTCTGATGCAATTGGAATTTTATCCGACGGCTGATGTTGATCGGGTAAATATCTAACGACCCACTGCAATTTGGATCGAGATCTGACGGTCTGTGTCGCGAGGAGATTCTGATCAGACGGCCAGAATGCCCAAATCGCTGAGGAGCCTCAGGTTGCAACTCGTCTCGTGTTTCTGAATTGAGGGTTCATTGCATAGCGGGCTCAGATTCACCTTTCCTCAATCATATAACCTACCCCCGTCATCTCTTATCACCAGATCAATCAGTTCATACAATGGAGCTGCCCTGGTTATCACTCAACAAGAATGACCATCCAAGGACAACAACAAGTATCACAGGATCAAGAAGGATTCTAGAGACAAGAGGGAGGATCCAACCTGATACACACAGGTGCCACGATTGCTCAAAGGCACACTTATTTCAGCCACGATTAATCATCATCGCCCTAGCACGAACGCCACTGATCAATCTAGCAAATCCGGGCGCATAGCTATAGGACCAGGGCATCCGCATGTAAACCAAAGCATCACATGAGCTCCTATGATAGCAACTAAACATAAACAACAGCCTGCAAACCCTAAAATGGCATGGATCCACAACTACAGAGCTCAAGTAGGAAGCAATGCATGAGTAGGGCATATAGCATCAACCAGACGAGCACCACATCAATATAGCCATGGCCATGTCCCATACAGTAGCCAAAGCAAAGGAGTGGGAGGAAGATGGACCTCACCGAGGGAGGTTGTAGCCGAGGCAGTACTCAGTGCGCGCCGGGGTGAATGAAATGCTGAAGATGTGGCGTGGAGAAGAACAGTGTAGGCGCTTGTTGTACATTCGGTTCAGGTGCGGATCAATGATTATTATTAGGCGTTGGTTGTTGGATGTTGGCCGCTCGTACAAGGAAGAACAGAATAGTACAGAGGTGATGGGCCAAGCTTCCTTGAATCATTGCAGCAATACAGAGGTGGATACAAAGATCCTAACTGAAACATACATATTTAATACAGACATAGCCCAACGAGCTTTGCCGTGAGGCGCCAAGTCATGCCTGCTGCCGGGCATGTGTTACATGCGGTGGCTCCTATAGAGACGACAAATCATGCATGTTGCTGTGGATTGAAGGTGGTGTGACGGTGACGAGAGGTGAGGCAGTAAGGGCGTCTATGTCTACCGGTATCTTCTCTAGAGGTATTCATCTATTGAGGAGTATGTAGCTGGACAAGTGATGATGGTAGAGGAGGCTTCAACGACAAGTTTGTGCAATCCGATAGAAACACAAGATCTTGCCGATGTGCGGCTGTGTAATGTTTTTGCTGAATGTGGTGGATCGAAACTCGACTTTGGGAATGAAAATCCGAGACCAAGATATGGTTGGACTCGTCATCATTGGCGCATGTGCGTCATTTTCTTCGTGAAGGCTTAGCCTAGGAGTTGTGTATTTTTCTTTTGTTTCTGTCTTTTACCATAGGGTTAGTGTTTGCTTGGAGGAGTTACTGTTACGAGGCATACGTTCTTGGATTTTCTTTTCGGTATCAAACTTATTCGACTAATGAATTTTATCTTATTAATAATATATGATTGTGTGCATTTAATGGCTGGGGTTATCGTCCTTTAAAAAGATTCAGCGAGGAGAGCACGCCGGAGCACCTGAGTATTTTCCAAGCATAGTGTATATAATCTCCGGCAAAAGTTGTCCATGAAAAATGTTGTCAGATTGATGTGATGTCATAGAATTACAAGAAGACATAAAACAAATACTCCCCTCTGTAGTGATCTAATATCTCTTTATGGAGGAAGTACATAACATGTTGCATGAATCTCCAACAAGCTGGATGGTGAGGCTTGCATAGTATATATCCTATGCACGGTAGAATTGCATTTCTTCGCAGAACAAATACAAACTTGATTCTAATTCTTATTTCTAGGCAATAGCAATAGCGTTTTAGGATGTTACACATTTTTTAATAATTGATACATGCAAAGCATAAAGATGCATCTGAACTGATGCATGGAAAAGGTATAGAGTAGTGGTCACAAAAGCTAGCAGACACAACAATAACTAAATTACTATTTTCTCCCTGGTGGCCGTTGCAGCTTCATAAAACCCCCCACACAAGCGCTGGGCTCCTCTGCGTCTTCGTTCTCAGCCACGCATGGTGCGCGCCATGGGCGGCGCCAGCGAGGCTGCGGACAGCAAGCTACAGAGCCCGCTGCTGACACCCCTGCAGCCGACGGCCGGCGGGCATGGAGCGGGCAAGCAGCTTGAGAGCATCCTGAACGACGAGTCGGTGCCGTGGGTGCATCGGATCTGCGCGGCGACGATGGTGGAGATGCGGATGCTGGTTCCCCTGGCGGCGCCCGCCGTGCTGGTGTACATGATCAACTACCTCATGTCCATGTCGACGCGGATCTTCTCCGGCCATCTCGGCACGCTCGAGCTCGCCGCCGTTTCCCTCGGCAACACCGGCATCCAGTTCTTCGCCTACGGCCTCATGGTACGTTCTTTCTTCCATTCCAACTTCTGTGAATAGTCAAGTTTTTTACCTTTTAGAAATAGAGGTTCTGCGAATAGTCACGTAGGTGTGCATAGGGATTCGGATATTTGGAACTCGGCTGCATATGAACTGTGATTCAGTTGAACTCCTTGACACGCATTTAAAAGGGACAAAAAAAAAAGAAAGAGAAATGCGTGTCTGATCCACATCGACGGCTGGTAGTACTAAAAGATTCGGAACAAGGGGGGAGGGGGCTAATGACATGTATTGTTTTGATTGCTTCGTACAGCTTAGAGTATTGATTGTACTAGATGATGATCCACGCGTTGCTATGAGAACCTTGCTAAAAGAAATGCATAAAAATTGCTAAAAAAACATCTAACCTAATGTAAAAGCAAATGTAAGCTTAAAAGAAAATACAAAGGGTATAAAAATGAATTATAATTAAAAGAATGTCATTTCTACCTAAAGTGCGAAGGGTGAACTACATAGGTAACGTCAATACATAATCAAATGCAAAAGTTGACTTATGAGTAACATGCATGAACATATGATGTGGCGGCGCTGCATTCATAGAGTAATGCTAAAATATGTAATTTATGACTTGCATGTATGATTTGCTTATGTGGCATGGTTGCATGTCTAGGAAGAAAAATATAGCGGTTGTAGCTATTTAGGAATAGAAGATACTGGAGGCTATGCACGCTTCGTTGCGCCATTCTTACTCATGGGATAATCATTTTTCTTTAGCAGGTTATTGTGGCCGGTTGTTTTGTTTTCGTTTTATGTGTTTTACTTTAGTTTTAGTTATGTTCTGGTGGTCTTTTTGTTTCGCATATCGTGTTATGGTGTTGCTAGAGACATTACTTGTTTTGAGAGGAGAGTGGAGTTGTTTGGCACGTGATTGCGGTGTCCTTACAAATTTTGATGTCATTGTCAGCTGGTGGTTATTGTGTGAGCCCCTTGGAAGCACCTATTCCCTATTGAAACCATGGGCGCCATGCAAATTACATTACAAGTTGTACCATTCACAAGGTGCCATGCATTCACAAATGCAAATTCAATTTAGCTTGACTGGACACCTCGATAGAGTTGTCAGTTTGTCAAATCCAGTACAAATATTTTTGTGGGGGGTTTAATTGGGTCACAACACATGTGAAGTAGTAGTCATTTTTCTAAAAGAGGTAGATTTATTTAATTGAGAAACAAGGACGTCACAGAGTTTTACAATCTCTTCAGGCCCCGAGTGGAACCACAACAGCCGTGCTAAACAGTGGCTAATCACAACAGCCGTGCTAAAATTTGGGAGTAAAGAAAATCTTATGTTGAGCCAACTAGCCAGCTAGCCTTAACATTTTATCGAGTTGCTACTAGTACACGTCATCCTATTTTTTTTTTACAGTGACTACACGCAATCAATTTTGTTGGACCCGGTGCCATGGCAACAGTTTGCACTCAGTTCATCACGGCTGCATGCCCCCAGCGCACTGCTCTGACATCACGGGCTGTCCCCCATCCCCGTTGAAGTGTTTGCGACGAGATACTCAGAATCATTTGTGGCCATGTCATCCACAAACTCACAAAGTCCGCTCTCCATATAAAATAATAAATACAATGCTATACTACTACCAACTGTATCTGGCAAACGCGTCAGATGCATGGATACATAAATGCTTTCGACAGAGTTAAACTACATTGATACTCTATTATAACATTCAATTATGCTTGGAAAAGTATTTTTCATTCAATTATATTCTACTACTTATATTCAATAAATGTTGTTACAATTATACATAATCAAATAATAAGTCATACGTATCTCAAATTTGGCTTCCATGTTATCAACCCATAATTTTCATTAATCAATTCCCACAACAACGTGCGGGGTATTTTCTAGTTAAAAATTAAGCACAAACCGAAATCAACAGCTCACAAAAAAGGACCCACTGCAGTTTAAATAAATTAACGAAAACACTAACACCCACACGTGTGGGCGTTATCCAACTCGCCCACACGCCTGAATCGTCGTTCACTGTCTTTTGCACGAATCTTGACACGAAAAAAGTGGATTTGGTGTGCCACGTAGGACGGGGCTGATGTGTGGGCGTTGGAAAGTTTGCCCACACGCCCGCACCACGCTGTTTGCCAGCTGCATTGTGTGGGCGAACTGCTTTTCGCTCACACAGTCACCAATTAGGTCATGCGCGTGTGAGTGAATTGCTTTTCACCCACACGACACTACTACCTTGTGGATGGCAACTGCAGTTACGCGAACATGGCAACTTGGTACACACACATGGCAACTGTGATTCTTTGCTACATGGCAACTGCAGTTACGCGAATATGGCAACTCGGTACACACACATTGCAACTGTGATTCCTTGCTACACGGCAACTGTAGTTGCGCATACGTGGCAACCAGATAAACATACATAGCAACTGTGATTAACAATACATGGCAACTATGGTTGGACCACACGTGGCAACTAGGTAAATACACATGACAACTACTGTTTTGACCATATGTGGCAAGTAGTTAATCACGCACGACAACTACGGTTTGATTACACGCAGCAACTACCATAAATTAGACATGGCAACTATAGTTAACCAAAACAGATAGAGTTGCCATGCTTTTACAACTACACTTGCCATTCCGGAAAACTACATCTGCCAACCAGGCTGGCAACTAAGTCGTCATCCCGCGGGGTACCTAACGTAGCTGCATCAGGACGTGTGGGCATTTTTGCTTCATGCCACACGCACGGGATGGAGATGAGTAGTATTTGTTGGGCGTGTGGCACGAAGTAGCCGCGCCCACACGTGTGGGCAATTCTAATGTCCGCCCACACACAGCCCGTGTGGGCTGCTCCTGCTCACATCACACACGGTGTGTGGGTACATGTCGTATATACCACACGTGTGGCAGTTATCGGCGTCCTAAATTAATCATATTTAGTACTTTGCGGATGGACAGTTCAAAAGTTCATCAAATCTGGGATGCTAATGACTAAGAAAGATCAATGGCTGGATATTCTACAGGGAACTACTACCAAACTTTATAGTACTTCCTCCGTTAACAAATATAAGACGTTGTGAATATTTTAATATGGACTACATATATACTGAAATGAGTGAAGTGACACACTATAACATGTTTATATACATCCGATTTATAAAAAAGTTAGGACATCTTATATTTATCAGCGGAGGAGTAGACAATAATTAGTGGTAAATTCCCGCTACTTCGAAATTCTACTACAAATCTGACTTCCACACAGGATTTTGATGTTAGAAACTGTTTTATGTTCAAATTTCACATTATAAAATTTTCAGTTTTGACTTCCAATTAGTAGTCTGATGTAGAGATTTATTTTGAGTTAAGATCTCGTATTACAGAACTTCCCTATTCAACCCAAAGTTTTTTTTTTCACCTAGGCATGTTATAATCAATGTCGACATATCCTGCAGGAAGCTACCTGCACGATCACAAAGTACTGTTTTGTTTCCCCAGCAAAAATGTTCTTCCCGTTGTAAGAAAATGTACATACCAAAAAACTGGTCGTCCCTTGCTAAAAAATGTTCACACATTTTAAAAAATACGCCCGCAAAAAGAACATTTTAAAAAATACGTGTACTTTTTGTCCCTTGGAAAATATATCTACAATCATTTTTATATGAACTAGTCCATGTATAGTTACCCAAACCATATTGGTCACTGTTATATCATAAAAAACGTGTACGTTATATAATTTGGAATGGAGGAATTTATTTGGGGTAAACATTTTGGAATGGAGTAATCAACATAATTGTCAATAGGAACAAACCAAAGTATCGCTGCATTTAGTAGAATATATGCTAGTTTTACTTGGCCAGCCAACTAGTTCTGAGACATATGTATGTACTATTTTAATTAAATATTCAAATAAAACATTTTACAGAAACGGTTTAGGATAAAATCTGCAATAACCCACATGTAGTAAAGTGCTTGAATCTTGCCGATTTCTGAAGTGCAAGAAATGTCGTTGAGAGCAAGTTTAATAGTATAGCCAACAACGGGCTATATAAAGTTGTCAAGCCATTTATAACTAACCTGATAGCCCACTCATATAATAGTTAGTCATACCTGATTGTTGTGCTGATAATATGTGGCCCGTATTTCTCCCACAAAAATGGTGCCGGGGCACGTGTTAAAGCCGTCGGTAAATCTACAACCCATTTCTCTTCTCTCTCCTATGCTCTTTCCTCCAACTAGACAAAAATCTGATCTGACATATCTTATAACCGGCTTATAACAGTTCCAATTTCTAGACGATCGTGGCTGCCTCTACTAAACAAACAACAGTACCGCACCAAACAAATGTTGCACATTTTTAATTGTTCAAAATATTCTAAAAAAAATTAGTACATTCACGCTACATCAGTGTAGGCTGTCAGAAAATTTGAAGTCAAAATTCAAAACATAGCTAGGAAAGCAAAAAATGATAAATTTGACACTGAATAGTACTACCTCCGTTTCAGTTTACAAGTCCTACGCGTATACCTAGGTTGCCAATTTTATCACCTTAATATAAACTATATAACACAAAAATTATACGATTTAAAAATAGAACATCTGAAGTTTATATTGGTATATTTTTTGTAATATATGACTTGTATTAGGTTGGTCAAATTGACGACCTAGGGGCACGCACACGCCCTGTAAACTGAGAGAGAGGTAGTACATAACATAGTTGGGCTTTAGATTTTACCCATTATCATATTATGTCAAATTTGTCATTTTTATATCTCAAGAAATATTTTAAATTTTGAGACGAAATTGTGTGAGAACATGCAGCGATCAATGTTGTGTCAATATGCTAAATTTGTTTTTAGTTTTTTAAACATTCTATAGCATCCGGTGCAGCGATAGCACCATAAGTGTGGGTGCGCCGGATACATTCCGTTGCAAAATACCTGTTGATAACTCTGCAATGGTTTGCAGCTTGGCATGGGGAGCGCGGTGGAGACGCTGTGCGGGCAGGCGTACGGCGCAAACAAGTTGGACATGCTGGGCATCTACATGCAACGCTCCACCGTGCTGCTCATGGCCACCGGCGTCCCTATCACCGTCCTCTACGTGTTCTCCCGCCCCATCCTCATCCTCCTCGGCGAGTCCCCTGAGATCGCACGCGCCGCGGCCATCTACGTGCACGGCCTCATCCCGCAGATCTTCGCCTACGCCGCCAACTTCCCGATCCAGAAATTCTTGCAGGCGCAGAGCATTATAGCGCCGAGCGCCTACATCTCGGTAGCCACGCTCGTCGTCCACCTCGTCCTCAGCTACCTCGTCGTCTACCAGTTTGGGCTGGGGCTTCTGGGCGCCTCGTTCATGCTCAGCACCAGCTGGTGGATCATCGTCATCGGGCAGTTCGTCTACATCATCACAAGCAGCCGATGCCGCCTCACGTGGACTGGATTCTCCCTGCAGGCATTCTCCGATCTGCCTGAATTTTTGAAGCTATCCCTTGCCTCTGCTGTCATGCTCTGCCTGGAGACTTGGTACTTCCAGATACTGGTGCTCATTGCTGGCTTCCTCAAGGACCCCGAAATGGCTCTCGCATCGCTCGCTGTTTGGTAATTGATTTTAGTGAAACTTCTCTTTAATAACTGTACATAAATTGATTGCTGCCATTGTTCAGAATCAGATGATGACCCAATTAATCATTCTGTTGTGTTTGTGTGTGTTCGCAGCATGACCATTTCTGAATGGGTGCTCATGATTCCACTTGGATTCTACGCAGCAACCAGGTAAATAAGTTGTCATTCTATAGTTTTCACTTGCATCAGTTTGTAGCAGTTGAAATAAACTAGATTCTTACATGTTTAACGAGCAATGCAGTGTCAGGGTGAGCAATGAGCTTGGTGCGGGCAACCCCAAGTCAGCGGCATTCTCAGTTGTGGTGGTGACAATGTTGTCATTCGTCCTATCAGTTATAATCTCGGTAGTCATCCTGCTCTGTAGTGATTACACCAGCTACATTTACACCAACGGCGAAAATGTGGCAGTAGCCGTGTCCAAGATGACCCCACTCCTGGCACTCACCATAATCCTCAATGGCATCCAACCAGTACTATCAGGTATACTAGAATAGAAAGAGAGAGAAATGGTCCAAGGTTTGTGGCTGTTTGGGGGTTGTATTATGCTCACTGGTAATTCACTACTCCCTTCATGCATCCCATTTTAGTTGTCGAGCAAACGGATGTATCTAGCACTAAAACAACGTCTAGATACATCCATTTCCACGACAACTAACATGGGACGGAGGGAGTAGTATGTAGCCCTCACTTAAGCTAAATATCAATGGCCTCACGAAATTCACAACTTTTTCAAACATGCTTTTAGACACAAACACAAGCCTTTTGTCACCCTTCAACTTTAAGCTAAAGAGCTCTCAGCTTTAGACAAAAGCAACCAAAGATTTTGATTCATTTATTGTGGGCACACAATGATGTAGATGATATAAGCAGGGGTAGCCGTGGGCTGTGGTTGGCAAGCGTTTGTCGCCTATGTCAACATCGGCTGCTACTATGCCGTGGGCATCCCCCTTGGCTTCCTCCTTGGCTTCTACTTCGACCTCGATGCAGTGGTAAGGAACCTATGCATGGTTCTAGATAACTTTAGCTTGATCAATCATGCATTTCTTACTTATAACAAAGTGGATGACACAAAATGTAGGGCATATGGAGTGGTATGATTGGAGGTACATTGATGCCGACTGTGATCCTAGTGTGGGTTACCTTGAGGACAGACTGGAACAAAGAGGTAAACATGGGATTCCCCTCAATCATAATAGACATCACGACCTACAAAGCCACAATGAATGGATACAAATCTGAACCAACATTAAGAGAAAATTAATTATTAAATTACACACTGCAAAGTTAAACATCCCCAGAATACTAATACGCCATAGTCACATTATGTTCCTTGTCAAGGGCATGCCATTATCATCTAGCACTATAGATAGTTACCTAGTTAACTAAGAGAAACATATTGCCTTCTCATATGATTGCAGGTGGCTGATGCTATGAAAAGATTGCAGAGGTGGGAAGGCAATACACCTCTATTGGCAGGACAAGAATGACAAACATCCTATGGTTGACTTGTCTACATAATCAATAGAGACAGGGTTCGTTAGCAAGTCGATCTCCCTGAAATATGTAAAATACGTTGTCAGAGGGATGACCGCGAGACAGAGAGGAAACCATAAGACAAATTGCTGACACCCTATCGGAGGGGGACTCATTGTATTTGTCATCAAGATCACCACCAAGCTCCTTCTCGGCGAGGTCCAGTAGTTCACCCCTTGGCTATGTGTTTACAGTAGTATCTATGTTGTCACATATTTCATATGTGCTTCAATGTCAAGATAGGTGTTGAACATGATTATGATTATCTATGCAATTCTTCCGGTGGATGTTTTGTTATGAGTTAAATTAGTCAATATGTTGTTGTTATGATGAATGGAATATTAATTCATGCAGGCATAGGATCTTCTTTCTATTAGTCTATTGGTTACCTCAAGCCGGATTCGACCCTTGTAGTACTATGACTTTTTTCCCTAGAGACCCTAGATTTATTGAACCATCCGAAGTATGGAGCTGGCAAGGGACATCTTACAAGTCCTTAGCATCTCAATTAGTTCTTGTTTGTCGGATCAAATAATGTGAGTATTAGAAACACAAAACTACTACCAAAAAGGGAGAAAGGCGAAGACAATATCCTACATACAAATGCACTTCGAGGCCCAACAAGATAGTAAAGCTACAATGTAATGATGCAACTCATGTAGGAAATAAATTGTATCTGATTAAATAAAAAATGGATTGATGCAGGTCTCCATGGGGATCAACATTGATATGGGGTATTATCAAGATCATCTAGAAGGTCACGTAATCTAGCTTAAAATCAGCACTACGAGACTTGTCATCACCAAGCATGTCATCATATTTCTCATTGTCTAGAAGAGCATCATGCTTTGTAGCAAATTGTCATCCATGCTTCTTGTTTTGTGCTTTTCCTCTTCCAGTTGACTATATGTAAGCAAATGCCTAGGTGTTGAACAGTTGTGAGGCCAATGCTCATCATTTCCACACCTAAAACAACCATATTGTTTATTACATGGTTCAACACTTTGTATATGCCTTCTTGAATTTTCATCTATCTCTTTTGTTTTACTCTTTTTTTTGAATGAACTACCCATATTCTTTTATCTCCCTTAGCATTACCCATTGTCCTTTCTGCGACCAATGGAACTTTCAGTATTTCAAATGATGGAATTGTTGGGTTTCGTAGTAATTTCAAAATTTTCCTACGCACACACAAGATCATGGTGATGCATAGCAACGAGAGGGGAGAGTGTTGTCTACGTACCCACGCAGACCGACTGCGGAAGCGTTGACGCAACGTAGAGGAAGTAGTCGTACGTCTTCCCGATCGGACTGATCCAAGCACCGTTACTCCGGCACCTCCGAGTTCTTAGCACACGTACAGCTCGATGACGATCCCCGGGCTCCGATCCAGCAAAGCGTCGGGGAAGAGTTCCATCAGCACGACGGCGTGGTGACGATCTTGATGTTCTACCGACGCAGGGCTTCGCCTAAGCACTACAACGATATGATCGAGGTGGAATATGGTGGCAGGGGGCACCGCACACGGCTAAGGAACGATCTCAAGGATCAACTTGTTTGTCTAGAGGTGCCCCCTGCCTCCGTATATAAAGGATCCAAGGGGGAGGGTGCGGCCGGCCAGGAGGAGGGCGCAGGAGGAGTCCTACTCCTACCGGCAGTAGGACTCCCTCCCCCCCAATCCTAGTTGGAATAGGATTCCCCGAGGGGGGAAAGAGAGAGAGGGGGCCGACCACCTCTCCTTGTCCTAATAGGACTAGGGGAGGGGGGAGGCGCGCAGCCCACCTTGGGCTGCCCCTTTTACCTTTCCACTAAAGCCCATTAAGGCCCATATGGCTCCCGGGGGGTTCCGGTAACCTCCCGGTACTCCGGTAAAATCCCGATTTCACCCGGAACACTTCCGATATCCAAACATAGGCTTCCAATATATCAATCTTTATGTCTCGACCATTTCGAGACTCCTCGTCATGTCCGTGATCACATCCGGGACTCCGAACTAACTTCGGTACATCAAAAATGCATAAACTCATAATAATTGTCATCGTAACGTTAAGCGTGCGGACCCTACGGTTCGAGAATAATGCAGACATGACTGAGACACATCTCCGGTCAATAACCAATAGCGGGACCTGGATGCCCATATTGGATCCTACATATTCTACGAAGATCTTTATCGGTCAGACCGCATAACAATATACGTTGTTCCCTTTGTCATCGGTATGTTACTTGCCCGAGATTCGATCGTTGGTATCCAATACCTAGTTCAATCTCGTTACCGGCAAGTCTCTTTACTCGTTCTGTAATACATCATCCCGCAACTAACTCATTAGTTGCAATGCTTGCAAGGCTTATGTGATGTGCATTACCGAGAGGGCCCAGAGATACCTCTCCGACAATCGGAGTGACAAATCCTAATCTCGAAATACGCCAACCCAACATCTACCTTTGGAGACACCTGTAGAGCACCTTTATAATCACCCATTTACGTTGTGACGTTTGGTAGCACACAAAGTGTTCCTCCGGCAAACGGGAGTTGCATAATCTCATAGTCATAGGAACATGTATAAGTCATGAAGAAAGCAATAGCAACATACTAAACGATCGGGTGCTAAGCTAATGGAATGGGTCATGTCAATCAGATCATTCAACTAATGATGTGACCTCGTTAATCAAATAACAACTATTTGTTCATGGTTAGGAAACATAACCATCTTTGATTAACGAGCTAGTTAAGTAGAGGCATACTAGTGACACTCTATTTGTCTATGTATTCACACAAGTATTATGTTTCCGGATAATACAATTCTAGCATGAATAATAAACATTTATCATGATATAAGGAAATAAATAATAACTTTATTATTACCTCTAGGGCATATTTCCTTCAGTCTCCCACTTGCACTAGAGTCAATAATCTAGATCACATCACCATGTGATTAACATCGATAGTTCACATCATCATGTGATTAATACCCATAGTTCACATCGCCATGTGACCAACGCCCAAAGGGTTTACTAGATTCAGTAATCTAGTTCACATCGCTATGTGATTAACACTCAAAGAGTACTAAGGTGTGATCATGTTTTGCTTGTGAGAGAATCTTAGTCAACGGGTCTTTCACATTCAGATCCGTATTTATTTTGAAAAATTCTATGTCTACAATGCTCTGCACGGAGCTACTCTAGCTAATTGCTCCCACTTTCAATATGTATCAAGATTGAGACTTAGAATCATCTAGATCAATGTCAAAAACTTGCATCGACGTAACCCTTTACGACGAACCTTTTTGTCACGTCCATAATCGAGAAACATATCCTTATTTCACTAAGGATAATTCTGACCGCTGTCCAGTGATCTACTCCTAGATCACTATTGTACTCCCTTGCTTAACATAGGGTATACAATAGATCTGGTACACAGCATGGCATACTTTATAGAACCTATGGCTGAGGCATAGGGAATGACTTTCATTCTCTTTCTATCTTCTGCCGTGGTCGGGCTTTGAGTCTTACTCAACTTCACACCTTGTAACACAGGCAAGAACTCTTTCTTTGACTGTTCCATTTTGAACTACTTCAAAATCTTGTCAAGGTATGTACTCATTGAAAAAACTTATAAAGCGTCTTGATCTATCTCTATAGATCTTGGAGCTCAATATGTAAGCAGCTTCACCGAAGTCTTTCTATGAAAAACTCCTTTAAAACACTCCTTTATGCTTTACAGAATAATTCTACATTATTTCCGATCAACAATATGTCATTCACATATACTTATCAGAAATGCTGTAGTGCTCCCACTCACTTTCTTGTAAATACAGGCTTCACCGCAAGTCTGTATAAAACTATATGCTTTGATCAGCTCATCAAAGTGTATATTCCAACTCCGAGATGCTTGTACTAGTCCACAGATGGATCGGTAGAGCTTGCACATTTTGTTAGCACCTTTCGGATTGACAAAACCTTTTGGTTGCATCATATACAACTCTTCTTTAATAAATCCATTAAGGAATACAGTTTTGTTTATCCATTTGCCAGATTTCATAAAATGCGGCAATTACTAACATGATTCGGACAGACTCAAGCATAGATACGAGTGAGAAACTCTCATCGTAGTCAACACCTTGAACTTGTCGAAAACCTTTTGCGACAATTCTAGCTTTGTAGATAGTAACACTACTATCAGCGTCCGTCTTCCTCTTGAAGATCCATTTATTCTCAATTGCTTGCCGATCATCGGGCAAGTTAACCAAAGTCCAAACTTTGTTCTCATACATGGACCATATCTCAGATTTCATGGCCTCAAACCATTTCGCGGAATCTGGGCTCATCATCGCTTCCTCATAGTTCGCAAGTTCGTCATGGTCTAGTAACATGACTTCCAGAACAGGATTACCGTACCACACTGGTGCGGATCTTACTCTGGTTTACCTACGAGATTCGGTAGTAACTTGATCTGAAGTTACATGATCATCATCATTAGCTTCCTCACTAATTGGTGTAGTAGTCACAAGAATAGATTTCTGTGATCTACTTTCCAATAAGGGAGAAGGTACAATTACCTTATCAAGTTTTTCTACTTTCCTCCCACTCACTTCTTTCGAGAGAAACTCCTTCTCTAGAAAGTTTCCGAATTTAGCAACAAAAGTATTGCCTTCGGATCTGTGATAGAAGGTGTATCCAATAGTTTCCTTTGGATATCCCATGAAGACACATTTCTCCGATTTGGGTTTGAGCTTATCAGGTTGAAGCCTTTTCACATAAGCATTGCAATCTCAAACTTTAAGAAACGACAGCTTAGGTTTCTTGCCAAACCATAGTTCATACGGTGTCGTCTCAACGGATTTAGATGGTGCCCTATTTAACGTGAATGCAGCTGTCTCTAATGCATAACCCCAAAAAGATAGTGGTAGATCGGTAAGAGACATCATAGATCACACCATATCTAATAAAGTACGGTTATGACGTTCGGACACACCATTATGCTGTGGTGTTCCAGGTGGCATGAATTTGTGAAACTATTCCACATTGTTTTAATTGAAGACCAAACTCATAACTCAAATATTTTTCTCCGCGATCAGATCGTAGAAACCTTATTTTCTTATTACGATCATTTTCCACTTCACTCTGAAATTCTTTAAACTTTTCAAATGTTTCAGACTTATGTTTCATCAAGTAGATATACCCATATCTGCTCAAATCATCTGTGAAGGTCAGAAAATAACGATAATCGCCGCGAGCCTTAACACTCATCGGATCGCATACATCAGTATGTATTATTTCCAATAAGTCAGTTGCTCGCTCCATTGTTCCGGAGAACGGAGTTTTTAGTCATCTTGCCCATGAGGCACGGTTCGCAAGCATCAAGTGATTCATAATCAAGTGATTCCAAAAGCCCATCAGCATGGAGTTTCTTCATGCGCTTTACACCAATATGACCTAAACGGTAGTGCCACAAATAAGTTGCACTTATCATTATTAACTTTGCATCTTTTGGTTTCAATATTATGATTATGTGTATCACTACGATCGAGATCCAACGAACTATTTTTATTGAGTGTGTAACCATATAAGGTTTTATTCATGTAAACAGAATAACAATTTATTCTCTTACTTAAATGAATAACCGTATTACAATAAACATGATCAAATCATATTCATGCTCAACGCAAACACCAAATAACACTTATTTAGGTTCAACACTAATCCCGAAATTATAGGGAGTGTGCGATGATGATCATATCAATCTTGGAACCACTTCCAACACACATCGTCACTTCACCCTTAACTAGTCTCTGTTTATTCTGCAACTCCCGTTTCGAGTCACTAATCTTTAGCAACTGAACTAGTATCAAATACTTAGGGGTTGCTATAAACACTAGTAAAGTACACATCAATAACATGTATATCAAATATACCTTTGTTCACTTTGCCATCCTCCTTATCCGCCAAATACTTGGGGCAGTTCCGTTTCCAGTGACCAGTCCTTTTGCAGTAGAAGCACGTAGTCTCAGGCTTAGGTATAGACATGGGCTTCTTTACTTGAGCAGCAACTCGCTTGCCGTTCTTCTTGAAGTTCCCCTTCTTCCCTTTGCCCTTTCCTTGAAACTAGTGGTCTTGTCAACCATCAACACTTGATGTTTTTCTTGATTTCTACCTTCGTCGATTTCAGCATCACGAAGTGCTTGGGAATCGTTTCCGTTATCCCTTGCATATTATAGTTCATCACGAAGTTCTACTAACTTGGTGATGGTGACTAGAGAATTCTGTCAATCACTATCTTATCTGGAAGATTAACTCCCACTTGATTCAAGCGATGTAGTACCCAGACAATCTGAGCACATGCTCACTAGTTGAGCGATTCTCCTCCATCTTTTAGCTATAGAACTTGTTGGAGACTTCATGTCTCTCAACTCGGGTATTTGCTTGAAATATTAACTTCAACTCCTGGAACATCTCATATGGTCCATGACGTTCAAAATGTCTTTGAAGTCCCGATTCTAAGCCATTAAGCATGGTGCACTAAACTATCAAGTAGTCATCATATTGAGCTAACCAAACATTCATAACGTCTGCATCTGCTCCTGCAATAGGTCTGTCACCTAGCGGTGCATCAAGGACATAATTCTTCTGTGCAGCAATGAGGATAAACCTCAGATCACGGATCCAATCCGCATCATTGCTACTAACATTTTTCAACACAATTTTCTCTAGGAACATATCAAAATAAACACAGGGAAGAAACAACGCGAGCTATTGATCTACAACATAATTTGCAAAATACTACCAGGACTAAGTTCATGATAAATTTAAGTTCAATTTAATCATATTACTTAAGAACTCCCACTTAGATAGACATCCCTCTAATCCTCTAAGTGATCACGTGATCCAAATCAACTAAACCATAACCGATCATCACGTGAAATGGATTAGTTTTCAATGGTGAACATCATTATGTTGATCATATCTACTATATGATTCACGCTCGACCTTTCGGTCTCCGTGTTTCGAGGCCATATCTGCATATGCTAGGCTCGTCAAGTTTAACCTGAGTATTCTGCGTGTGCAAAAACTGGCTTGCACTCGTTGTAGATGGACGTAGAGCTTATCACACCCGATCATCACGTGGTGTCTGGGCACGACGAACTTTGACAACGGTGCATACTCAGGGAGAACACTTCTTGATAATTAGTGAGAGATCATCTTAAAATGCTACCGTCAAACGAAGCAAAATAAGATGTATAAAAAGATAAACATCACATGCAATCAATATAAGTGATATGATATGGCCATCATCATCTTGTGCTTGTGATCTCCATCTCCGAAGCACCGTCATGATCACCATCGTCACCGGCGCGACACCTTGATCTCCATCGTAGCATCATTGTCGTCTCGCCAATCTTATGCTTCCACGACTATCGCTACCGCTTAGTGGTAAAGTAAAGCATTACATCGCGATTGCATTGCATACAATAAAGCGACAACCATATGGCTCCTGCCAGTTGCCGATAACTCGGTTACAAAACATGATCATCTCATACAATAAAATTCAGCATCATGCCTTGACCATATCACATCACAACATGCCCTGCAAAAACAAGTTAGACGTCCTCTACTTTGTTGTTGCAAGTTTTACGTGGCTGCTACTGGCTTAAGTAAGAACCAATCTCACCTACGCATCAAAACCACAACGATAGTTTGTCAAATAGACTCCGTTTTAACCTTCGCAAGGACCGGGCGTAGCCACACTCGGTTCAACTAAAGTTGGAGAGACAGTCGCCCGCAAGCCACCTATGTGCAAAGCACGTCGGGGGAACCGGTCTCGCGTAAGCATACGCGTAATGTTGGTCTGGGTCGTCTCATCCAACAATACCGCCGAACCAAAGTATGACATGCTGGTAGGTAGTATGACTTATATCGCCCACAACTCACTTGTGTTCTACTCGTGCAAATAACATCAAACCATAAAACCTAGGCTCGGATGCCACTGTTGGGTTTCGTAGTAATTTCAAAATTTTCCTACGCACACGCAACATCATGGTGATGCATAGCAACGAGAGGGGAGAGTGTTGTCTACGTACCCACGCAGACCGACTGCGGAAGCGTTGACGCAACGTAGAGGAAGTAGTCGTACGTCTTCCCGATCCGACCGATCCAAGCACCGTTACTCCGGCACCTCCGAGTTCTTAGCACACGTACAGCTCGATGACGATCCCCGGGCTCCGATCCAGCAAAGCGTCGGGGAAGAGTTCCGTCAGCACGACGGCGTGGTGACGATCTTGATGTTCTACCGACGCAGGGCTTCGCCTAAGCACTACAACGATATGATCGAGGTGGAATATGGTGGCAGGGGGCACCGCACACGGCTAAGGAACGATCTCAAGGATCAACTTGTTTGTCTAGAGGTGCCCCCTGCCTCCGTATATAAAGGAGCCAAGGGGGAGGGTGCGGCCGGCCAGGAGGAGGGCGCAGGAGGAGTCCTACTCCTACCGAGAGTAGGACTCCCCCCCCCAATCCTAGTTGGAATAGGATTCCCCGAGGGGGGAAAGAGAGAGAGGGGGGCGGCCACCTCTCCTTGTCCTAATAGGACTAGGGGAGGGGGGAGGCGCGCAGCCCACCTTGGGCTGCCCCTTTTACCTTTCCACTAAAGCCCATTAAGGCCCATATGGCTCCCGGGGGGTTCCGGTAACCTCCCGGTACTCCGGTAAAATCCCGATTTCACCCGGAACACTTCCGATATCCAAACATAGGCTTCCAATATATCAATCTTTATGTCTCGACCATTTCGAGACTCCTCGTCATGTCCGTGATCACATCCGGGACTCCGAACTAACTTTGGTACATCAAAAATGCATAAACTCTTAATAATTGTCATCGTAACGTTAAGCGTGCGGACCCTATGGTTCGAGAATAATGCAGACATGACTGAGACACATCTCCGGTCAATAACCAATAGAGGGACCTGGATGCCCATATTGGCTCCTACATATTCTACGAAGATCTTTATCGGTCAGACCGCATAATAACATACGTTGTTCCCTTTGTCATCGGTATGTTACTTGCCCGAGATTCGATCGTCGGTACCCAATACCTAGTTCAATCTCGTTACCGGCAAGTCTCTTTACTCGTTCTGTAATACATCATCCCGCAACTAACTCATTAGTTGCAATGCTTGCAAGGCTTATGTGATGTGCATTACCGAGAGGGCCCAGAGATACCTCTCCGACAATCGGAGTGACAAATCCTAATCTCGAAATACGCCAACCTAACATCTACCTTTGGAGACACCTGTAGAGCACCTTTATAATCACCCATTTACGTTGTGACGTTTGGTAGCACACAAAGTGTTCCTCCGGCAAACGGGAGTTGCATAATCTCATAGTCATAGGAACATGTATAAGTCATGAAGAAAGCAATAGCAACATACTAAACGATCGGGTGCTAAGCTAATGGAATGGGTCATGTCAATCAGATCATTCAACTAATGATGTGACCTCGTTAATCAAATAACAACTATTTGTTCATTGTTAGGAAACATAACCATCTTTGATTAACGAGCTAGTTAAGTAGAGGCATACTAGTGACACTCTGTTTGTCTATGTATTCACACATGTATTATGTTTCCGGTTAATACAATTCTAGCATGAATAATAAACATTTATCATGATATAAGGAAATAAATAATAACTTTATTATTGCCTCTAGGGCATATTTCCTTCAGGAATTTACTCTAAGCATAACATGGTACGCCTGGGACAAGCACTATGATTCTTCAGAAGTACATTTTTCTTCCCTACAACCAATATGACAGACATAAACTCATAATAGTTGGCATGATCCATATACACGTATTGCTCTTTTTCTTAGAGGATGCATGTAATGCTCTCGCAATACCATATTTGTGGGATGGAAGGAAGATACGAACATACGGTCTTGTCTATAGTATCAGCATGGGTAACTTTCCCATTACACAATTTTAATTGAGAGACAACCTTGTTCATGGCTGAGTTTTATGATGTCACAGACTTGAAGTATTGTAAGTGTAGGTTTATCCATTCATTCCGTGCTTGTGTAAGCATGACTAGCCTTTGATGTTCGTAGCAACCCTTCAGGGATTTCCATAGATTGGGTACATCTTCGGGTCTGAGTTCAAGTGGTGTCTCAAGAAAAGCAAAGATTTCACATTTTTAGAAACAAAAGGGCCAATTGTCCTAGTTTTAGGCTGGTTGGTAGTCTGGGCGAGGGATCGTGATGTAAGAGAATCTTAGCATACATATCCCATGTGAGGTAGTTGTTGCCATCCATGGTAAGCTTAAAAATTTATTTTGATGTGATCCCTGACATTTCATGTATTATCACTGAATATATATTTACTTTATATAAATAAAGGGGCATGACTTGCGCCTGCTTCGTTATCTATTTGCCTTATATGAAACAAACAAGCACCAAAAATATCCTAGTGTGCTCAAGTCTATGATCTAGAACACATAAATATTCCAGGATCTATTTTTTTACCAGATGCTTCAGTATCTAGTTGAGCATGCCCTCGCAAAGACCTGGTGCTCTTGATTCACCAACAAAGAAGAACAATGTAAGCCAAGAAGAGGACAAATTGACATACTATTCCCTTAGAGAAATTCGTGATGATAATGTGTTGTGAAACTTGGGGAGACACAGGGGTCATTCGATCGCACTTACCAATGACATAATTCAGTCAAGCAGAAGAACAATGAACACAACATCTAGGGAGAGAGCTTATGAGTTCTTTCTTTATCAATCTTTCGCGGACCATTGTACAAAAGAAAATGAGATACTTCACAGACTACTATCTAAAACTCTCTAGATGGAAGGTTATGTATATATACCCACCCAGTTCTTAGCTCATAAGCAATCTTGCTTCAAAGTTTGCTTGACATCTTGGTCAACAACCTTATTGACTTCTCAAACTTTATCTACAAGATACCTGGATTGGGAGGTGCTATCTTACACCAATGTATGGGAATACAAGTTTTTGGTCCCCCAAGTGTAAGTTTTTGTGGCTATCACACAAGTTTCCCTTAGTTGAGAACAATAGCCTAGGTCATCAATTCTGCAACACGGATCAAGAACCTGACTGTGTCCCCCAATGAGTTATGAGTGTGGCCAAAACTTGTTTGCTAGTTGCAACAAGTTATGAGTGTGGCCAAAAGTTTTTTTTTTTGTATTTTCAAAATAAGTAATTACGGATAATAAAAGTGCATGTAAAATTAAACTTGTTGTTGTTGTTGTTGTTGTTGCTCTCCAAGTAAGAGTGACTTATAAATATAGGAATAGGTACGTGCACTGAACAATGAGAGAATTCATGACAAACTATAGACAATGTTGTAATGTGTCTATAAGTCTATAGACCGACATCCATAATAATCATTCGCATCACCACACACTCATCAAAAAATGGCTCAATTATATTTTGGTCCTTAGTGAGGTAGACTTGACTTTGACATCCCTCGCTCTATTGATCTTTCAACTAACCTAACCAATGATTAGACAAATAAATGAAGAGCAATATGCATCTATATGGCATGAAAATCAACATGTATAATATGATCATAAAGTAGTAATTCATCATATATAACAACGATTCACTGCAAATTACAATGAACAGATCACAATCATGTTAGGCAACTCATGTGATCATTGTATTGAACCATGCGAGAGAAGATGCTACTCCCTCTGTTTCCCCAAAGAAGGCATATATATTTTGTCTGAAGTGAAATGGTGCAAAGTTTGACTAAGTTTGTAGGAAAATGCATCAATTTTTTTGCGTAAAGGACCATATACATGAACATATTGCCAGAAAAGACCACCCATGAATAGAGTTGCCAAAACTACTACACCGACAGATCTAACAAGCAACATGTGTTACTCTAGCCACCTCAGCAGATGGGGTAAGGCTTGCCGCCGTAGCCCGTGGCTGCAGTTTCCATATGACAAGATTTCACGCGTGGCGGGTCGCCGTAATGGAACGTATAGCACCACGTGTTCTTGTACATGGATCCAGACCGCACCGCCTTGAAAACACAAGACGACCCGCTGCTGCTCACTGGCATGCAACACTTCTCTGTATAGTCTCATGTTGGCTCCAGATCGAGTCGGCCTTGTTCCTCCCTAGTTGACTATAAAACTTCACTATATCCTTGCGTATGTTACACAAAATAAACCCAAATGTATGACAACCCAATTTGGACCACTCGTTCCAACACAACAGTTCACATGGTGCACACCGTGTGGTTCCATCGATCTGCCACTCGGAAAATCCTGTGATATGGAACCTGCGGTCTCTGGCAATAGGACCGCCACGGTAGTTTTTTGGCAGTTCTATTCGGAGGTGGTCTTTTCTGGCAATACACTCACGCAGGTAGTCCTTTACGCAAAAAAATATCAAATTTATCAACAATCACAATAGTTTTAAGGTGTGTCGATAAGGAAAAACTTACATGTTAACCCTGCCTTTTTATGGGAAGTTGCTTGGCTAAGAAGGAAACTTGCACGGATAGTTTGCTTCCTTACTCAAGGAAACTTGCATGGATAGTTTGCTTGCTTACTCTCAAATATTTTGCCAGGAATATTTTCTTCATTCTTTTTATGCTCCTACAATTTTCGACCTGACGACATTGCCATGGACTGCTAACGACACCATAGTTGCTTGAGAGCTTGCCACGGTGAAGCACGATGACAATTGGAAGAGCATGACGCAAATGGCTTGGACTTTCATCAAATAAGATCAAAATAAGATAGTGCGGCAGCCCTCCTCCAAGATAAAGATTACAAATGTACCCCTTCATTCGGTGCCCTCCTTTTCTGGTGGTACATAACAAAGAAAGGTTTACCTCGAGTAAACCTTCCTGATTAGAAGGCGGACTATTGTCCGTTATCTTTACGATAGTGGAACCCTACCGCTATAATGATATGAAACCGCAATCCTTATTTTCGGTTCGGTTACACATGATATATGATCAAATTGCTCGATTGTTTTGCATCTTTCACGGGTCAATCCCCTTTGCTGTAGAACCCTCGTCCTCGCCGGGCAACGCCATGGACAGTTGTGTCGTCTCCGTCCAAGGCGAGGTCCGGACAAGACTCCCTGTCTCGGCCACGGAGGTCCGGGTGTGCCATTACGGCATTGCCCTCATCTTCTTCACTGGAAAATCTACATACACACCACTGAATTTCAAGCAACTTGCAAATAGCAAAGGCGCTGTCTTATTAGTTATTATAAGCTGGGTGATCACTGAAAACAACAACCTGTTTCAGACATCAAAGTTCAGCTAAACTATAGCTATAGTGAACCGTGACCGCCATCTGCCGATCCACACTCACTGTCGATCGGTCACACCGGCTCCGGAAGCGCATGGGACCCGGCGGCGAAACCAATGCCACCGCCGTGTCCGGCCGCGTAGTCCTCCTTGGCGTCGGCGCCCTCGACGTGCGCACCGACCGTGGCGCGGCAGACAGGGCAGGTGGGCGCGCGCGTGAGCAGCCAGCGGTCGACACACTCCCGGTGGAACCCGTGGCGGCACGCCGGGAGCACCCGCACCTCGTCCCCGGCCGCGTACTCCGCCAGGCACACCGCGCAGTCGCCAGCGTCCGCGTCGGGGTCCTTCTTCTCCTCCTCCTCCTCCTCCTTGCCTCCGATGGCATCGTGCGGCCGCTGCTGCTGCAGGACGACCACCCGCACGGGTATCGCCTCGAGCGCGCGCTTGGTCTCCTCCCGCGGCGCCGCCGCCCCCAGGCCGTCGCCGTCGACCCATCCGAGTCCTTGTTGGCGGGCGTCGTAGCGGGCGGCGCGGATGCAGGCGTAGACTGCACTGAAGATGACGTAGGAGACGGTGGCGACGAAGAGCACGATGGTGGTGCCGCTGAACACCGTCTCCAGGCGCGCCATCGGCTGCGCGTCCATCGGATGGGCGGGATCCGGCGGGGACGCCGGCGCGGCCAGGAGGCGGCGAGCGGCCCAGCAGCCACCGCGTGGTTGCTGCATGGTGAACTGGAGTTCTAGGTTGTGCGTGAAGGTGTGTGAGCTCGACCTGTGGTTTTAAGGCGGGGGTGGTAGCTAGCACGCGGGCATCCGGGCGAGAGAAACGGAAGGTGGAGGGAAGCTTCATAGCGTAGCCGCCCCGCTTCTCCGCGCGGCGCGACGCCCCGGGGCCTGTGTCTGCCCGTCCGTTTCTGCCGCTCAACGGTGGGTCGATCGATCCAGCCAGCCGTCTGCAATTGAGGCGGTGCCGCGCGCACAGCTAGAGCGTGGCAATTTTCAACCGGGCTAACTCCTTTCCACACGTAATAATAGACCCTACGTATCGGCCGGCTGAAGCTCACATCGAATCGGCTGCCTCTAGAACCATTGGATCTGCACGCGAACAGCAAACTGATCAGCCAACCGTGCGTTCGCAACATGACAGCCAACCGCTCATTTGCAACATGAGGCATGTTGCGCTCGCTTGGTTGTGTCGTGTTAGCTTTGCAACAAGGCACATGTTGCAAGCGCAACAAATCCCCAAATTGTATTGGTCTTCATCCCCGACAGAGTTGCGTGGAGTGTGGCGCCCGCCGACCGCCACGACAATATATAGCTATTGCCCTGCTGCCATGAACCCCTCCCCCTCTAATCGGTCTCTCTGTAACATCATGGCACACCATATCATCGGCATTGCGGTCGCAATACCACCGATGTTGTGGTCACAACATCAACATCACAATCTACTACCAGTGTCCCTGCAGTCGCGCGACAGCCGGCCTAGCGCCGACGAGCCCCTCTTTGCATCATTGTCACGCCAGCCGGACTCTAGGAACAGCATTGCTTCGCAATGGGCATCGCTGCATCGGCTAGAGATACATGCGGGGGAGCGAAGGTGGTCGGCCATGACGAGCCCCGCTTTGCAACATCATCGCGTCGGCCAACCTCCAGCAGCAATGTTGCTTCGAAGAAGGCATCGGCTGGAGATACACGCAGGGGAGCGAGGGTTGTCGACCATGGCGGAGCAAGCGAGGTAAGCACTCTAGTGTGTGCATGGGAAAGATGATGGTGTGGTGGGATGGTTAATATTGCAAAGGAAAAAGTGTGAAACACGTGGGTGGCCGCCGGAGGGATAATGAAGGGTGTGGTAGGTAGGAGTAGATTCATACTTAAGAAAAAGAACTCATTATATCTCCATTTCCTTATTGTTACCAAGTTCCATTAGGTCTTATGGATCAAGCATGCCCACAAAATTGGTTGAGACTATTAAAAAATCTAAAATTTTGTACATCTGGTCTGCTTCTGCTTTGTCACATGTTTTTTTATGGGTACTGCTTTGTCACATGGTAGTAGTGACTCCAAAAAGAAAACAAATAAGTACTCATTCGACGTCCTCTTTTGGTGGTAGACAAAAAATAAGCTTTAGCTCAGCTGAAACTTCCTAATTGGAAGCTGACCTATGTTCCTTTATCGCTATGATAGTAGAACCTGACACGCATTGTACGGTGGTACGAAAAACTACAATCCTTATTTTCGGTTCTGTTACACATGATCTATGCAACACGTTGCCCGATTGTTTTGTATAATTTTTTTGTGGGGGGTCTTGTATGATTGTTTAATGCACAGGTCAATCCCTTTTGACCTTGCACCTCGAGACGATTGTTGCGGGTGGTCAATTCTTGGGAACAAAGTCAACATGGACACAAATGAATGCATGGTTACCAAGTTCCATTAGGTATTGTGGATCAAGCATGCGCGCAAAATTGGCTACTTCGAGCATGTACAATTGTTCTATCTTAAGCATGCCACGTAGAATAAATGATGAGGTGGAGGAGAGAGAAATCATAAAAAAAGATTTTTCTTCTCTTATTTAAGAGAAGACAAGAGGTGATCTCTTAGCACAATATGTCTCACCACGTTCTTAGAAATAGCTAGTTATTGAAGATAAGGCTAAGAGATGACTCATTGTAGACATGTTTTTTTGTCATCTCTAAATTACATGCAAGACTTAACATAAGACTATCTTATCAACCATTGTGCATGCCCTTCTAGTTTGTCACATCTTAGCAGTATAACTCCAAAGAGAAAACAATCAAGTACTTATTAGCTTTCCTCTTTTGGTGGTAGAGAATAAAAATGGGCCTTAGCTCATCTTAAACTTCCTTATTAGAAGGCGGATTATTGTTCCGTTATCGCTATGATAGTGGAACACGACACGCGTTGTGCGATCCATGGTATGAAAACAACAATCCTTGTTTTTTGGTCCGGTTATACATGATCAAGATTTGTTTTGTGTCATTCTTCAAGCATAATTAAATCCCCCTTTAATTAATAGCTCCGGCGCTTCAAAAGGGTATTTGCAAGAAAGCCATTGTTTGTCACAACAACATCAAAATGGACACAAACGACGTAGATAGAAGTCCATTCCTCATGCATTTTGTAGATCATGCATGGCCACAAAATTTGACTTATATATGGATAGTATTAAAAAAAATCCAAATTTTCATCTATGTGGTCCATCGTTATGAATCTGGGGATAACAACTGGCATCGATCAACACATGTTTGTGAAATTAATTTAGATACACTACCAGCCGGATTACGACTAGCTGGACCTTCCTGATTGGTCGCTACCATCTCTGATCCACAAGCTGATGGACGCTCACGGTTTCGTCATATCGGCGACGGGAGCCCAAGGGACCAGGCGGCGAAACCACCAAAGTGAAAGCAGACAAGTACTCATTCGACGTCCTCTTTTAGTGGTAGACCAGAAAAATATGCTTTAGCTTAGCTGAAACTTCCTAATGGGAAGGTGACCTATCATTCCTTTATCACTATGATAGTGGAACCCGACGCGCGTTGTGCGGTGGTATGAAAAACTACAATCCTTATTTTCGGTTCCGTTACACATGATTTATGCAACACGTTGCCCGATTGTTTTGTATAATTATCTAATGCACAATTCAATCCCTTTTGACCTTGCATCTCGAGAGGTTTTTTGCAGGTGGTCAATTCTTGGGAACAACATCAAAATGGACACAAATGAATGCGTTGTTACCAAGTTCCATTTGGTATTGTGGATAAAGCATGCCCACAAAATTGGCTACTTCTAGTTTGTCACATTCTAGTAGTGACTCCAAAGAGAAAACAATCAAGTACTTATTAGCTTTCCTCTTTTGGTGGTAGACAACCAAAATGGGCTTTAGCTCATTTTAAACTTCCTTATTAGAAGGCAGACTGTTGTTCCGTTATCGCTATGAAAGTGGAATACGATGCGCGTTGTGCGATCCATGCATTGTGCATTGGAACTTCCTAGTGGGAAGGCGAACTATTGTTTTGTTATCGCTATGATCGTGGAACCCGACGTGCGTTGTGCGGTGGTATGAAAAACTATTGTCCTTATTTTCTGGTTCAGTTACATGTGATCTAATATGTTGCCCGATTGTTTTGTATACTTTTATAACACACAATTCAATCTCTTTTGTCGAGCGAATTTTTGCAGGGTGAGCAATTCTTGGGAATAACATCAAAATGGACACAAATGAATGCATTATTACCAAATCGCATTAGGTATTGTGGATCAAGCATACCCACAAAATTGGTTGAGACTACTAAAAATCTGAAATTTTGTATATCTCGTCTACTTCTGCTTTGTCACATTGTAGCAGTGACTCCAAAGAGAAAACAGACAAGTATGATAGTGGAACCTGACATGCGTTGTGCGGTGGTATGGAAAACTACAATCCTTATTTTCGGTTAGGTTACGCGTTACCTTTTGACCTTGCACCTCGAGAGGATTGTTGCGGGTGGTCAATTCTTGGGAACAACATCAAAATGGACACAAATGAATGCATGGTTACCAAGTTCCATTAGGTATTGTGGATCAAGCATGCCCGCAAAATTGGCTACTTCTGGTTTGTCACATTTTAGCAGTGACTCCAAAGAGAAAACAATCAAGTACTCCCCCCGGTCCTTTTTACTCTGCATATTAGAATTCTCTGAAATCAAACTTCACAAAGTTTGACCGTATTTATATAAAAAAATATCAACATCTGCAATGCTAAAGTCATATAATATGAAACTTTAAGTCATGACAAATCTAGTGGTATTGATTTCAGATTGTGAGTGTTGACACTTTTTTCTACAAAGTTGGTCAAACTTTACGAGGCTTGACTTCAGTCAAATCTTATATGCGAACTAAAAAGGACCGGAGGGAGTACTTATTAGCTTTCCTCTTTTGGTGGTAGACAACAAAAATGGACTTTAGCTCATCATCTTAAACTTCCTTATTAGAAGGCGGGCTATTGTTCTGTTATCGCTATGATAGTGGAACACGACGCGTCGTTGTGCGATCCATGGTATGGAAAACAACAATCCTTCTTTTTCGGTCCGGTTACACATGATCCATGCAACATGTTTCATATATATATAAGATTTGTTTTGTGTCATTCTTCAAGCACAATTCAATCCCCCTTTACTAGCTCCGGCACTTCAAAAGGGTATTTGCAAGAAAGCCATTGTTTGGCACAACAACAAAATTGACTGACGGGTAGTATGAAAAATCTGAAATTTCATATATGTGGTCTATCGTTATTAATCTGGGGATAACAACTGGCATCGATCAACAAATGTTTGAGGCATCAAAATTAATTTAGATACACTACCGGATTAGGTACGACTAGCTGAACCTTCCTGATTGGTCGCTACCATCTCCGATCCACAACTGGATGGACGCTCATGGTTCCGTCATATCGGCGCCGGGAGCACAAGGGACCAGGCGGCGAAATCACCAAAGTGACCGGCGTGCCTGGTCGTGGGCGGGGAGAGCTCCTCCTTGGCGTCGGCGCCGTCGAGGTGCGCGGCGACCGGGGCGCGGCAGACGGGGCAGGTGGGCGCGCGCGTGAGCAGCCAGCGGTCGACGCACTCCCGGTGGAAGCCGTGGCGGCACGCCGGGAGCACGCGCACCTCGTCCCCGGCCGCGTACTCCGCCAGGCACACCGCGCAGGCGTCGGCGTCCACCCCCTCGTCCTCCACGACCGCCTCGGGGCAGCCGCCGTCGCGCGGATGGTCCAGCAGGACGACCACCCGCACGGGGATCCCCTCGAGCGCGCGCTTGGTCGCCTCCCGCGGCGGCGACGGGCCGTCGGCGTCGGCCCCGGCGGGGTCTTCGTGGCGGGCGGCGCGGAGGCAGGCGTAGAGCGTGCTGAGGGCGATATAGGAGACGCTGGCGACGAAGAGCACGGTGGTGGTGATGCTCAGCGCCGTCTCCAGGTGCGCCTGCTGCGCCTCCATCGACTGGTCCGCCGAGGGGGCCGCCGCCGGCGCGGTCAGCAGGCGGCGAGCGGCCCAGCACCCGCCGCAAGGTCTTTGCATGGCGATCGTAGTGGTAACTGGCGATCGGGCTGGCTAGTGCAGGCCGGGAGTAGTAGTAGTACCAGGTTGGGTGCGGGGAGGCGTGTGAGGCCGACGCGTGCTTTTATATATGGCAAGTGATTGGTAGCGAGTGAAGTCTATTTAGAACCCTGAGAATGTAGAGCACGACGCAAATGAACCCTGACTTTTAAATCCCTGAAATCCATACCCCGACCTCCCTGATCCCGGTTGTTTTTTACCTTTAGGTTGTATCCAAACAGGGGGATTTCTACCTGGCCAGAGAACAGATGGGATCAAGGTGAGTCATCTACCTGCAGCAGGTGGGTCTCATGGTCGCCTGGCTTGCTCTGCAGGCTCCCGCACCCAGCGCATGCCCTCTACTCCCTTCGTCCGCCAAAGAGCGTACGTCTGGCTCCTGATTTTTTTCCAAAATAAGTGTACATCTGGCTTCCCCGCTGGTAATTTTCCATTCACTCCCCTGGTCTACGCCTTGAGGTCACCGCACCGAGCGACAACCCAATCCTCTCGTCCTCCCCCAAATCGAAGCCGGTCTTCCTCCTCTCCTCCAAACTCTCTCCCTCCCGATCCAATGCCACATCACAGAGAGTCAATCATCCAATCCAACGCCATTGCTGGTGATGCAGAGATTAATGGCAGCCGGTCCATATAAGCTGCCGGTAGGGTGTGCATCAAACCGCATCCATGGAAGGCGGCGGAGGAGAAGAAGCCGGCGATGGCCAGCAAGTCAAGGCCGTCGCGACGGCCGGCGGCGGAACACGTGACCGCGGCGGATCTGGATCTGGAGGCCCTCGCCGTGCTCTGGCAGCCAGGTTCCGTCCTCATCCGCCCTCGAAGACCAATCGGGTTCGGCGGAGCGGCGTCGGAGCAAAAATTTTCAGGTACCTAGAGCTGGTAGATGGAGCAGGGGGTGGCGGTGAAGCCGGTGTCGGGCACGTAGGCACTGTACCCTGCGGTGGAGCGGCTCATGCGGCTGGGCAGGACGGCCCGGCGGCAAGTGCTGGGCAAAACGGCGCACCGGCAGGTGCCGGGCAAGCTGGTCTTGGGGCTGACCAGGACGCCGTGGAGAAGACAAGCAATTCTACTACTCCGTGAGTACCAGTAGATGGAAGCCGGCAGCATCCATCTCCACGGGGTTGCAAGTTGCTTCTGGTCCAGGGCACGCAGCCACCATGTTCGGTCCAGCACATTGCAGCACGCGCATAGCCAAACGCTGGCGCGCTCGCGGCCGAGGCCGGCGTCCTGCATGCCTTCTCGAACTCCGCTGTCGCGGCCAAGCTGTTCGACGAAATGCCTAGTCGCTGCTGTGTCAGACAAGACACACGTACAAGCTAGCTTCAAACCTACGGAGCTGATTGATTCCGGCCGGATACGTACTCAACACATACGAACATATAGGTCCGATTTGATTGCAACAAGAGCTAGTTTCACGTGGAACAATTGCTCCTCCGACATGCCGCTCTCCAGCTCATCTTCTGTCGCCACCCGGTGTGAGCAGCAGCACACTCCAAGCCGAACGATGGCGGCCAGCGGGGCCAACGGCGAACAGCGGCGCGCCCGTAGCCCGCGCCTCCGCGGAGAACCTGCGCGTGGTGTCGGTCGAGAGAAGCGCATGGAGCGGTGGCGGTGGAGAGTAGCTGGATCAGCGGTGTGGGCAGGCTTCGAGGCCATGCACTGCCCCATCCTACGTGCATGTCTTTAATTTGCAATCCTACCATCCCAGGGTGCCACGTCAGCAAATCCAGTTCTAAACAGATGGAAGGGTAATTACAATCGGGATCGAAAATTTCAGGGTATGGACTTCAGGGATTTAGACGTCGGGGTTCATTTGTGTCGTGCTCTATATCTTTAGGGTTTAAAACAGACTTTACTCGTTGATAGAGGGTGTGGGGTGGCTAGCTGTACGTACGCGTGCGTGAATAGGTCCGTGCGGTGGTGAGAGACAGCGCTCCGCGTGCATCTCCGTGCGGCGCGACGCTGGGTGGGCTCGTCCGTCGGTCCGTGCCGCTGCCGCCCAACCAGAAACGGCGGCCAGCTGCGTTCGGGGTGTGGCAGGAGACGGCGGCGGCGCACGCACAGCTAGAGCGTGCGTGTCAGTTTGCGTCCCAGCGCGGTGCGGTGGTGCCCGGGGACGGTGGGGAGGAGGCGTACGAGACCGCGCGAGTAGTACCGTCGTTCGTTCGTGCGCCGCGCATGCCTTGGGAGTGGCATTTGGGTGCACGTAGCTGGAGGACGTATGTTGGTTTCAAATATCCGCGGAGGGCGCACGAGGGAATGAATGTGAGGGCTACGTAAGCCTTGGGCCTTGGGCCTTGGGCCTTGGGAATGGTATTTTGGTAGTACTAGCGTGACGTACAGCATGACGAAGCAATTTCTTGAAGCTGTGTAGGTGTTCGTATACGATGGCGAATCCGGCTACAAGCGAATTTGGCATGCTAAACATGAGCGCAAAACCGTGTGTGCGTCACAGAGATCGAGCTTCAAGAAATTGTGAACAGTCTTATCAATATCCAAGCGTGTGAGTCATTGGAATTAAGTCCCGCAACGGACCGAAATGGTCATTGAAAAGCTAGTTCATTTTTGTTTTTGCTTCCAAGGGGGCGAGGGACTCGAACCCTCACACCAACTTATAAACTCGGCAGATTTTTCTTTTACTAGAAAATTTCATTGTCGCTAGTATTGACATGTAGAATGAGACCCTCTCTCTTTGTACTCGTCTCGCTGGCCTACAAGCAGATCCCGTGACTGTTTTCATTCCTTTATTTAGGTCTTGAACTTATTAAATACTAGGAGATCAAACATCAATCATGGGTCAAATCAAATGTCGGATTGGTAGTTGTATGAAGCGTGAGACCCTCATACACAAGAGCCCGCTGGTATTTACTAATGTGGCGACTGATGTAGCAATCGTAGGTTTACAGGAGGGTTCGGTGGAGATAGCCAGCCGAATAGAATTACAAGGGTGATATGGATAGAAATGAAACAAAACTTAAAAAGAAAAGATATTCTATCTACTCCCTATACTTGATACACAAGATATTCAACACTCCCCCTTAATCACAACGCTACTAGCTGAGATTACGCCGAAACTCTTCAAAGCTTCTAGTAGGCAATGCTTCAGTGAAGCCATCTGCAACCTGATCCTTCGAATGAATAAACCTGATCTTCAACTGTTTGTTTGCACTGGTCTTCTTAATCATGTATAGTAGCATGCTTCGCTTCCCGGTATCAGGTATATACTATTTACTCTTTCTGAGATTTGCTACTTATACCAATTGTGACCTCAAGCACAAACCACCATTAGCATTTCAACAAAACCTTGTTTTTCAATCAAATTGTTCTACACATGATAGATTCATGCTTCGAAATTTTTCTCCTTTTGCTGCTTTCAAAGATTTGATCGAGCCTTTCTCTCTAGTATCTTTTAACAAAAAGAATTTCATCGGATATTGAGGATTCTACCGCATATTTTCATAGGTCTTGTTTGGTTTCTAGAATAAAACACCATAGGTTTTTTCACCAAATGAATAAATCCAATGAGTTTACCTTATGGAAAAAAATACCTTCGCTTGTTGACACTTGTGATATGCATGCATGCACCTAATCCTACCATTTTTCACATGGCAAACATCGGCGAACAAAATAGGTGTCAGGAGACTAAGCTCTAGAAATTTCTGAACGAATAGTCGTTGGAAAGCAAATACATGTTTTGATGGACAAAGACACTTTCTCGATTTAAGACCGCTTCCGTGGGGATGACTCACTTGAACCCTAGCAACTTATAAAGTCATTGGATTTTTCTTTTACTAGAAATTTTCTTGTTGCCAGTATTGACATGTGGAATTGGACTCTCTCTTTTTCCTTGTGTAGGTGGTCCAGAAGCGGATCTCACGACTGTTTCCATTCCGTTATTTAGGTCTTGAACTTACAAAGTACTAGAAGATCGTTTGATTGAGCATCACAGAATAATTTGATTGACGCCTAATTTGGACTTATCTGTAATAACTAAATAGCTCATTCCCACTAACCTATTTATCTTGCCATGCAGACAGGGCGGTGTGGCGCGGTAAACCACCACCCAATCATCACCGGATGGTGCACCTCAACCCACTGCAGATTTGGTGCAGGACCGTCGCCGCCTCCGGTCGACAAGGATTGAGTCCTCACGAGTGTCATCTCTCTCTCTCTCTCTCTGATTCAACCGCTCTTGCAAATTCAACGATCAAGCGCTCCACCCGTACAAAAAATCCCCCCCTAATCAATACGATTCTTCTTCTTCTTTACAGCCTAAGAAGGAACAGAGAGTAGATGCATGACACGAACTACTCTAATGATTCATTGGATTTGGCCAACGTTGTAGGATAAATCAGTCTTAACTTTGGGGGATCCCCTCTGTACCTTTTATTTACATGGCAGTCGCCAATGGCAGACACCGAACGAAACATATCATTCCCTACATTAGGAGGAGGGCACGATTGAAGGGCATGAGCAACTTAAGTCTTATATGACTAATTATTACATAAATCTATCCGGAACCCCTAAGGAAGGAAACTTCTCGATGGATGAGTCTCGAATAGATGACATCCGCAAGTTTCTGATGCGGAAAATAGCCTGCTAACAACTCCATTTTCCGAGGAGGAAGTTAGAAAGGCGGTTTTACTAATGGAGCACAACGAAGCACCGGGTCCAGATGGTTTCCCCGCTGAGTTCTACCAGAACTTTTGGGATGTCATCAAACATGATCTTCTAGTCTTGTTTGGTTGCCTTCACGTGGGCCAACTAGAGTTGTTTCTCTTAAACTTCAGTGAAATTATTTTATTACCTAAGGTTAATGAGGCTGGAAGGATACAACAGTATCGGCCAATCTGCCTCCTTAATGTCAGTTTTAAAATCTTTACTAAGGTTGCGACGATTAGGCTACATTTGGTTGTTGAACATGTGGTTTATCCTTCTCAAACTGCTTTCATGCAAGGCAGAAACATCCTAGATGGGGTTGTTGTCCTTCATGAAACAGTCCACAAACTGCATCGGAAAAAACTGAATGGGGTAGTTCTTAAAATCGACTTTGAGAAAGCTTATGACAAAGTCAAGTGGTCTTTTCTTCAACAGACTCTCAGAATAAAAGGATTTTCTGCAGAGTGGCGTGCAATGATCCATAGCTTCATGACTGGAGGTAGTGTTGCCATTAAAGTCAATGATGACATTGGCAACTATTTCCAAATGAAGAAAGGATTGCGACAAGGTGACCCAGCACTGCGCATGCTATTCAATATAGTGGCAGATATGCTAGTGGTCATGATTGAGCATGCCAAGGTTGATGGCCAAATTGATGGGGTGGTGAATCATCTAGTTGATGGTGGTCTCTCCATCCTTCAATATGCCGATGATACAATTCTTTTTATGGATCATAACCTCAAGAAAGCAAGAAATTTGAAATTAATTTTATCAGCATTCGAGCAACTCTCAGGGCTTAAGATCAATTCCCATAAAAGTGAATTGTTTTGTTTTGGCCACGCTCAAGACGGAGCCCACCTGTATGCTGACCTATTTGGATGCAGGTTGGGCTACTTTCCGATCACTTATTTGGGGATACCGATACATTATCAGAGACTCACAAATACTGAATGGAAATAAGTCGAGGAGAGACTACAAAAAAGACTTAGCAGTTAAAGGTAAACTGCTATCGCTGGGTGGTAGGTTGGTCCACCTTCAGTTTAGGCGTTATACAGATTTCATTTTCCTTGTATATCACCTTATTCTTTTATTTTGACTTGGTGTGAGGACTTTGTTGGCTGTGTGCATCTTAGTTATGCAGAGGCCGGGTGTAATGTTTAAACCTTTTAAGTAATAAAGCGCCCCTTTTCAAAAATTTACACGCAGTCTAGAAACATTGAATGTAATACAAATATCAGGATTAGACTCGCATCAAGCCTTGCCAAGGAGCCCCTTTGGAGGTGACGATCGCAGGAGGCAGTGGCGAAGCAACAGCAGCTAGTGTGGCGCGCTTCACCTCTGCGCTATTGTAGGCAATCACAAACATGGCAGGTTCGCTGGAATCAAGTCAGGTGAAGAACTAAGCTTCCACATATTTAGTTCTTTAACTTGCATATTAAACTAAAGAGAATTTCATTTTTGTAACACATACACTTTGTATTTATGTAGGATGGTGGAACTAGATGCAAACTTCTGTGCTGTGTTTATCAAAAATTCAAAATACAAGCAACTGAAACAAACAAAGCACATTAGTATTGTTTTAAATTCAATATGTTCATGAAGTTGCTTTCCATTTTTTGTATGAAACAGAGCATGGCATAGAAGTGTTGCTATTTGATTGTCCGTTCTCATTTGAAATATTTGCACGGTGTCAGTGTCAAATGCTTTTTACCTGGCTGCACTAAAGAAATTGAGCCGAATTACACTTCTCAACTTTGTTCTAGCTATATGTGAGTCTCCCACTAAATTTTTGACAGTTGCTCAATTATGCCCACTTGCAATTCATGTTTCTTATTATAGTTATGCTTACCAACAAGTTATTGGTATTGCCATCTTCGAACATTGCATAGCTTAAGAAATGGCGAACTGAACTTTATCAGTATGCCGAACAAGCTGGGAAACTTTATGATGCTACCAACTTCTTGAAGGCGTAGCCTGTGAGTTGTGTATTTTCGTTTATGTTGTGTCTTGTATCATAGGGATTAGTGGCTATTTGGGGGAGATACTGTCGCAAGGTATACGACCTCAAGGTTTGTTTTTCAATTTATTTCCGGGTCGATGGTGTTCGGCTGCTGGATTTTGCACTTTTAATAATATATGGTTGCATGCATCGTCCTGATGCAGAGGCCGGGGGTTATCCTCCTTTCGAAAAAACCCAACAATTCTCTATATAGTATTTAATTCATGGTGATCTGAATCTGGATGACTTAAGGAGCAAAGTGATGTCCGAAATACCTTGCACTTACCTATGTTGTTTACATATGCTCATTCTCTATTATCCAAAAAGGCTTTCGCCCCACTTTATACATAAAGAAACGATCCACAAGCTACATGATACAAACTCACACCACCACCGCACACAACACACACATCCAAGGCAAGATACAAAGGTGCCGAACACCGCTATACCACCCCAACGACTACCAAGCCACTACACATGCGCAAGGATGAACCGCTTGGAGCCAATGGAGACCTCCAAGCCTCCGAGGAGAGGTGAGATGGAAAACGACGGGAAAAGGACTCCAAGATGGTGCCTCCTAGAAGGGAACGACCATTGATAGCCGCCACCATCCGATCCCAAAGATCGAGTTTTCACCCAGAGCAACTCGAAGGAGTAATGGCACCGCGACGGAGCCTTAGTGAAGGATATGGTGTCCATGGACGCCGCCACCGTCAGCCAATACAAGATTGGGCAAGTGATGTACCCCGACACGCCCACCCCTCTGACGCATCCTAGCACTGCTAACCGCCAGCGACCACCACCCGTGTGGCCATTGATACGTCTCCGTCGTATCTACTTTTCCAAACACTTTTGCCCTTGTTTTGGACTCTAACTTGTATGATTTGAATGGAACTAACCCGGACTGACGCTGTTTTCAGCAGAATTGCCATGATGTTGTTTTATGTGCAGAAAACAAATATTCTTGGAATGACCTGAAACTCCACGGAACATCTTAGAAAAAATAATAAAAAATCCTCACCAAAGATGAAGACCAGGGGGCCTACACCCTGTCCACGAGGGTGGGGGGCGCCCCCCCTCTAGGGCGCGCCCCTACCTCGTGGGCCCCCTGGATGCCCTCTGACGCCAACTCCAACTCTATATATTTGCTTTCGGAGAGAAAAAATCAAAGAGAAGAAATCATCACGTTTTACGATACGGAGCCGCCGCCAAGCCCTAAAACCTCTCGGGAGGGCTGATCTGGAGTCCGTTCGGGGCTCTGGAGAGGGGGATTCGTTGCCGTCGTCATCATCAACCATCCTCCATCACCAATTTCATGATGCTCACCGCCGTGCGTGAGTAATTCCATCGTAGGCTTGCTGGACGGTGATGGGCTGGATGAGATTTATCATGTAATCGAGTTAGTTTTGTTAGGGTTTGATCCCTAGTATCCACTATGTTCTGAGATTGATGTTGCTATGACTTTGCTATGCTTAATGCTTGTCACTAGGGCCCGAGTGCCATGATTTCAGATCTGAACCTATTATGTTTTCATGAATATATGTGAGTTCTTGATCCTATCTTGGAAGTCTATAGTCACCTACTATGTGTTATGATCCGGCAACCCCGAAGTGACAATAATCGGGACCACTCCCGGTGATGACCATAGTTTGAGGAGTTCATGTATTCACTATGTGCTAATGCTTTGTTCCGGTTCTCTATTAAAAGGAGGCCTTAATATCCCTTAGTTTCCGATAGGACCCCGCTGCCACGGGAGGGTAGGACAAAAGATGTCATGCAAGTTCTTTTCCATAAGCACGTACGACTATATACGGAATACATGCCTACATTACATTTGATGAATTGGAGCTAGTTCTGTGTCACCCTATGTTATGACTGTTACATGATGAACCACATCCGGCATAATTATCCATCACTGATCCGGTGCTTACGAGTTTTCCATATACTGGTTTACGCTTATTTACTTTCCCGCTGCTACTGTTACAATCACTACAAAATACCAAAAACATTACTTTTGTTGTCTTTACTTTTGTTGCTGCTACCACCACTATCATATTACTGTGCTACTAAACACTTTGCTACAGATACTAAGTTTCCAGGTGTGGTTGAATTGACAACTCAGCTGCTAATACTTGAGAATATTCTTTGGCTCCCCTTGTGTCGAATCAATAAATTTGGGTTGAATACTCTACCCTCGAAAGCTATTGCGATCCCCTATACTTGTGGGTTATCAAGACTAATTTCTGGCGCCGTTGCCGGGGAGCATAGCTCTATTCTTTGAGTCACTTGGGATTTATATATGCTGGACACTATGAAGAACTTGAAAGACGCTAAGACAATAATTTATCCCTCAACTACGAGGGGAGGTAAGGAACTGCCATCTAGCTCTGCACTTGATTCACCTTCTGTTATGAGTAAGCTAGCGACACCTAAACCTGCTTCTGCTATTCATTCCGATATGTCGCATGTTATTGATGATGCCACTTCTGCTATGCATGATACTTATGATGAAACTGCTTCTATGCCTGATACTACTGTGCCCCTTGGTGAATTTCTTGATGGACAAATTGCTAGGGCTAGAGAAAAAGAAATTATTGAATCTGAATACGATGATGATAGTGATGATGAAAATATGCCTGTTATCCCTGAGGGTTATCTTTTTGATATGGAATCTTCTTTAGCTATTTTAGCTTGCAGGGATAGATATGCGCTTAAGAGGTTATTAGTTAAATGGAACAAAGAATCACTTAGAGATAAAATGAAACCCGACCCTGCTTTTGCTACTTCACCTATATGTGTCCTGATAAGGATTATGAATTCTCTGTTGATCCTGATATAATTACTTTGGTTGAATCTGATCCGTTTTATGGCTATTAATCTGAAACTGTTGTGGCACATCTTACTAAGTTAAATGATATAGCCGCCCTGTTTACTAATGATGAGAGATCGCGTTACTTTTATATACTCAAAATATTTCTGTTCTCATTAAAGGGTGATGCTAAGATATGGTTTAATTCTCTTGATCCTGGTTGTGTGCGTAGTCCCCAGGATATGATTTATTACTTCTCTGCTAAATATTTCCCTGCTCATAAGAAACAAGCTGCTTTGAGGGAAATATACAACTTCATGCAAATTAAAGAAGAGAGTCTCCCACAAGCTTGGGGGAGGCTTCTCAAGTTACTTAATGCTTTGCGTGATCATCCTCTTAAGAAACCTGAAATACTTGATATCTTTTATAATGGACTAACCGATGCTTCCAGAGATTACCTGGATAGTTGTGCTGGTTCTCTTTTCAGGGAAAGAACACCTGATGAATCTGAAATTCTATTGAATAATATGTTGACAAATGAAAATAATTAGGCACCTCCTGATCCAGCTCCTGCTCCAATTACCGAGTCTATTCCTAAACCAACTCCGAAGAAGAGAGGTGTCCTATTCCTCAGTCCCGAAGATATGCAAGAGGCAAAGAAATCTATGAAAGAAAAAGGTATTAAAGCTGAAGATGTTAAGAATTTACCTCCTATTGAAGAAATACATGGTCTTAATATACCGCCTATTGAAGAAACATATGATCTCAATTCTTTATTTACTGAAGAACCTCCTGATCCCGATATCCCGACACAGGTAGTAAAGGTAAATTATCTCTATAGATATGATAAAGCTGAAGTACCTCCTACTAAAATTGCTAGTCAGTGCTTGGATGAGTTTGATAACTTTATGTTTAAGCAAGACGACTTCAATGCTTATTTTGGTAGATAATTAAAATAAAATTCTTATATGATTAGATGCTTGGGTGATTATATGGCTAATATTAAAGGTGAACTTAAACTTGTTAGCAAACATGCTTCTATGGTTACCACTCTAGTAGAACAAGTACTTAAGGCTCAAAAAGAAGTGCTTGATGAAATGAATAGTAAGAAAAATGATTATGATGTTAGAGTGGCCACTAGAACTGGTAGAATGACTCAGGAACCTTTGTATCCTGAAGGCCACCCTAAGAGAATCGAGCAAGATTCTCAAATAAATAATATTGATGTTCCTAGTTCTTATAAAAAGAAGAAGAAGAAAAATGATAGAACTGTGCAAACTTCTAGTGAACCTATTGCTGAACCACCTGATAATCCAAATGATATCTCTATGTCTGATGCTGAAACGCAATCTGGTAATGAACATGAACCTAATGAAAATATTAATGATGATGCTCAACCTAGTAATGATAATGATGTAGAAATTGAACCTGCTGTTGATCTTGATAACCCACAATCAAAGAATCAACGTTATGATAAAAGATACTCTGTTGCTAGGAAACATGCTAAAGAAAGGGAACCTTGGGTTCAGAAACCCATACCTTTTCCTCCGAAACCATCCAAGAAAAAGGATGATGAGGATTTTGAGCGCTTTGCTGAAATGATTAGGCCTATATTTTTGCGTATGCGATTAACTAATGTGCTCAAAACAAATCCTTATGCTAAATATATGAAGGATATCATTACTAATAAAAGAAAGATACCGGAAGCTGAAATTTCCACCATGCTTGCTAATTATACTTTTAAGGGTGGAATACCAAAGAAACTTGGAGACCCCGGAGTACCTACTATACCTTGATCCATTAAAATAAATTATATTAAAACTGCTTTATGTGATCTTGGAGCCGGTGTTAGTGTTATGCCTCTCTCTTTATATCGTAGACTTGACTTGAATAAGTTGACACCTACTGAAATATCTTTGCAAATGGCTGATAAATCAACTGCTATGCCTGTTGTGGTTGCAAACGTTACTATTTTAACAGACTTTGTTATTCTTGATATTCCCGAGGATGATAGTATGTCTATTATTCTTGGAAGACCTTTTCTTAATACTGTAGGGGCTGTTATTGATTGCAACAAATGCAATGTCACTTTTCATGTTAATGGTAATGAGCATACGGTACACTTTCCGAGGAAACAACCTCAAGTTCATAGTATCAACTCCATTGGAAAAATTCCATCGATTATAATTGGAGGTTTTGAATTTCCTCTTCCTACTGTCAAAAAGAAATATGATATACTTATTATTGGGGATGTGCATATCCCCGTTGAGGTAACTTAGTGTTATTCGAAATTTCTCCGGTTTCATGATTATCGGAATGAGTTTGTTAACAAGACTTGATCAACCTTGTTAGTGGATTCTTTTTGATGAGCATGAGATGGATGAAACTAGAAACACAAACTTCTGTACCCTCTCTATACTTTCTGTTAATTAGTAGAAATAAAGTAAAAATAGTAATTTTTTTCTGTCTGTTTCCTGGCTTATCCGTGCAATATAAAAATATCCCGAAAATAAAAGTCCTCAGAATGCCATGCCAATTTAATATGATTTTTTCGGGAATATTTGAGGATTTACTGTGCAAAAATTACCGCGGGAGGAGCTGCCACCTGGCCACGAGGGTGGTGGGCGCCCCCCCTTAGGGCGCGCCCCTGCCTCGTGGGCCCACGGTGGCCCTCCTCAACTTATCCCAGCACCCATCTTCTTCCTCTGTCTCACACAAACCCAAAAAACCAACTCAAGCACGAGTTCCAACCACTTTTGCTGTGATTTTCGATTTCCTTGCTCAAAGCACCTCTCGCAAAACTGCTTGGGGAGATTGTTCCTTGGTATATGACTCCTCCATTGGTCCAACTAGTTTTTGTTCTAGTACTATATTCTTTGCAAATTTGTGCTGCATAGGTGACCATGTTCTTGAGCTTGCATGTCAAATTTATATGGTTCCAAGTAGTTCTAATGCTTGATATAGGCTCTAGGCACTTGTAGGAGTAGTTGCTATCAGTTTTATTGAAGTTGGTTCACTTTTGTTTGAAGTTACTAAAAATTTTAGATTATTTCAGAAAAATAATGAGGAGACTTTTGAGGGGTTCATCGAGCCGAAGCTCAAAGGATAAACAAAATGAAGAAGCTCAGAGGCCCAAATATAATTTGCCTCGTACCACGGAGATCCGGTCGTGTGAATGGCCTTCTGATAATTTCTTGAGAGAGGCCGGGATTTATGAGGATTTCTATTCATTGATTAAGAATGCTGGCCTCACCGACTTCGTCCGCGACCAACGTCCACAGTATATCTTACTCACAAATAGTTTTGTGCAAAATTCTTACTTTTTCCCTAAAGAGTCACCTCCTTCAGTAGAGTTTTATTTATATGACGTTGTGAAGAAAATGCCATTGTCTGAATTTTGTGCAGTCTGCAACATACCTCCTAATGGTATCTTAGAGGAACCACCTCGTAAAGAGTTGGAACCATTCATTAACCTTATCTCTGTGGGAGAAACCAGGAAGGTTTCTGATGCAAGAATCACTAGCATACATTTTCCTGTGTTACGCTATTTTTCTTTATTTGCTAGTCGATGCTTGATTGGTCGTGGGAACTGTGGGAACCTTAGTGTTCCTGATATTATTATTCCGTTCCATGGTTTATACCGCGACAACACTGTCAGTATGGGCGGAATTATTGCTAGGCGGTTGAGTCTGAACCGTACTAAAGGCCCCATCTTTGGAGGCATTTATGCTTCTCGCCTTGCTGCACACTTCAACATAGCTATTAGGCATTATGAGAAAGAAGAAAAATTGCTGCATAATGCTTATCTAGACTATAAGAGCATGATAGCCCGTGATTTTCTTGTTAAGGACAGGAATGGAGAGCTCAAATATAAGTTATACTTTGATAAACATTATCCTGAAACTATTACGTTGCTTGCTCCTTCTTTGTTTAATTTTGTAGGGCCCTACCTCGTTACGTGGGCTGCCGTCCAAGCTTACAAGAATCTTGCACCAGCCCCGGAACAGGAACGACAAGATGAGCCTCCACGACAATCTGTTTATTCTTGGGATCCAGAAATGACTGTCAGCCAGTGGCAGTCAGAGTCTTTTTCTTCATCACAGTATGATCCCAACTATTCTTCATCGCAGTACGACCCCAACTACACTTACGGGTATCCGCCAGACTATCCCTGGCAATAGACCAACTTAGGTCAAAAGCCTAAGCTTGGGGGAGTACGTATTTCTCACCGACATTACATTTATGCTCACACACACTCATTGCTAGATGTCGGTGCTCATACTCTTTCACTGTAATATCCATGCTAGTTTATTTTCTTTTTCCTGTTTTCTTCTTGTGTGTTTGATAAACCTTAAGAAACACAAAAAAAAAATTAGTAGTAGTTTATTTTTCTGCCATAGTAGTAATAATTAAAAAGAAAACCCAAAAATATTTCTCGTTCTTCTTTTGCTTGTTGGGAGCTTTCCCGTGTAAATAGTTTTATTTCTTTTCTTTTCTTTGGGGGTCAGTAGGAGAAGACCATAATTAAATTGTTGAAGTGGCTCTTATATGCATTATTGTTGAATTAACCCAGAGCCCATATTGCCTTGTCTTCTCCTGTTTATTGAATGCTCGTAGATTCCAGCTTAGTCCAATGCACGTGCACTCTTATTATTATTCACATCGTTCGGTCGTGCAAGTGAAAGGCAATTATGATGATATATGATGGGCTGACTGAGATGAGAAAAGCTGGTATGAACTCGACCTCTTTTGTTTTTGTAAATATGATGAGCCCCTCGTTCTTGATTCATCTTATTATGAATAAACATGTTTGCAATGACAATTAGATATCATAGTTGCTTGTGCCATGCTTGATTAGCTATGAGTTATAATGGTTTACCTTGCGTGCCAACATGCTATTGAGATGGTTATGATGTGGTATGATGGGGTGGTATCCTCCTTTGAATGATTTAAGTGACTTGACTTGGCACATGTTCATGCATGTAGTTGAAACAAAATCAACATAGCCTTCACGATATTTATGTTCATGGTGGATTATATCCTACTCATGCTTGCATCCAATGTTTATTAATTTTAATGCATGTACATGGCTGTTGTCGCTCTCTAGTTGGTCGCTTCCCAGTCTTTTGCTAGCCTTCACTTGTACTAAGCGGGAATACTGCTTGTGCATCCAATCCCTTAAACCCCAAAGTTATTCCAGATGAGTCCACTATACCTTCCTATATGCGGTATCTACCTGCCGTTCCAAGTAAATTTGTATGTGCCAAACTCTAAACCTTCAAATAAACATTCTATTTTGCATGCTCGAATAGCTCATGTATCAACCAAGGCTGTCCTTATCTTCCGTGTTAGGCGGGTTATTCTCAAGAGGAGTGGACTCCGCTCCTCACTCACGAGAAAATGGTTGGTCACTGGGATGCCTAGTCCCATGCTTTATGCAAACTAAATCAAAATTAATTGCAAACAAAACTCCCCCTGGGACCTGATTTATGTTGGAGACACTCGTTGTTTCGAGCAAGTCATGGATTGATGCTTGTTGGTGGAGGGGGAGTATTGTCGTGGTTCTAAGCCTGACAGTGATGTAGGGGGGTACGTATGGAGAGGCAGGTTCTTAGCTGTGGAGAAGTTGTAAGCACGCAAGGTTTACGAGTTCAGGCCCTTCTTGGAGGAAGTAATAGCCCTACGTCTCGGAGCCCGGAGGCGGTCGACTGGATTATGCGTGTATGAGTTACAGAGGTGCGAACCCTTGTCTCGGAGGGGGGGTGGCTTATATAGAGTGTGCCAGGCCCCCGGCCAGCCCACGTTACCAAGGGTTCAATGTTCATTAAGGCGAGGCGTTACTGGTAACGCTAGTAATAAAGTGCTATGATGACCATAAAAAGCTATTTAATGACCGACCGTTAGCGTGCGGAGTGACTTTAGGTCTCCTGGCCGTCGAGTGGTTGGATCTTGGTCGAGTGACTTCGAGTCTGTCGAGTGTCTTCGAGTCTGTCGAGTGGAACACCTTCAAGTCGATTGAAAGGTGATTTCTTCTAGAGATGTCCTCGGGTAGGGTAGGTAGGACAGGTCCATGACCCTACCCTAGGTACATAGCTTCACCATTAGCCCTCGAATGGATCGAGGTTTGAGTGGGGAAGGATTTGAGAGCTTCTCCGACTCGTTTTTCATGTCGTGAGCATATCTAGTTTTAGATCAACGGGCCTGAGTGATGGCAGCAACTTCCTTTCCAGTCGCCTTGATCCATTCTTAATTCCTCGTCGAGTGGGTTTCTTTACTTGTAAGGCTCCGAGTGATGGTGTGGAGGAGATCCTTGGTCTGACAAGTTATTCGCTGCCCGCGGATTTAGTGGGATCCGAATTTTGGGAAGCGCGCGGGACGGGGGAGGCCGCAGTAATCGGACGAGATAGAGCGGAGCCGCCTCGATCCCCGCGCCACCTTTTTCGCCATGTATCACTCGTGCGGTCGTTGCGGGATTTGACAAGGCCGCCTGGGCCTACCCGTCAGCCACTCGGGAGCGGCCTGATATAAAGTGCCTGGATCGGAGTCCCACGAGTAGTGCATCCCATTACCTCTTCTCTCCCTCACGTCCCTCCGCCGCGCTCGCTCTCGCCCTAACACCACCGCACTGCACGCGCCTCGCCGGCGACAATGGGGAGGGAGAAGACAGCGGCTCTGGAGCGGGCCAAGAAGGCGACGGCGAAGTCAAAGGGGAAGGCGACCAGCCGGGGCGGATCTTCCTCGCGGTCTGGCCTGCCGAAGGGCTGGATCCAGGGCGATTGGATCCACTCGAGGATCTGCCAAGACGACCTCAACGACTTGGCCGAAGGGGGGCTGATCCCCTACGACACGGCGTGGCTTCCGGGGAAGGAATCCGAGCCGCAGCCTCGGGAGGGTGAGCGCGTTCTTCTTGCCACCCACGTCGACCGTGGGTTTTCCTTACCTCCTCATCCTTTCTTTCGAGGGTTTTTGAACTTCTTTGGGGCTCAACTCCACCATTTTACCCCCAACTCAATCGTTTATCTTGCCGCGTTCATTTCCTTGTGTGAGAACTTCTTGGGTTGTCGACCTCACTGGGGTCTTTTCAAGCATATCTTCACTTGTCGCTCCCAGACAGTGAAAAGGGCTAATCCGAGTGACGAGAGGACCCAAGTGATCCAGATGTGTGGGGGTCTTGGCATCCAGACGAGGGGAAAAAACTCCTTTCCGGCCATGATTCTCCCCGATTCAGTTCGCGGATGGCAGTCGACTTGGTTCTACTGCAAAGACCAGTCGACGCCAGGGCAATCGACTGGCCTCCCTCCTTTTACCATGGACCGAGTGGAAAAACCCTCCCCTTTGAAGGTGCTCCCGGAGGAGAAGGAGCACGTGCAGGTGCTGGTCGACCGAGTGGTCCAGCTTATTCGCGACGGGGTCACTGGCATGGATCTCTTGGAGGTCTTCCTTCAGCGGCGCATCCAGCCTCTCCAAGCCCGAGACCATCCGATGTGGATGTATTCGGGTCTTGAAGACTCCACTCAGATCCACCGGAGGAGGTCGACAACGACACGCTGGAGAAGTGGCTGTCTGGCATTACCGGGAATAAGGACAATCCCAGGGGAGCCAGGAGAGTCCCTCCATTCGACCAGTCCCACGCACCCGAGCAGGTCTGATTCTGAGTTTTTGCTTGTAATCTGAGTTCACTCGCGCAGCCGTCTGTATTGCGTCGACTGACTTTGTTCTCCCTGCTTTCTTTAAGGCCATTATTGAAATGTATTCCATGCCCAATGGGGAGCAAGAGCAAGCTCTGGAAGGCGAGGCGAGTGGCGGCGAAAGCGGCGAGTGGGCTTCCGATGGTGAAGGGGACAGAGGGAGCGACGACTCAAGCGCTGGAGAAGAAGTTGAGTCGCCTCCTCGTAGGGAGAGGCGATCCAATCTTGACCAAGAACGGCCGAGTGCTCGCGACAAGGCAACTGCTCCGGCTGGTCAGTCTTCGAAGCGCCCTCGGATCTCTTCACCAACCCCGACTGGGAAGGCGCCAAAGCACCCCAAAGTTGCAGAGCCGAAGACTCGGAAGGCGCTGCCAAAGATCAAGATCGATATACCTGTCGCCTCCGCGTGAGTGTCTCTCCTTGTATTCACTCGACGCTCCGCGCTGTTTGTTTTTCTTGTTTTAACTGGACGAACTTTGGAATTGTTAGCGCTGCCACTTCCGTAACCTCAGCTTACAGGGATGATGATGAGGTGATGGAGGGTGCGGTCACTTCTAATCCGGTTATGATTTCTTCCATACTATCCTTTTTTGGTCGATTCAACTGTATCGTGCATCACTGGGTGACGTGCTTTTGGCAATTTGGACCTTGCACAACTCCGAACATTATTGACCTCCCTGATGATGAAGGAGAGCCCGAGAGGCCTTTGACGAGGAAGAACAGGCGAGCTCCTGCAAGCGGGGCGCTACAGACGACGCCGAGGGCGGAACCAGTTGTTCAGGACACTGGCGACGTCAATCGGGGTCCTGTTATCTTCGCTGAGCCGCTCTCGAGTGCTTTGCCTTCTTCATCAACTGCTCAGGCCCCTGTCGACCCGCCTTCAATTTTTGCGACTCATCGTGTCCCGGAGGACGAGGTGAATGCTGCTAGGGAAGCCATTCGTCAAGCGGGCATTATGATGGAGAAGATGAAGGCGGTGCGGGACGCCAGCCAAGCCGCCTATGATGCCAGCTCGGCCCTCCAGAGCAACGTTCAGGTTAGTTGGTTGCCGCTTGTTCTGTTAGGATATGCTACCTGAAGAGTCTTTCCGAAAATCTTTGCATATGCACACCCACTGGGTGCGTCGATTGAATTCTTGGACTAGTGGGGGCACGCTGAGTGCACCCACTGGGTGTAGTCCCCGAGACTACGGTGGACTGCTAGCAGTCGACTGTAGTCTTAGTATTTTGTCGAATGTATAGTTTGTCTCTTCCACTCGATCTGGTCGAGTGGGATCAGAACCGGTGGGGGCACTCTGAGTGCACCCACTGGGTGTAGTCCCCGAGACTACGGTGGACTGCTGGCAGTCGACTGTAGTCTGAGTTCTTTCTCTCTTTTTTTTGGACTCGACTTCGGCGGGCCGGTTGAGTGGGGTCAGAACCGGTGGGGGCACGCTAAGTGCATCCACTGGGTGTAGTCCCCGAGGCTATGGTGGACTGCTGGCAGTCGACCGTAGTCTTAGTATTTGTTGCCTTTGTTGTTTTTCGCTGTAAAATAACTTCTCCCCTTTGACTTCAGAAATCTTGCGATCTTGGAGCTCGCTTTGCTGACTTGGAGAAGCAGCAGATTCAACTGAACCTTGATCTAGAGCTGGCCAGGACAGAGCTGCAAAAGGCCAGAGACGGCGCCGCAGATAAGACTGTTTTGTCGACCGGTTAGTTTTAGGCTTGAGTACCCTTCTGCTATTTCCAAATCAATCATCATTTCTTTGCAGAAAAACTGAGAGAAGCTCTGGCGAAAAAGGATCAGGACTTGGCTGCTGCCCGTAAGGAGGCTGACGACAAGACCGCTCTGGCGAACAGAAGCTGGCTTCGGTCGGCCAGTTAGAAGAAGAGAATACCAGGCTGAAGACCGCTCTGAATGAAGCCAACAGGGAGTGTACACGCTGGAAGAAGGATAACCTCAACATGAACAAAAAGATGGAGGGCATTGCTCGCAGGAGGGACGATCTGGAGAGCTACTTGAGGAGCCTTGCCAAGAAGTTGTATATCAAGCTTGAAGGTGCACATTTAGTTCTAACTGATTTTTTTGTGTCAACTCAGTGTATGAAAATTGACTTATCCTTGGATCGTGAATGCAGAGTTTTGCCAGAACTTTGAAGAGGAGACTGGGCGGATCGAACCAGGTTTGGATCCAATCAACTCTCCCGTGAAAGATGAAGCTGCCATGAATTTGCTCCGACTGGAATCTCGCATTGACGGTGCCGTGGACTACTTGGCTCGACTGAAGGTCGCCGTGTCACGGATCGACCCGGCACTTTGGCCAGAGGCTACGCTCCAAAATGATCTCGAGTCTCTGATGATTCGTCTTAACGGAATCCCTGACCGAGTGCAGGAGTGGAAGAAGTCTTCTGCTCGGTGCGGCGCTGATGTGGCTCTGTCTTTCGTTCGTGTCCACTGCAAGGAGGTGCGACAAGACAAGCTGGTAGCAATCAAGGTCGCCAACACCCAGAAGCATGACTTCCTAACCTTTATGGAGACTTCCATCGCTGCAGCCACTCGGATAGCCGACGGCGTCGACCTGGATGAGTTTGTCGAGCCTGCCAGCCCTCCTCCCGCGAAGTGAACAAATTCTTATGTCCCACCTTAAATTTGCCTCGGAATGCCGAGTGGTTTTTGTAACCGTTAAACTTTTTCGGGTCGCATGCCCGAGTACCTCGATCCGTGATCCAGAATCTTTAGGATTTTATCTGAACTTGGTTTACCATTGAATATCTTTATGAATCTCCTGCTGAGTGAACCCAACCTTTATTCGAGACAACTTTCTGTATTCGCAGCACAGCTCCGAAGGAGGGGGAAGTAGTCGACCCATGCCTTGTATTTGTGGCGAAGCTCCCCAGGGGCGGGCGGCGGTCGACCCACACCCTATTACTGCAGAGTGGGACGAAGCGCACATTGTATTTGTGGCGAAGCTCTCCAGGAGAAGGGTGGGGGGGGCAGTCGACCCGTACTTCGTTACTGTAGAGCGGGATGAATCGCACATTGTATTTGTGGCAAAGCTCTCTAGGAGAAGGTGGCAGTCGACCTGCCCCTCGTCGTCCTTAAGGATTGAGATGTGTTTGGGAGAACTTAGGCGAGTACTGGACTGCAGCTAAGCCCCCGAGTGGGAGGATTGCTCTCCATTCGGTAGGGTTTTTTCAAACTTAGGTGAGTGCCTGACTGCAGCTAAGTATCTAGGTGGGAGAACTTAGGCGAGTACTGGACTGCAGCTAAGCCCCCGAGTGGGAGGATTGCTCTCCACTCGGTAGGGTTTTTTCAAACTTAGGCGAGTGCCTGACTGCAGCTAAGTCTCTGAGTGGGAGAACTTAGGCAAGTACTGGACTGCAGCTAAGCCCCCGAGTGGGAGGATTGCTCTCCACTCGGTAGGATTTTTTCAAACTTAGGCGAGTGCCTGACTGCAGCTAAGTCTCTAAGTGGGAGAACTTAGGCGAGTACTGGACTGCAGCTAAGCCCCCGAGTGGGAGGATTGCTCTCCACTCGGTAGGATTTTTTCAAACTTAGGTGAGTGCCTGACTGTAGCTAAGTCTCTAAGTGGGAGAACTTAGGCGAGTGCTGGACTGCAGCTAAGCCCCCGAGTGGGAGGCTGGCTCGCCACTCGGTAGGATTTTTTTCAAACTTAGGCGAAACGGATTCGCAGCTAAGCCCCCCGAGTGGGAGGCTGGCTCGCCACTCGGTAGGAAACTGTTTTTACAAACTTAGGCGAAGCGGATTCACAGCTAAGCCACCCACTGGGGGATTTCTTACGCAAACAAAAAACAATAATAATCACTGGGAAAATTATAACGCTCTTGTCTTTGATAAATAAGCTACATGAGTTTTTCTTATTACATCTCATCCGAGTGAGAATTTAGGTATAAAAGGGGCGGAGTAGCTCCGCATTCCAGGCTCGTGGCTCATCGATCTGGTGATCGACATTGTAAAGATGATACGCTCCATAGTGGAGGACTTTGGTGACGATGAAGGGGCCTTCCCAAGTAGGAGCGAGCTTGTGTGGTTTCTGTTGATCCACTCGGAGGACCAAATCTCCTTCTTGGAAGGCTCGACTCTTCACATTTCTGGCATGGAACCGACGTAAGTCTTGCTGATAAATGGTCGATCGGATCATAGCCATTTATCTTTCTTCTTCCAGGAGGTCGACTGCGTCTTGCCGGGCTTGTTCTCCTTCATCTTCGGTGTAAAGCTCGACTCGGGGTGCATTGTGAAGTAGATCACTCGGCAGGACTGCTTCCTCTCTGTAAACCAGAAAGAACGGGGTTCTTCCAGTCGACCTATTCGGGGTGGTCCTCAATCCCCACAGAACTGACGGAAGCTCATCGACCCATGCACCTGCTGCGTGCTTGAGATCACGCATCAGCCGAGGTTTTAGTCCTTTGAGAATCAGACCATTTGCCCTTTCTGCTTGCCCATTCGACTAGGGGTGGGCGACCGATGCGTAGTCGACTCGTGTGCCTTGAGAGGCGCAAAAAGCTCTGAACTTGTCTGAATCAAAGTTTGACCCATTGTTAGTGATGATGCTATGCGGGACCCCATATCTGAATGTTAACTCCCTGACGAAACTGATGGTAGTGCAAGCATCAAGATTCTTGATAGGCTTGGCTTCAATCCATTTGGTAAACTTGTCGACTGCCACAAGCACATGTGTGAAACCGCTCCTGCCTGTTCTCAATTGTAGGATCGATAGTATGTCTAGAGGGGGGTGATTAGACTACTTGACCAAATAAAAACTTAACCTTTTCCCAATTTTAGTTCTTGGCAGATTTTAGCTAATTTAGGACAAGTCAAGCAATCATCACATAATTCAAGCAAGCATGCAAAGAGTATATAGGCAGCGGAAAGTAAAGCATGCAACTTGCAAGAATGTAAAGGGAAGGGTTTGGAGAATTCAAACGCAATTGGAGACACGAATGTTTTTCCCGTGGTTCGGATAGGTGGTGCTATCCTACATCCACGTTGATGGAGACTTCAACCCAAGAAGGGTAACGGTTGCGCGAGTCCACACAGGGCTCCACCCAAGGGTAACGGTTGCGCGAGTCCACACAGGGCTCCACCCACGAAGGGTCCACGAAGAAGCAACCACCCACAAAGGGTCCACGAAGAAGCAACCTTATCTATCCCACCATGGCCATCGCCCACACAGGACTTGCCTCACTAGCGGTAGATCTTCACGAAGTAGGCGATCTCCTTGCCCTTACAAACTCCTTGGTTCAACTCCACAATCTTGTCGGAGGCTCCCAAGTGACACCTAGCCAATCTAGGAGACACCACTCTCCAAGAAGTAACAAATGGTGTGTAGGTAATGAACTCCTTGCTCTTGTGCTTCAAATGATAGTCTCCCCAACACTCAACTCTCTCTCATAGGATTTGGATTTTTTGGAAAGAAGATTTGAGTGGAAAGCAACTTGGAGAGGCTAGAGATCAAGATTCATATGGTAGGAATGGAATATCTTGGTCTCAACACATGAGTAGGTGGTTCTCTCTCAGAACATATGAGTTGGAATGGTGTGTGTGTTCTGATGGCTCTCTCCATGAATGAAGAGGAGGTGGAGGGGTATATATAGCCTCCACTCAAAATCCAACCGTTACACACAGTTTTCCAATCTCGGTGGGACCGAATCAACAAACTCGGTCGGACCGAAAATGTAAACCTAGTGACCGTTAGAGATTTTCGGTGGGACTGACATGCAACTCGGTAGGACCGATATGGTTAGGGTTTGGGCATAACGTAATCTCGGTGAGACCGAATTTGGTAATTAGCTAACCAGAGAGTTGGTCAGGCAAACTCGGTGGGACCGATTTGCTCTTTCGGTGAGACCGAAAAGTTACAAAGGGGAAACACTGAATTTACATTGCAATCTCGGTGGGACCGATTCGCTCTTTCGGTGAGACCGAAAAGTTACGAAAGGGGAATAGAGAGTTTGCAACCCCATCTCGGTGAGACCGAGATCCCTATCGGTAGGACCGAATTGCTAGGGTTTGGCAGTGGCTTATGACAAATGAAAACTCGGTGGCGCCGGATAGGAAGAATCGGTAGGACCGAGTTTGGCTTAGGGTTTAGGTCATATGTGGATATGGGAAAGTAGTTGAGGGTTTTGGAGCATATCACTAAGCACATGAAGCAAGAGGCTCATTAAGCAACACCTCATCCCTCCTTGATAGTATTGGCTTTTCCTAAAGACTCAATGTGATCTTGGATCACTAAAATATAAAATGAAGAGTCTTGAGCTTTTGAGCTTGAGCCAATCCTTTGTCCTTAGCATTTTGAGGGTTCCACTTTCACATCCATGCCATGCCAATCATTGAGCTTTCCTGAAATAATTATCTTGGAATAGCATTAGCTCAATGAGCTATATGTTGTTATGAATTACCAAAACCACCTAGGAATAGTTGCACTTTCATCAATGGACCAACCATATCCAACCCCCAAACAGCGAAGGGCCAGACGAGTGGAATGGTCTTCAGGGCTGATGCGGGTTTGTGCGACATGTTGGAGTAGAACTGGCACCCTTCACACTTGTCGACTATCTCTTTTGCCATTTCATTTGCTCTTGGCCAGTAAAAACCCGCTCGGTATGCTTTAGCCACAATGGTCCGAGAGGACGCATGGTGACCACAGGTCCCCGAGTGGATCTCATCAAGGATTATCTGACCTTCTTCTGGTGTTATACACTTCTGACCGACTCCAGTCGCGCTTTCTCTATACAACTGTCCCTTTATGACTGTGAAGGCCTTGGATCGATGGACGATCTGTCGAGCCTCTTCCTCGTCATCCGAGAGTTCCTTCCTCAGGATATACGCGATGTACGGTATCGTCCAGTCGGGGGTGATTGCCAAGACTTCCATGATTAGGTCGACCACCGCTGGAATTTCGACTTCAGTCGGATCCGTGGCACTCTTTGGCTGCGGGACTTCATCTGTAAAAGGATCTTCTTGGACTGACGGTGAGTGGATGTGTTCCAAAAACACATTGCTGGGGATGGCTTCTCTCTTGGAGCCTATCTTTGCCAAATCACAGCTGCTTGATTTTTCAGTCGGGGGATGTGATGAAGCTCTAACCCCTCGAGTTTCTTCTCTAACTTTCTTACTGCATTACAATAACCGGTCATAGCTGGACTTCTGACATCCCACTCCTTCATCACCTGATTAACCACCAAATCTGAGTCGCCATAGACCGTGAGGCGACGGACGCCGAGTGAAATGGCCATGCGCAACCCATACAAAAGTGCTTCATATTCTTCTTCATTATTGGAGGAATCGAAGCGAATCTGGAGAACATATATGAGCTTATCTCCTCAGGGGGAAACCAATACAACCCCAGCACCGGAACCATTCAACATCTTAGATCCATCGAAGAACATGGTCCAGTGCTCCGACTGAACTTGAGTCGGAAGTTGCTGTTCAATCCACTCGGCGACGAAATCTGCAATTGCTTGGGACTTGATAGCTTTCTTTGCCTCAAACTTGATATCTAGGGGAAGGAGTTCAATCGCCCATTTGGCCACTCGACCAGTTGCATCTCTGTTGTGCAAGATCTCTGACAACGGAGCGTCGCTGACGACTGTAATGGAATGATCAGAGAAGTAGTGGACAACTTTCTTTGTAGTCATGTAAATCCCATATACGAGCTTCTGATAATGAGGGTATCTTTGCTTCGATGGGGTCAAGACTTCATAAATATAATATACTGGGCGCTGAACTTTGAAGGCCTTTCCTTCTTCTTCCTGCTCGACCGTAAGTACTGTACTGACAACTTGTCCTGTGGCTGCAATGTAAAGCAGTAAAGGCTCCTTGCTGATTGGGGCAGCAAGCACCGGCTGGGTGGAGAGCAGAGCTTTGAGCTCTGCAAATGCTGCATCTGCTTCCGGAGTCCACTCGAACTTGTCAGACTTCTTCATCAGTCGGTAAAGAGGCAATGCCTTTTCACGGAGACGAGAGATGAATTGACTCAAAGCGGCGAAGCAACCTGTAAGCTTCTGGATGTCATGCACACGCACAGGACGCTTCATCCGGAGTATAGTACCAATTTTTTCAGGATTGGCGTCGATTCCCCGTTCGGAAACGAGAAAACCAAGTAGCTTTCCGCCTGGAACTCCGAATGTGCACTTTGATGGATTGAGCTTGATATCATACCTCCTGAGGTTGGCAAAGGTTTTAGCAAGGTCAGTCAGCAGGTCGGAACCCTTCCGTGACTTAACCACAATATCATCCATGTATGCCTCCACATTCCGAGTGATTTGGGTGAGTAAACACTTCTGAATCATCCTCATGAATGTGGCTCCGGCATTCTTGAGGCCGAATGGCATGGTAACATAGCAGAAGCACCCGAATGGGGTGATGAAAGCTGTTTTAATCTCATCAGGTCCATACAGACGGATCTGATGGTACCCGGAATAGGCGTCTAGAAAAGACAGTCGCTCACATCCCGCAGTCGAGTCGACTATCTGGTCAATGCGGGGGAGAGGAAAATGATCTTTCGGGCAGGCCCGATTGATATGTTTAAAGTCAATGCACATGCGAAGTGACTTGTCCTTCTTGGGAACCATGACAACATTGGCGAGCCACTCGGAGTGGTAGATTTCTCAGATAAACTCCGCCGCTAAAAGCCGAGCTACCTCTTCGCCAATAGCCTTTCTCTTCTGGACGGCGGACCGTCGGAGATGTTCCTTGACAGGTTTTACTTTTGAGTTGACTCTTAGGCGGTGCTCAGCCAGCTCCCTGGGAACACCCGGCATGTCAGAGGGCTTCCATGCGAAGATGTCCCAGTTCTCATGGAGGAACTGGATGAGCGCTTCTTATTTGGAGTCGAGCGTCGGTTAGACGTGAGTCGGAGCAGCATTATCGGTCGGGTGAATCTGAAATGGCTTCGTTTCACCGGATGACAGAAAAGCTGATTCTGAAGCAGGCTTTTTGGCTCGTAGAAACTCACTCGGATCAGCAGTCTTCTGGTACTCTTGCAGCTCGACCACTGCCATCTGAGCATCAGCAATCTTTGAGCCTTTCTGAAAACACTCTTATGCTTTCTTCTGATTGCCTGTAATGGTGATCACACCTTTGGGACCAGGCATCTTCAATTTGAGATACACATAACACGGTCGGGCATGAAGCGTGCATAAGCCGGCCTATAATGTGTTTAGCATGGAAGATATCGTCATCTCTTAGTTGTTACGTTGACAATGAAAGTATACCGCTCAAAATACAATTTATCTCTATTTCAAAACCGAGCTCTGACACCTCTACAAATTCCTGCTTCCCTCTGCGAAGGGCCTATCCATTTACTTTTATGTTGAGTCATCACCCTCTTATTAAAAAGCACTAGCTGGAGAGCACATCTGTCATTTGCATTTATCACTATTAATCTATGTTGGGTGTGTAGGGTTTCGTAGTAATTTCAAAAATTTCCTATGCACATGCAAGATCATGGTGATGCATAGCAATGAGAGGGGGAGAGTGTGATCTACGTACCCTTGTAGATCGACAACGGAAGCGTTAACTTGGTTGATGTAGTCGTACATCTTCACGGCCCGACCGATCAAGCACCGAAACTACGGCACCTCCGAGTTCTAGCACACGTTCAGCTCGATGACGATCCCCGGACTCCGATCCAGCAAAGTGTCGGGGAAGAGTTCCGTCAGCACGACGGCGTGGTGACGATCTTGATGTACTACTGCCGCAGGGCTTCGCCTAAGCACCGCTACAATATTATCGAGGACTATGGTGGAAGGGGGCACCGCACACGGCTAAGAATATGATCACGTGGATCAACTTGTGTGTCTAGGGGTGCCCCCTGCCCCCGTATATAAAGGAGCAAGGGGAGGAGGCCGGCCGGCCCTATAGGCGCGCCAAGGAGGAGTCCTCCTCCTAGTAGGAGTAGGACTCCTACTAGGAGGGGGAAGGAAGTGGGGAGGGAGAGGGAAAGGGGGGCGCCGCCCCCCCTCTCCTAGTCCAATTCAGACCAGGGGGGAGGAGGCGCGCGGCCCACCTTTGGCTGCCCCTCTCTCTCCACTAAGGCCCATATGGCCCATTACTTCTCCCGGGGGGGTTCCGGTAACCCTCCGGCTCTCCGGTTTTCTCCGAAATCACTCGGAACACTTTTCGGTGTCCGAATATAGCCGTCCAATATATCAATCTTTATGTCTCGACCATTTCGAGACTCCTCGTCATGTCCGTGATCACATCTGGGACTCCGAACTAACTTCAGTACATCAAAACTCATAAACTCTTAATATAACTGTCATCGAAACCTTAAGCGTGCGGACCCTACGGGTTCGAGAACAATGTAGACATGACCGAGACACGTCTCCGGTCAATAACCAATAGCGGAACCTGGATGCTCATATTGGCTCCTACATATTCTACGAAGATCTTTATCGGTCAGACCGCATAACAACATACGTCGTTCCCTTTGTCATCGGTATGTTACTTGCCCGAGATTCGATCGTCGGTATCTCAATACCTAGTTCAATCTTGTTACCGGCAAGTCTCTTTACTCGTTTTGTAATACATCATCCCGCAACTAACTCATTAGTTGCAATGCTTGCAAGACTTAAGTGATGTGCATTACCGAGAGGGCCTAGAGATACCTCTCCAACAATCGGAGTGACAAATCCTAATCTCGAAATACGCCAACTCAACATGTACCTTTGGAGACACCTGTAGAGCTCCCTTATAATCACCCAGTTACGTTGTGATGTTTGGTAGCACACAAAGTGTTCCTCTGGCAAACGGGAGTTGCATAATCTCATAGTCATAGGAACATGTATAAGTCATGAAGAAAGCAATAGCAACATACTAAGCGATCGGGTGCTAAGCTAATGGAATGGGTCATGTCAATCCGATCATTCAACTAATGATGTGATCCCGTTAATCAAATAACAACTCTTTGTCCATGGTTAGGAAACATAACCATCTTTGATTAACGAGCTAGTCAAGTAGAGGCATACTAGTGACACTCTGTTTGTCTATGTATTCACACATGTATTATGTTTCCGGTGAATACAATTCTAGCATGAATAATAAACTTTTATCATGATATAAGGAAATAAATAATAACTTTATTATTGCCTCTAGGGCATATTTCCTTCAGGGTGTGACTATGATTGGATCTCTTTTACCATGAATTACAATGTCTAGTTAGTCCTTGATCTTTAAAGGTGCTCTGCATTTATGTTTTGCGGTCTCAGAAAGGGCTAGCGAGATACCATCTTGTTATATCATATTATGATTGTTTTGAGAAAGTGTTGTCATCCGAGATTTATTATTATGGCTTGCTAGTTGATTATGCTATTGATATGAGTAATTATGAGACCTGAGAATTATTGCAAATGTGGTTAGTTATGATCTCTGTTGAAAACTTGAATACTGGCTTGACATAGTTACAACAACAAGAGCAAACAGAGTTTGTAAAACTTTTTCTTTCTTTCTTTCAGTTTGTCAACTGAATTGCTTGAGGACAAGCAAGGGTTTAAGCTTGGGGGAGTTGATACGTCTCCATCGTCTCTACTTTTCCAGACACTTTTGCCCTTGTTTTGGACTCTAACTTGTATGATTTGAATGGAACTAACCCGGACTGACGCTGTTTTCAGCAGAATTGCCATGATGTTGTTTTATGTGCAGAAAACAAATATTCTCGGAATGACCTGAAACTCCACGGAACATCTTAGAAAGAATAATAAAAAATCCTCGCCAAAGATGAAGACCAGGCACTAGTGCAGAACCGGGCAATAGCATCGGTTCGTAAGGCCCTTTAGTGCCGGTTTGGTAACCGGCGCTAAAATGTAGGCACTAAAGGGCCCCCCCTTTAGTACCAGTTCAGCACGAACCGGTGCTAAAGGGCAACCACATGGCACGAGCCAGCTTCGGGGGCAGGGAGCCACTCGGTGTCACCAACCGGTATTAAAATGTTGGGGGTTTGGGGTTTATGATTTCTTTTTCATTTAATTTTGTGTTTTCCATTTAATTCTTTTTTGTTTGCTGGTATTTTACGATACTACATATTGTACACGTTATGCATATATATAAATCGAATTTCTAGTAGAACCGATCATAATATATATATATATATATATATATATATATCATCGAATGTCTCACAACCACCATTAATTAATTCACACATATATACACACATGTATATATATATATACACAATTTCTCCTAATTGGTGCCTTCGGAGCCAGTGGCATTAGCCTAGCTAATTGGTGCCTTCGGAGCACGATAACAATTGGAAGTGGTTCATGGGGGCGGTAGCGAGTAATAGCATTTTTCTTTGGGATCTATGACCTGGTCGAGCAAAAATCCCGCTATTTCCTCTTGAATTGCTTCTATGCGGTCCTGTGCTAGGAGCTTGTCCCGCACCTCTTTGAACTGTTAAGAAGGAGATCAATATGCATGTGTATTAGTTGTGTGACTAGATATCGATAATGGTGTAAAAATTGTGAATAGTGTTCTGACAATCGATATCGTACCCACTCCTGTCTTTGAGATTTGCTCCTTTCGGATGCCATCATGCGAATGTTCTCGCAAACGTAGTATGCACATAGATCATTCCCCGACGCCTGCTTCAGGGCCTTTACGAGAATGGAATTTTGATCAGATAATAATTAATCAAGCATGATAATTAAAGAGATGGCAGCTAGCTAGTACTACTTAATTACTTACCTTGGATCGATACCATTTTAGACTTTGTTTCCATGGGCCTGGAGTGACCCTGATGAACTTTGCCCAAGCCCTGCCCGCCGACAAAGAAAATGAATAAATGGGTTATTAAATAGTTGTTATCAGGAAATGACGAACTAATTAAATAGGCCGAGATATAGTTAATAATGATTGAAATTACCTGTTGACTATCCCCTTCACGATGGTGTAGTCACTTGCTTTCTTAAGTAGCGAGTCTAGTACTTCAACTGTTCCTTCATCAACTTTAATGATTAACAAGATCCAGTGATATCTGCATGCACACACGTTTGCACGTCTTAATTAAGCGGGCATATGTAAGCAAAAACATGTAGCTATAGCTAGTAGGGAAAAACAGAATTTGTAGTACAAGACAGTGTGACTCACTGGAAGTTGTAAGGAAGTAGTATATCTTCATTGTATTTGTGTTCCTTGAAGAACTGTAGCATGCTTTCCTCTACACATTTTGCATGATATGGATCTATTTTCCATGTGTATTCATTAATGGTATTTGGGTCAACGAACCCAATGCCATAGCGTCCACCTTTTTTCATTTCATAAATCTTCATCCTGCATAATACCATAGAAAAGAATATAGTGAGGATAATTACAGGTAATGATTGATCAAAATGATCAGCTAGCTTGAGACTTAAATTATAGAAAGAAATCACTTACAAACAATAGCAACTGACGATAGATTTGTCGAATGCGTCTTTATTGTATAGCTGAAAAAGTTCTGAATACTCAACGGTCACAGCTTTCTTATGGTAGTAATGCTCCTCGTTGACATTCACCATGAGGGACTCTCGATTGGAAATCTTGGTAATGTCTATGTACCATTGATGCAATTCATACATTCTCGTTGGGAGCTTATTGACCTCCTCTGGCTCGACCAAAGGATGGCCCCGGGCATATTTCCGTTTTATTTCCTCCTCTCTAGTCGGAGACATGGGCTCGATATCGAGGAGTTGTCCAACAGTGATCCCGATCGATTCAGCCTGCGCAATATGCTCCTCGGTTATTACCACATCGCCCACCCCGGGAACGTTAACGGTTTGCCCACAATAATATTGGGCGCGCCTACTCTCATGTGTTGTTGGCACAACAAGCGGGGGGATTGATTGCGCCGCCTGTTCTCCCAGCTGGGGAACGATTTTACCGCTCCTTTTGCCAGCTGATTTGCTCGAGCTCGAGCTCGCCTCTTTTTGTAGACGTGCTCGATTTAACTTCCTGAGGTGGCGCTCATAGTCTGTGTCAACAGGCTTGGGAGATGGTGGTCTAGCCATACGAATGAAGTGGTCAATCTTTTCCACAAGCACTTTCTCCCTTGGCGGCGGTGGCAGTTTCAGTGCAAAATGGGCTTCCACCTCGGCCTTCGATATGGCTACATTTTCCTCCTCGGACTTGTCGTAAGGCCTCTGTGGAAGAGGCGCGAGGCTTGGACCATATTGAAATCGCTTGCCTCCGCCTGTACCTGCAGTACTACCTCGACTTGTACCGCTACGCACCATAGCTGAGGAGGCTCTCTTCCATGATTGCTGAGGCGGCGAAGACGGCTGACGTGGCTGAGTTGGAGGAGGAGGAGTGGCCTGAAGCTGTGCCGGACTTGGAGGAGGAGTTGCCTGAAGCTGTGCCGTTTGGAGGAGGAGTGGCCTGACGCTTTGCCGGACTTGGAGGAGGAGTGGCCTGAAACTGTGCCGGACTTGGAGGAGGAGTGGCCTGACGCGTTGGTGGACTTGGAGGAGCGGGAGTCTGCTGACTCGGTGGCGGATTGCGACGAGGAGTCGGATGACGCGGTGTCGGTGGCCTTCGAAAGATGATGCAATCCTTTCTCCATAGGATGATATGATGGTTGGCCTCTCCTAGTGTGTGCTCATCGTCACCTCCATGAATGTCAAGCTCTAGCCCCGAATATTGGTCCACCACCTCATCAACCAAGACACGAGCATAGCCCGCTGGAATCGGGTTGCAATGGAAGGTTGCCTCGGGGGGATTTGTAAAAGCAAGGGCGTCCGCCACCTTCATGGATATGTTCTTCATTTTGAAGTGTAGCTCGCAGTTAGTGTTCTCCATGATGTCATCCACTGGGTAGCTATCCAGCAATGCGTCGCCCGGGGCGGAACCCACGCTGCTTCTCGGCATGGATGGGACGGTGCTATCCATTGGTGGATCATCCGCTAGCTGCTGAGACCCCCTTTGCTGGCTAAGCGAGTCGATCTTCTCCTGCTGCCGCTGGAATTTGATTGCCAAGTCCGCGTGCGCTGATTCTAGGCCTTGAAGGCGTTCATAGTCTAGCTTCCTCTGCTCCTCCTCCATCTTCCTCTTCTTCTCCTCCGTAATCTTCTTTCTCGCACGGGTTCTGTAGTCGGCGTTCCAGTCCGAAAACCCCTCATACCACGGAATAGCGCCCATGCTTCGTGTTCTTCCCGGGTGTTCAAGATTTCCCAGGGCACGCGTAAGCTCGTCGTTCTCTCTGTTGGGCTCGAACAACCCAGATCGAGGCTCCTCTATTGCAACAAGTAGCTTATCTTCGGCTCCGTCCAGACATGCCTTCTTCGAAACTTTTCCTGTCTTCGGGTCCAACTCCCCCCCATGCGCATAGAACCAAGTCCTGCACCAGGGGGGCCATCTCAATGTTTCTGGAGTGACACCTGCATCCAACATCTCTTTCTCAAACTTATCCCACTTAGGCATTCCCACCGCATAGCCACCTAGCCCCAGCTTATGGAACTTATCCTTTTTTGCGGCATTGGCCTTGTTTATTCTCGACCGTTCCTTAGATAATTCCGAATCCTTGAATTTCATGAAATCGTCCCAATGAGCACTTTGGTTCTCTAGTGTTCCCTCGAATACTGGAGTCTTCCTTCCTCTGTTGATGTACTTGGCCCATTCACGAATCTTGTGGTTCTTGAATGCAACCGCCATCTTCCTAAGAGCAGCGTCCTTGACTTTCTCCACATCTGCATCTGTGAAATGATCTGGTAGGGTGAAATGTTCCATGAGCGTTTCCCAAAGCAAATGGTTTTGTCTGTCGTCGACAAAAGTAACTCCTGGACGTGGCTTTGCTGGCTCTCTCCATTCTTGAAGGGAGATCGGGAGTTGGTCCTTCACAAGAACTCCGCACCGACGAACGAACTTGTCCGCAATCTTCTTAGGCGTGAATGGTTCACCATTAGGTCTGATTGCCTCGATATTGTACTTTACGCCCTCCTTCAACTTTTTGTTCGGGCCTTGTTTCGTCCTGTTGCCTGAAGATTTGCTCGATCCGGATGGCTGAAAGAAGAAAGATCGATTCGTTAATATATCTTCAAGTCATTTAAAACATGTGATGATCACCACATGCCTGCTTATATAAATATATATACCTCGCCGGTCTTTGTTGTTTCAAGATCAACATTTTCTTCGTCATGTTCATAGTTCATGACTTCATCAATTCGGTCGTCGCGATCGAATATCATATCACCCTCCCCGGTGTTGTTTAGATATTCGGAGCCGTCATAATCTTCTTCATTCTGATCATCATCTGGCCCGCGAGGATTGCGTATGATATTGAACAGGGCCTCTTCTCCCTCTTTATCGGTATTGTCCGCCATAGGTTTTGTTTAACTAATCCAAAAGAAATATATTCAAATTACAATGCATGGATGCAATCAATTAATAAGGAAAAACTGAATCAATCATAGTACATAATAAGCATCATCGAATATAATCTCGAATACGTCGTCTCGGATAATAGATATAATCTCAAATACATCGTCTCGAATAATAGATATAATCTCGAATACATCGTCTCGAATAATAGATATAATCTCGAATACATCGTCTCGAATAATAGATATAATCTCGAATACATCGTCTCGAATAATAGATATAATCTCGAATACATCGTCGGATCATGCGGCGCGGGCGGTGGACACCCAAAGAGAAGGAACCCTCACAGGATCATAGCTGAAGTGAGATCCCTGAAGAAACTGCCAGGTATTGGAGAACCTGCCGCCCTCTAACGCAACCATGTAGCGATGGACGTGCTCGTCCTCCTCCCTGACACGGCGACGTACCACCTCCGGCGGGGCCGGCTCCCTCCACACCAAAACTGGCCCACGCGAACGCCACCAAACGAGATCAGGGTCGATGACCGGGGCCGGGTTCCTCATCAAGCGGCGCGCCCCTCCAGGCAGCACCTCCCAGTGCCAGCCCGGCGGAGCCCAGTCCCAGACATGGGTCACCCGGACGTCGTCGCGGACGGGTCGACGGCGAGGATGCGGGCCGGGCATCGTCGAGAACAAATACTAGCTATATGCCCGCAAAAAGTAACATTTTTTTAATGATTGGATTTTGATAACTAAAATTTCTAACATTTCTATATAACTAACATTCCTATAACATTTCTAACAATGCTATATAACTAACATTTCTATAACATTTCTAATACTTCTATAACTAAAAACAGAAAAAAAAATTATAACATTTCTATATATATAACTAACATTTGTATAACATTTCTAATATTTCTATAACTAAAAAAAGAAAAAATTCTAACTTTTTTATAACTATTTCTATAACTAAAAGACAGAAAAATTCCTAACAATTCTAACTTTTCTATGACATTTCTAACAATGCTTATAACTAACTATTTCTATAACTAAAAAAAGAAAAAATTCTAACTTTTTTATAACTATTTCTATAACTAAAAAACAGAAAAATTCCTAACAATTCTAACTTTTCTATATCATTTCTAACAATGCTATATAACTAACTATTTCTATAACTAAAAAAAGAAAAATTTCTAACATTTTTATAACTATTTCTATAACTAAAAACTAAAAAAATGTATGTGTGTGTGTGCTCACCGACGAGGCGAGAGGCGACGGGGGGCGGCGACGGGGACGGCGACGACGGGGATGGACACGGCGGGGACAGGGACGGGGCGGCGACGACGGGGACGGGCCGGGGCGGCGACGACGGGCCGGGGCGGCGACGACGGGGACGGGGCGGTGATGAAGGGGACGGGAACGATGCGCGGGACGGGCCGGGACGGCGCGGCGGTGACGACGGGGACGGGGACGACGGGTCGGCGACGACGGGGACGGGGCGGCGACGAGGGATATGGAGACAGGGGCGGCGGGCGATGGGGCAGAGGAGAAGAAGCAGATGAGAAACTGAAATTTTTGAAGTGTTTAGTTATATAGGATGGACCTTTAGTACCGGTTGAAGCCACCAACCGGTACTAAATGCCTGTTTTGGCCAGGCCAAGCGGCGGGAACCGCACACCCTTTAGTACTGGGTGGTGGCTCCAACCGGTACTAAAGGGGGGGCCTTTAGTACCGGTTGGAGCCACCACCCGGTACTAAAGGGGTGCGCTGGCAAGGTGCTGTGCAGCAAGTTTAGTCCCACCTCTCTAGCCGAGGGGCGTCCGCACTGGTTTATAAATCCCCGTGCGGTAGCTCTCTCGAGCTCCTCTCCAAAGCAGGCCTACTGGGCCTACATGTTCTGTGCTGCCTTGTGGGACTACTGGGCCTTTGCGGGCCTGCATCCTGGCCCAACAACAGGTTGGGTTTCTAGTCGTATGCAGGCCGCTCTGGCCCAGTAGGCGGGCTTTTTTATTTTTTTTGCTTTATTTATTTTTTAGTTGTTTTTTGTGTATTTAGAGTTTCTTTGTGAATATTTTTGCTTTAGGTACAAAAAATTACAAACTTTCTGTTAGTGCCCGTAGTTTTCAAATTTGAATAGTTTAAATTTTGAATTATTTGAAATTAGTGTGAATCACTAGTTTTTGAATAACTTAACTTTAGAAATCAGTAAAGGCATGAAAGAATTTGTTTGCACATAAAATTTCTTCGCGTTTCAAATGCCAAAACACATAACTACCCTAACTATTACAGAGATTCCCTCCTGGGTGTGAAACACAAAAGAAAGTGATGATAGTGAAGCCGATCACATCCCAGATCTTTGGGTGTGAAAATTTTTCTTCGCGTGTGTCCCTTTGCGCCATAACCATGGAAAATCTTCATCATTTAACGGGATGCTCGGGTCAATATTCACTGTGAATGGAGCAATTTCATCAAACTTTTCATAATCTTCTGACATGTCTGTCTTGTCATCCACTCCCACGATGTTTCTCTTCCCAGAAAGAACTATGTGCCTCTTTGGCTCATTGTACGATGTATTCGCTTCCTTATCTTTTCTTTTTCTTTGCTTGGTAGACATGTCCTTCACATAGAAAACCTGTGCCACATCATTGGCTAGGACGAATGGTTCATTTGCATACGCAAGATTGTTGAGATCCACTGTTGTCATTCCATACTGCGGGTCTTCCGTTACCCCGCCTCGTGTCATATTGACCCATTTGCACCGAAACAAAGGGACCTTCAAACCACGTCGATAGTCAAGTTCCCATATGTCCTGTATATAACCATAATATGTTTCCTTTCCTATCTTGGTTTCTGCATCAAAGCGGACACCACTGTTTTGGTTGGTGCTCTTCTTATCTTGGGCGATCGTGTAAAATGTATTACCATTTTTCTCGTACCCTTTGAAAGTCATTATATTCAAAGATGGTAACTGGGACAGCAAGTACATGTCATCTTCAATAGAGGTGTCATGCATGGTACGTGTCTGCAACCAGCTGGCGAAACTCCTGGTTTGTTCACGTGTAATCCAGTCATCAGACCGCTCCGGGTGTTTGGAGCGTAACAAATTCTTGTGTTCATCCATATACAGAGCCACCAAGGCGGAATTCTGTAGAATTGTGTAGTGTGCTTCAGTGAGAGAATGTCCGTCCATACATTTTGTTCCCCTCCTAGCGTGCCTTTTCCATCCAGTCTGCCCTTATGCCGCGATTCAGGAACACCAATCGGCTTAAGGTCAGGAATAAAGTCAATACAAAACTCAATGACCTCCTCATTTTCATGGCCCTTGGAGATGCTTCCTTCTGGCCTAGCACGGTTATGAACATATTTCTTTAAGACTCCCATGAACCTCTCAAAGGGGAACATATTGTGTAGAAATACAGGACCCAAAACGTTAATCTCTTCGCATAGGTGAACTAGGACGTGCGTCATGATGTTGAAGAAGGATGGTGGGAACACCAACTCGAAACTGACAAGACATTGCACCAAATCATTCTCTAACCTTGGTATGGTTTCTGGATCGATTACCTTCTGAGAGATTGCATTGAGAAATGCACATAGCTTCACAATGGCTAATCGAACGTTTTCCGATAGAAGCCCCCTCAATGCAACTGGAAGCAGTTGCATCATAATCACGTGGCAGTCATGAGACTTTAGGTTCTGGAACTTTTTCTCTGCCATGTTTATTATTCCCTTTATATTCGACGAGAAGCCAGACGGTACCTTAATACTAAGCAGGCATTCAAAGAAGATTTCCTTCTCTTCTTTGGTAAGAGCGTAGCTTGCATGACCCTGATGTATGCCGTCTTTTCCGTGCATACGTTGCTGGTCCTCCCGTGCCTCAGGTGTATCTTTTGTCTTCCCATACACGCCCAAGAAGCCAAGCAGGGTCACACAAAGATTCTTCGTCACGTGCATCACGTCGATTGCGGAGCAGACCTCTAGATCTTTCCAATAGGGCAGGTCCCAAAATATAGATTTCTTCTTCCACATGGGTGCGCGTCCCTCAGCGTCATTCAGAACAGGTTGTCCACCAGGACCCTTTCCAAAGACCACCTTCAAATCCTTGACCATATCATGTACATCAGCACCAGTACGGTGGCGAGGCTTCGTCCGGTGATCCGCCTCACCTTTGAAATGCTTGCCTTTCTTTCTTACTGGATGCCTGCTCGGAAGAAATCGACGATGTCCCAGGTACACATTCTTCTTACAATTAGCCAAAAATATACTGTCGGTATCGTCCAAACAGTGCGTGCATGCGCGGTATCCCTTGTTTGTCTGTCCTGAAAGGTTATTGAGAGCAGGCCAATCATTGATGGTCACGAACAGCAACGCCTTTAGGTCAAATTCTTCCCCCATGTGCTCATCACACACACGTACACCTGTTCCATTCCACAGTTGTAAGAGTTCTTCAACTAATGGCCTTAGGTACACATCAATGTCGTTGCCGGGTTGCTTAGGGCCTTGGATGAGCACTGGCATCATAATGAACTTCCGCTTCATGCACAACCAAGGAGGAAGGTTATACAAACATAGAGTCACAGGCCAGGTGCTATGGTTGCTGCTCTGCTCCCCAAAAGGATTAATGCCATCTGCGCTTAGACCAAACCATACGTTCCTTGCGTCATCTGCAAACTCCTTCCCGTACTTTCTTTCGATTTTTCTCCACTGCGACCCGTCAGTGGGTACTCTCAACTTTCCATCTTTCTTACGGTCTTCTCTATGCCATCGCATCGCATTGGCATGCTCTTTGTTTTGGAACAAACGTTTCAACCGTGGTATTATAGGAGCATACCACATCACCTTGGCAAGAATCTTCTTCCTGGGGCGCTCGCCCTCGACATCACCAGGGTCATCGCGGCTGATCTTATAGCGCAATGCACCGCATACCGGGCAAGCGTTCAAATACTCGTACTCACCGCGGTAGAGGATGCAATCATTAGGGCATGCATGTATCTTCTGCACCTCTAACCCTAGAGGGCAGACAACCTTCTTTGCTTGGTACGTACTCTCGGGCAATTCGTTGTCCTTTGGAAGCATATCCTTTATCATTACCAGCAACTTTCCAAATCCCTTGTCAGATACACCATTCTCTGCCTTCCATTGCAGCAGTTCCAGTATGGTGCCCAGCTTTTTCTTGTCACCTACGCAATTCGGGTACAACAATTTTTTGTGATCCTCTAACATGCGCTGCAACTTCTTCTTCTTCAAATCACTTGCGCAGTTTCTCTTTGCATCGGCAATGGCCCGACCTAGATCATCAACGGGCTCATCCGATGCCTCTTCTTCAGCTTCTTCCCGCATTGCCGGCTCAGCTTCTTCCCGCATTACCGGCTCATCTTCTTCCCTCATTGTTGTATCATCGTATTCAGGGAACCCATGGCCAGGATAGCCGTCATCGTCCTCTTCTTCTTCATTGTCTTCCATCATAACCCCTCTTTCTCCATGCTTGGTCCAAACATTATAGTGGGGCATGAAACCGGACTCAAACAGGTGGACGTGAATGGTTCTTGACGTAGAGTAATTGCGACCATTGTTACAGCCGGCACATGAACAATGCATAAAACCATCCGCTCGCTTGTTTGCCTCAGCTGCAAGCAGAAAAGTACGCATGCCATTAATGAACTCGGAAGAGCATCGGTCATCGTACATCCATTGCCGGCTCATCTTCAATACACAGCACCGAAAACATCAAATTAATACAATACATAAAGTTCATACATAAAGAGCATACAACACTTCAATGCAACAAACAAATAACTCTCTAGCTAAAGAATTTAAATGCAACAACAAATGCGATCAAGATCGCAACTAAGGTAACAATTGATCCAACAGCATAATGATGCCAAGCCTCACTATGAATGGCATATTTTCTAATATTTCTAATCTTCAAGCGCATTTTCTCCATCTTAATCTTGTGATCATCGACAACATCGGCAACATGCAACTCCAATTCCATCTTCTCCTCCTCAATTCTTTTCAATTTTTCCTTCAAATCCTCGTTTTCTCTTTCAACTAAATTTAACCTCTCGACAATAGGGTCGGTTGGAATTTCGGGTTCAACTACCTCCTACATACAAATATCTATGTCAACTTGATGGGCATAATTTGTCATAAACACGAAATGCAATGAATAGTTTTAAAAGAGAATATACCACATCCGAATCATAACCCGGACGAGGGCCGACGGGGACGGATATCAATACCATGGCACTATGCATAACAAACAATGTATGGGTAAGATAATTATACGAGTAACTATATATCCAAATCACACAAACATCATTTTTTTTATATAAAACTTCATGAACAAGAGGCTCACCACAAGGTGGTGCCGGCGACGGGACGTTGCGAGCGATCGACGGTGGTTACGACGGAGATTTAGAAGGTACTAAGTAAACCACACCTACATATGCAAAACTAAGTGTTATTTTTGACCTCAGATTGCATATAAATCAAATACTACCACATATATATAATTCCTCCCAAATTACTAAACTCAAAAATCAATCACTATATAAAGCATTGCACGAGCTAATCTAGCAATGAGAGATGAAAGGAAAGAGTTGCTAACCTTTGTGATCATTTGAATGGATGGGGGCCTTCAAATCTTGGGCAAAATGTGTGATGAGCTTGAGAGGAAGAGGGAAAAGAACAGAGAGGAGAGGGGAAAGGGGAAGAACAGAGCGAGCTCGGGTGGACGAAGGGTCTATGTAGGACGACCTTTAGTACCGGTTTGTGATACGACCCAGTACTAAAGGTGCTGGAGGGGCCCCGGACTGACAACATCCTGCCACCACTCACTTTAGTACCGGTTCGTGGCACGAACCGGTGCTAAAGGTTCGCCACGAACCGGTACTAATGAGAGCGGCCCGGCTAGCCGTTGGAACTGGCACTAATGTACACATTAGTGCCGGCTCAAATTCAAACCGGCACTAATGTGCTTCACGTTTGACCCTTTTTCTACTAGTGAGGGGGCCCACACCCTGTCCACGAGGGTGGGGGGCGCCCCTCCCCCTCTAGGGCGCGCCCCCTACCTCGTGGGCCCCCTAGATGCCCTCCGACGCCAACTCCAACTCTATATATTTGCTTTCGGAGAGAAAAAAATTAGAGAGAAGAAATCATTGTGTTTTACGATATGGAGCCGCCGCCAAGCCGTAAAACCTCTCGGGAGGGCTGATCTGGAGTCCGTTCGGGGCTCCGAAGAGGGGGATTCGTCGCCGTCGTCATCATCAACCATCCTCCATCACCAATTTCATGATGCTCACCGCCGTGCGTGAGTAATTCCATCGTAGGCTTGCTGGACGGTGATGGGTTGGATGAGATTTATCATGTAATCGAGTTAGTTTTTTTAGGGTTTGATCCCTAGTATCCACTATGTTCTGAGATTGATGTTGCTATGACTTTTATATGCTTAATGCTTGTCACTAGGGCCCGAGTGTCATGATTTCAGATCTGAACCTATTATGTATTCATGAATATATGTGAGTTCTTGATCCTATCTTGCAAGTCTATAGTCACCTACTATGTGTTATGATCCGGCAACTCCGAAGTGACAATAATCGGGACCACTCCCGGTGATGACCATAGTTTGAGGAGTTCATGTATTCACTATGTGCTAATGCTTTGTTCCGGTTCTCTATTAAAAGGAGGCCTTAATATCCCTTAGTTTCCGATAGGACCCCGCTGCCACGGGAGGGTAGGACAAAAGATGTCATGCAAGTTCTTTTCCATAAGCACGTATGACTATATACGGAATACATGCCTACATTACATTGATGAATTGGAGCTAGTTCTGTGTCACCCTATGTTATGACTGTTACATGATGAACCGCATCCGGCATAATTATCCATCACTGATCCGGTGCCTACGAGTTTTCCATATACTGGTTTACGCTTATTTACTTTCCCGCTGCTACTGTTACAATCACTACAAAATATCAAAAACATTACTTTTGTTGTCTTTACTTTTGTTGCTGCTACCACCACTATCATATTACTGTGCTACTAAACACTTTGCTGCAGATAATAAGTTTCCAGGTGTGGTTGAATTGACAACTCAGCTGCTAATACTTGAGAATATTCTTTGACTTCCCTTGTGTCGAATCAATAAATTTGGGTTGAATACTCTACCCTCGAAAGTTGTTGCGATCCCCTATAGTTGTGGGTTATCAGCCATGGCCGCTTGCCCGCACCCAAGGCGCAAGTTCCACCCATGAACGTCGTGCCTCCCGTCGCCAGGGCCGCCGCCCAGCATCAAGACACCCCAAGACCATCCAAAGAGATCAACTTTGAACCACATGGACAGCCCCCATCGACGAACCGTAGCATATGCCCCGCCTTGAACATCGTTGAAGCAACGCCAACCCGCATACAGACGGGGAAAGGGGGAGGTGGAGGAGCGGATGCATCCGGACCGACACATCCCTATGCTAGTGATAGGTGGCTCGAGCACGTCGGCGCCGCCCATCCCTCCAGCCAACCTCCCCACCAGACACACCCCTGTGCCGCCCAACCACAATGGCCGACGCAGACCTGCGCAAAGCCACCGACGCAGGTCCGACCACCAGCAAGGAGGACCCCCACGAACCACCGCCAATCGCCAAGAATACTCATTGGGGAGCCCATTTGCGCTGCCGCCGTCGTCCAGCCGGCGGAAAGCTTGGAGCCCGACCAACACGCCCACCTGCCACCGCCACTGCGCCTCCACCACCCCCAGACGTGGCCACGGCAGGGGCGAATGCCCGCAGCTTGTGCCGCCCTTGGCCCGCGCCACCTGGGCCCAGTTCTGGCTGTCCGACGCCACTAGAACCCACCACGCACCACCACCGATGCAGCCCCTTCACACCGTTGCCCACGGCCCGCGAATCCACCGCCGGTTGCTGCCGTCGCGCCCCGAGCAAACGCCGCACCGCCGCCCAACCCGGAGGCCCGCGCCCGCCAGATTGAGCGGGGGAAGGAGAGCGCCCCGCCGCCGCCAGCACTGGCCGGGCTTTGCCCACCAGTACGTCGAGGCGGCGATGAGGGGAGGGAGGTCCCCTGTCGCTCACGGGAGGGGAGCACAGCAGGAATTTTACTTATTCTTCTTCTGAGCTCTCCTCTCCGATGAATGGTCTGAAAGTTCCTCTTTCTCTATTCATGCCCATATAACAAAATCTCGTCAAAATATATTGCAAGCCATTCTTATAGCAATGCACGGGGTATCATCTAGTTAAAGTTATGTACAAACCTCGCACAAAGGTGATATAAAGGACAAAACAAGTACTCTCGAGTCAATACAGAACTCAAATGATTAACACCGGCGATGCTCCAAAGACTAGCCTCCTGCTTAATCTTGGTCATGATGATGGATGGTAATGGGGACTATATTCTAAAGTCTCGTACATTTATCTCGTTCCATAATGCCCAAAACACAGGCATGACCAACGACGTTATAGCTGTAGAATGACTTCCATATAGCCCAATGATGTGATACAATCAATCCTTGAACAAGTTGAAATTTGCCCATGCATCGATGCCCATATGAATGATGCCTATGTAGTCATGAATCATGCCCCAAATGCGAATGGAGAGGCGGCATTTGAAAAGAACAGGGACAGCAATTCCTCGCCACTTTATGCCTTGGTAGATGCATGTCGCCAATTGTGTTTTCCCTTCTTTTGAAAAGTGTCAACCTAGATCGTGGAGACCTTTGGGGCCTCGCTTTCCATTCTCAACAAGGATAAATAAGTTGATGAATGGGGTCGTCAAAAACCTAATCAATGATCCGTCAACAGTGGAACTCGAAAGTTGAGGTTGTACTCGCTGAGGATATCCAACCATACGAATAATTAAATAAACTAAACAATTCAATCAAATTATTGTACTAGCTAGCTGCTCAAAAAGTGGACGACCACCTCGAGTAATTGGAGTGGTGTGGCTGGTGCACTGCGCACAAACCGGTGTTATTACATGTGTATGCAGTATCCTACTAGAAATCATGCTATTTGGAACTTTTTTCAGGAAATTACTTGTATTACTCACGTAGAGAATTACATTGTTTAGAGACCTCATCAGGCCAAAATTTCTATCATAAGCTGCCAGTAAATGACTTACAAAGGTTTTGACTTCGTGGTGTGTGAGTAGTAGAAAAAATTTGTTGTGCCATGAACAATTGAATCTCACCAACACTGAAGCTATCCCAGTTGAAACAGATCGTGCGTCTAATTAAAAAGAGCCGGCTGCTAGGTAGTGGTAGTCTTTTACTGCCATGTACGCCATGTACCCTGTGCATGTGTGCGCGTGGTGAGACCATCCACTGCAAAGAAATTAAGCATGCCGCTTATCTTTGCATGGTCATGTATTTATTCATATCTGCGCATCTGCAAAAAAAAAATTAGGCGTCCCACTGCATTGCCAAAGAGGGTATGGGTGCTTTATGCCTTGGTTGATGCATTGTCGTCAATGGTGTTTTTCCTTCTTTTGACAAGGGCCAAGTTGAACCGTGTAGATATTTGGCGGAGCATAAGTTGATGAATGGGCTCCTCAAAGACCTAATCGATGGCTATCCGAGTGTCAAAAAAGATTAACTAAACCAAAAAAATTCAGTCAAATCATCGTGCTAGCTAGCTAGCTGATCGAAATGTGGATGAGCCACGGCCAGTCGCGCCTTGGAGTGGTGCATGCATGCATGTGCGCGTGCTGAGTTCATTCACGTTTTTGCACACACTAGTAGAAAAGGGGGCAACGGTCCAGACAGGGTCAGCCCATTAGTCCTGGTTCAGTCTAGAACCGGGACCCATGGGGGCATTGGACCCGGTTCGTGAGTCCAGGGGGCCGGCCTGGCCACGTGAGCCATTGGCCCCGGTTCGTCTGGACCTTTTGGTCCCGGTTGGTGGGACGAACCGGGACCAATGCCCTCGCTCCTGGCTCATCACCATTGGTCTCGGTTGGTGGTTTGAACCGGGACCAAAGGCTCCCCTTTAGTCCCGGTTCATGCCACCAACTGGGACCAATGAGGTGCCTATATATACCCCCTCGCGTAAGGCAGAGCACACTGCTCTATTTTTTTCTGGCCGAGGGGGAGAGGGCTTGGTGGTGCTCTAGCTCACCTCCTATGCACACAAGGTGTTCGATGGAATGCCCGAGCCACAGTACTTAAGCTTTCTCCTCTCCAAGCTCGACCTTCAAACTCCATTTTCCTCAATTTTGTCTAGGTTTAGCGGTCCGTCACGCCCCGTCCCCGTCTTCACCGCCGTCGATCACCCGCGCCGAGCTCATCGCCGGCACCACCGTGGTGAGCCTCTTGTTCTTATCTTCTTTCTGAAAGGAAAAATATTCTTACTTGTCTGTTTAGATAGATACTTGTATCATTTTCTTACATTTATTATTGCATCTTATATAGTGCGATGGTTTTGGTATCCGCCCCCGTCGGCCCTCGTCCTGTCTATGATTCGGATTTGGTATGTATATTATCTTCATAACTATTGGTTCATTTATTGTTTATGAAAATTATGCCGACCAACGTGACATAGATTTTATTTATCTAGGATGTATGTGAATCGGAAATGCCAACCGACCCTATTGTCGAGAGGTTAAATTTAGTTGAAGAAGAAAACAATTTGTTGAAGGAAAAAATAAAAAAAATTGAGAAGGAGAAGATGATATTGGAGTTGCATGTTGCGGATGTCGTCGATGATCACAAGATCAAGATGGATGCAATGCGCTTGAAGATTAGAAAGATTAGAAAATATGCCATTCATACCGAGGCTTGGTATCATTATGCCGTTGGATCAATTGTTACCTTGGTTGCGATTATGATCGCATTTGTTTTCGCATTGAAATGTTTTACATAGTTTCAATGTATGGTTTAATTAATTAGATGCTCTGGAGAGCTATATGTTGTTAGATGAGAACTATGTATGCACTTTGGTTTTAATGTGATGATGAACTTCTATTAATTTGGACACTTAATTATATATAATGCACGCAGATGAACCGGCAATGGATGTACGGTGACAGACACACCCGCGAGTACATTAAGGGCGTGCATGAGTTTCTCGATGCGGCTGAGGCAAACAAGCAGAATGGTTTTATGTGTTGTCCATGCACTGAATGTGGGAATACGAGGTCTTACTCTAACCGAAAAATCCTTCACTCCCACCTGCTTTACAAGGGTTTCATGCCACACTATAATGTTTGGACGAGGCACGGAGAAATAGGGGTTATGATGGAAGACGGCGAAGAAGAAGACTACGATGACAACTATGTGCCCCCTGAATACGGTGATGCTGCAACGGGGGGAGCGGGTGAAGATCAAGAGGAACCAGACGATGTGCCCAATGATGCTGCCACGGGTGAAGCTGCTGAAGATCAAGAGGAACCAGACGATGTGCCCGATGATGATGATCTCCGCCGGGTCATTGTCGATGCAAGGACGCAATGCATTAGTCAAAAGGAGAAGCTGAAGTTCGATCGCATGTTAGAGGATCACAAAAAAGGGTTATACCCCAATTGCGAAGATGGCAACACAAAGCTCGGTACCGTACTGGAATTGCTGCAGTGGAAGGCAGAGAATGCTGTGGCTGACAAAGGATTTGAGAAGCTACTGAAAATATTGAAGAAGAAGCTTCCAGACGATAACGAATTGCCCGACAGTACATACGCAGCAAAGAAGGTCGTATGCCCTCTAGGATTGGAGGTGGAGAAGATACATGCATGCCCTAATGACTGCATCCTCTACCGCGGTGCATACAAGGATCTGAACGCATGCCCGGTATGCGGTGCGTTGCTGTATAAGATCAGACGAGATGACCCTGGTGATGTTGACGGCGAGCCCCTCAGGAAGAGGGTTCCTGCGAAGGTGATGTGGTATGCTCCTATAATACCACGGTTGAAACGTCTGTTCAGAAACGAAGAGCATGCCAAGTTGATGCGATGGCACAGTGAGAACCGAAAGAAAGATGGAAGTTGAGAGCACCCGCTGACGGGTCGCAGTGGAGAAAAATCGAGAGAAAGTACTGGGATGAGTTTGCAAAGGACCCAAGGAATGTATGGTTTGCTTTAAGCGCGGATGGCATTAATCCTTTCGGGGAGCAGAGCAACAATCACAGCACCTGGCCCGTGACTCTATGTATGTATAACCTTCCTCCTTGGATGTGCATGAAGCGGAAGTTCATTATGATGCGAGTTCTCATCCAAGGCCCTAAGCAACCCGGCAACGAAATTGATGTGTACCTAAGGCCATTAGTTGAAAAACTTTTACAGCTGTGGAATGGAAACGGTGTACGTACGTGGGATGAGCACAGACAGGAGGAATTTAACCTTAAGGCGTTGCTGTTCGTGACCATCAACGATTGGCCCGCTCTCAGTAACCTTTCAGGACAGACAAACAAAGGATACCACGCATGCACGCACTGTTTAGATGACACTGAAAGTATATACCTGGACAAATGCAGGAAGAATGTGTACTTGGGCCATCATCGATTTCTTCCGACCAACCATCAATGTCGAAAGAAAGGCAAGCATTTCAAAGGCGAGGCAGATCACCGGAAGAAGCCCGCCATGCGTACCAGTGATCACGTACTTGCTATGGTCAATGATTTACACGTAATCTTTGAAAAGGGTCCCGACGGACTAGCTGTTCCAAATGACGCTGAGGGACACGCATCCATGTGGAAGAAGAAATCTATATTTTGGAACCTACCCTACTGGAAAGACCTAGAGGTCCGCTCTTCAATCGACGTGATGCACGTGACGAAGAACCTTTGCGTGAACCTGCTAGGCTTCTTAGGCATGTATGGGAAGACAAAAGATACACCTGAGGCATGGGAGGACCTGCAACGTTTGCACGAAAAAGACGGCATGCCTCCGAAGCAGTATAAAGGTCCTGCCAGCTACGCTCTTACGAAAGAAGAGAAAGAAATCTTCTTTGAATGCCTGCTCAGTATGAAGGTCACGACTGGCTTCTTGTCGAATATAAAGGGAATAATAAATATGCCAGAGAAAAAGTTTCAAAACCTAAAGTCTCATGACTGCCATGTGATTATGACGCAACTGCTTCCGGTTGCATTGAGGGGGCTTCTACCGGAAAACGTCCGATTAGCCATTGTGAAGCTATGTGCATTCCTCAATGCAATCTCTCAGAAGGTGATCGATCTAGAAATCGTACCAAGGCTAAGGAGTGATGTGGCACAATGTCTTGTCAGTTTCGAGCTGGTGTTCCCGCCATCCTTCTTCAATATCATGACGCACGTCCTAGTTCATCTAGTCGACGAGATTGTCATCCTGGGCCCGTATTTCTACACAATATGTTCCTCTTTGAGAGGTTCATGGGAGTCCTAAAGAAATATGTCCGTAACCGCGCTAGGCCAGAAGGAAGCATCTCCATGGGCCATCAAACAGAGGATAGGTCTCCCTAAATTGCGGTATGAGGGGAGACTGACTGGAAAAGGCACTCTTTGAAGTGACTCAATAATATGCAGGGACGGATATTCTTGGTCTCAAGCACACTACACAGTTCTACAGAACTCTACCTTGGTGACCCCGTATGTCGATGAACACAAAAACAGTCTGCGCTCCAAACACCCGGAGCAGTGCGATGACTAGATTACATGTGAACACATCAGGACTTTCAGCAGTTGGTTGGAAACACGTCTCAGAAGTGACAACACTGTTTGTGATGAGTTGTACTTGTTGTCCAGGGGACCATCTTTGACTGTATTGACTTACAAAGGATACGAGATAAATGGGAATACATTTTACACGGTCGCCCAAGATCAAAAAAGCACCAACCAAAACAGCGGTGTCCGCTTTAATGCAGCAACCGAGAGCGGAAAGGACACATATTATGGTTACATAGTGGACATATGGGAACTTGACTACGGACATGATTTTAAGGTCCCTTTGTTTAAGTGCAAATGGGTCAATCTGTCAGGCGGTGGGGTACAGGTAGACCCACAGTACGGAATGACAACAGTGGATCTGAAAAATCTTGGGTACACTGACGAACCGTTCGTCCTAGCCAATGATGTGGCACAGGTTATCTATGTGAAGGACATGTCTACCAAACTGAGAAAAAGACTAGATAAGGAAGCGAATACATCATACGATGAGCCAAAGCGCCACATAGTTCTTTCAGTAAAAAGGGATATCCTGGGAGTGGAGGGCAAGACCGACATGTCTGAAGATTATGAAAAGTTTCATGAAATTCCTCCCTTCAATGTCAAGGCTGACCCAAGCATCCTGATAAACGATGAAGATTATCCATGGTTACGGCGCAATAAGCAAATGACACGAGCGATGAAAAAGTGAAGACTTTCTCCCGCAACTATTATGATGATACCATGCCAACTTTGTAACACACGAGTATGTTATGCCAACTTTTTCAGAGTTCATTTGAAAACTATGAATTTAGGTAGAATTTTCTCTATATGTGCATCTATGTTCATTTTTTAGTAAAGTTAATCACAAACTTGTGATTCACACAAATTTCAAAGAATTCAAATTTTAATTATTCAAATTTGAAAATTAATGGCACCAACAGAAAGTTTATAATTTTTCTAAAACTAATGGCACTAACAGAAAGTTTATAATTTTGCTGACCTAAAAGAAAAAAGAATTTAAAAATAAAGCAAAAAACAAAAGAAAATAAATAATACAGAAAACAAAACAAAAAAACTGAAAAAAAATAAAAATAGCAACAATAAGTATTTTGCTGTAAGTAGAAACAAAATAAAATAAATAAAGCAACAAAAAAACAAAAAAAATTAAAAAAAGTGTTTTCAAATTTGAAAACTAATGGCACTAACAGAGAGTTTATATTTTTTCTAAAACTAAAAGCAAAAAGAATTAAAAAATAAAGCAAAAAACAAAAGAAAATAAATAATGCAGAAAACAAAAAAAATTGGAAAAAATAGGCACTAAAAGCAAAAAAACAAAAAAAGTGTTTTCAAATTTGAAAACTAATGGCACTAACAGAAAGTTTATAATATTTGTGACCTAAAAGAAAAAAGAAATCACTAAAAAATTATAAGTATTTTGTTCTAAGTAGAAATGAAAAAATAAATAGCAAAAAAGAAAAAAATGCCTATAATATTTGTTATGACTAACTAAAATTACCAAATTGAGTATAATGATAAAACACAGTAATATTAAATAGCAGGAAAAAGAATGACTTAAAAATCAATTTTTATAGTAAAGTTATTCATAAACTAGTGATTCACACAAATTTTAAAAAATTCAAATTTAAACTATTCAAATTTTAAAACTAATGGCACTAACAGAAAGTTTATAATTTTTGTGACCTAAAAGAAAAAAAATCACTAAAAAACTATAAGTATTTAGTTGTAAGTAGAAATGAAAAAATAAATAGTAAAAAAATGCCACCTACTGGGCCACCACGGCCTGAATACGACTAGAAGCCCATCCATGGGCCAGGATTTAGGCCCGCAGAAGGCCCAGCAGGCCCACAGGCATAGCGGTGTGAGATTAGGCCCAGAGGCCTGTAGTTCTGAGGAGTTCGATGGAGATGGCGGGGCAGCGCTTATAAACAAGTGCGGCCGCTCCTCAGCTAGTGAGGTGGGACTAAACATCCCACCGCACCGCGGCTTTGGCAGGCGCAGGCCTTTGGTCCCGATTGGTGGCACCAACCGGGACTAAAGGGGGGCATTGGTCACGGTTGGTGCCACGAACCATGATGAATGCCCCCCTTTAGTCCCGGTTGGTGCCACGAACCGGGACTAAAGGGGGCATTGGTCCCGGTTTGTGCCACGAACCGGGACCAAAGCCTTTCCTATATAACCAAACACTTGGGAAATCCCCCCCACCCGCCATTCTTCTCCAACGCCGCCAGGCTGCTGCGCTGCTCCTCGACGCCGGCCCCTGCCCCGACGTCGCCGTCGCCTCCCCTAGCCGCCCGAGGTCGCCGTCGCCGCCCGCTCGCCGTCGGTCGTGCCCTCGCCCGACGCCGCTCGCCGCCCTGCCCCGACGCGCGTCGCGCGCCCCGGCCTGCCCGTCGTCGTCGCCCTGCCCCGCCCGTCGCCGTGGCCCCTGCCCCACCCGTCGCCGTCACCCCGCCCCGCCTGTCGCCGTCGCCCTGCCCCTCCGTTGGTCCGGCCGGCGCCCCTCCCCTGTTTTTTTCATATATTATATGCTTGTGTATATTGTGTATATTGCTTCTTTGTGTATATTATGTATATATGTCAGTATATATATTGTGTATATTGCTTCTTTTCAGATTTTTTGTCATATATATGTTTGTATTTTGTATTTTCCTTTTTTTTATAAAAATGTATATATGTTTGTATGTTCTCTGTGTATATATGTTCATATATGCAAAATTTAAATTTAAATATTTAGAAAAGGATTCTATATATGTTCTCTGATTTAGTACATTTTAGGTTAGTTTCATTTCTAGAAAAGTTTTATATATTTAGGAGAGGAAAAAGGTAAATAAGAAGAGGAAAAAGGAGAAGAAGAGGAGAAGAAGAAAAGGAAGAGGAGAAGAAGAGGAGAGGAAGAAAAGGAAGAATTTTTCTATTTTTTCTTCTTCTCCTCTATTCCTTTCTTCTTCTCCTCTTTTTTTATTTTTTTTTCGATCTTCTCCTCTATTCCTTTCTTCTTCTCCTTTTTTTATTTCTTCTTCGTATTCTTATGTTTTATCGGGTCTATCGTCGTCGATATACCCCTCCCGATAACTTCAACACGAGGAGGGTCGATATGCCCCCTCCCGATAACTTCAACACGAGGGGGGGAGGGGTCGATATACCCCCTCCCGATAACTTCAACACGAGGGGGGGAGGGGTCGGTATACCCCCTCCCGATAACTTCAACACGAGGGGGGGTCAATATATATACCACCTCCCGATAACTTCAACACGAGGGGGGGTCGATATACCCTAAATAGCAAGTATCGTCGGTGTGAGATACATGTGGCCGTCGGTGTCGGACAGTACATCCACGTCCCACAAGTGACACGGGCGTCGACCCGCGTCACTTGTGGGACGTGGATGTAGTGTCCGACACCGACGGCCACATGTATCTCACACCCACGATACTTGCTATTTAGGGTTTCCTCTACCACTCGGCGACCTTGACCCTCGACGACCCTCGTTCCCGATAAAAAAAAAAAGAGGAAGAAGACGAAAAAAAGAGAAGAATCTTCTTCTCTTTTTTTTCTTCTTCTTCCTCTTTTTTTTATCGGGAACGAGTAGAGGAAACCCTAAATAGCAAGTATCATGGGTGTGAGATACATGTGGCCGTCGGTGTCGGACACTACATCCACGTCCCACAAGTGAGGCGGGCTTCGACGCCCACGTCACTTGTGGGACGTGGATGTAGTGTCCGACACCGACGGCCACATGTATCTCACACCCATGATACTTGCTATTTAGGGTTTCCTCTACCACTCGGCGACCCTCGACGACCCTCGTTCCCGATAAAAAAAGAGGAAGAAGAAGAAAAAAAGAGGAGAAGAAAGAATAGAGGAGTAAGAACTCCTCTATTCTTTCTTCTCCTCTTTTTTTTTCTTCTTCCTCTTCTTTTTTTATCCTTGAAGCATTGTCGAGGCCACCCCAAACCCTAGAGAAGCAGCATCGAGGCCACTAATTAATATTAGTTCTACGTTTGCCACTAATATATCCATCTGTCATGTTTGAATAATAATTGCCATGTTGTAAATATTTGTAGAAACTATGGACACCGCCCGAGACGAAGTACAAGAAGAGTTGTTGGGGGACATAATCGCACGAGGAAGTGATGCCGTCTGCTCATTGTTTCTCAACGACACCGATGGTCTGGAAGCAGCTGGCTATGATTATGATGGCTCCGGTGACCTAATGCCGGTGCAAGAAGGAGACCGTGAGGACGGCTCCGGTGACCCAATGCCGGTGCAAGAAGGAGACCGTGATGACGTCTCCGGTGACCGAACCGAGTCCGGCCAGGTATATATATTAGTTAAGCTTCTGCTGAATAGCTAATTGATGCATTCATTGTTTTGGTATGTACACATATTAATTAAGTCTTTGTTCTTTTTTCTAGCCCTCTGGATCGAGCACAACTTCGGTAAAGAGACGAGGCCCGAAGAAAAAGTTGAGCTCGGATGAAAAGTTTGAGATCATAGCAATCGCGCCCGACGGCCAACCGATTGAACCCCTCCGGACAAAGAGCGCATTTGTTGCTCAGTGCGAGGTTTTGGTTAGGGACAAGATCCCGATCAGCATCCAGCAATGGTTAAAGCCGGCTACAGAAGACCCTGAGGTGTCTCATGTCAATGATATGCAGAAAAATGATCTTTGGACTGAGCTGAAGTCAAATTTCACCCTACCGCCAGAGGATGATCCGGAGAAGCCAGTTAAAGAGCAATTAATCAAGTCTTTTGCTCTTAAGAGGATGGCAGAACTATTCAGGAGGTGGCAGAAAGAGCTGAATAAGTTTGTCGAAAATAAAGAGACACCAGAATTCAAGGGCAGATATGAGAAGATCAGAGATCACTGGCCCGCATTTGTGGCCCACAAGACATCGGAAAAGAGTAAGAAGATGTCAGCGACAAACAAGCAAAATGTTGCAAAGAAGAAGCATCACCATCGCACGGGGTCAGGTGGCTACCTCATAGCCCGGCCTAAGTGGGCCAAGACTGAGAATAATCTGGTTGATAAAGGGATCGAACCAGAGACAATTAACTGGCCATACTGTTGCCGGACTTGGTTCTTCGGGGCTGACGGAACCTTGGACCCTGTATCAGGGAAGTGCATTTGGACGAACGATCAAATGGACATACCAGTCAAGAAGCTTCAGCAGTATATCGAAGCAGCGCAGCAAGGGACGTTCGTTCCAGACAGAGAGAACGACGAGCTCACAATGGCCCTCGGGAATCCCGAGCACCCTGGACGGACACGAGGCACGCCAGGCTCCATTCCATGGAAGGTTGGGTTTCCGGACGCAGGCGGTTACAAATGCCACGAGAGGAGGAAGAAAGTGGAGCAGACCCAACTGCAGGCGCTGCATGCTAGGGTACAAACGATAGAGGAACAAGAAGCAAATCGCAACAAACGAACTGCCAAAGCTTCCCCCGAAGCTACTCCGCCATCTCAGCAGAGAAGCAGCGTGGCTTCCACCGAGCTGCTTCAGCCGGAGCATGTCTTGACGGCTCCTGCCAGCTATCCCGTGGATGCTATCATGGAGTCTCAAAATTGCCACCTTATGACGCAATGGATTAATATGAAGGTCAAGGCGGCTGTTGGGTCTGTTTTTCCTACTGAACCCGGCGCAACTTTTCATTGTCGGCCGATTCCAGAAGGATATGCTAGGGTGATGGTGGATGAAATAACGGAGGGATTTGAGGACCTCTAGCTTGGCCACCCTAACGGTGAAGGGGAGACTCGGCTGGGTTCTGCTCTGAAGACTCCATGCCTATGGCGGAAGGAGCTCATCAACCTTCCGAACTGGATGCCTCCGCCTCCTCCTCCTCCTTCGGCGAGTCAGGGCACTCCGCCTCCTCCACCGCCTCCTCCTCCGGTGAGTGACGATCAGGGCACTCGTCCGGCTCCTTTCCGGCGTGTGGCGGCACTCCGCCTCCTTCTCCGCCTGCGTCGGCGCGCCCGAGCAGCCAGCCTCCTCCTTCTCCGCCTCGTCAGCAAGGGCGGAAGAGACCTGCCGCCGCTCCGGCTGCTCCGGCGCGTCGTAGTCCTTCTCCTCTGCCTCGTAAGCAAGTAAAGAAGACAACCGCTCTGTCTGCTCTGCCGGCGTCTAGCAGTACAGCCAGAGGCGGGAGGACATACAGATTCAGTCCTTCTCTGAAGACTCCAGAGAAGTTACCATACGAGAGGACCCCGGAGGAGAATGCCGAGATCGCGCGAGAAGAAGTGAGGAACTTCTTTGAAGGGGTGAAAGCAAAGAAACATCCACCTCCGGAGGAGAAGGTAGATCCAGTGAAAGCGAAGCGCACTCTGGTTGCCTAACAAAACCACCCAAGTCTCCGCCGAAAGGAAACAATGAGCGCATTATTGGAAAGGAATTTTGCCGAAGCGGAGCGGTCGGGAAGTACTGTCAGTGATCAAAGGCTGAAAGAACGACGAGCTGGGAAACAAATGTTGGAAATATGCCCTAGAGGCAATAATAAAAAGGATTATTATTATATTTCCTTGTTCATGATAATTTTCTTTTATTCATGCTATAATTGTGTTATCCGGAAATCGTAATACATGTGTGAATACATAGACACCAACATGTCCCTAGTAAGCCTCTAGTTGACTAGCTCATTGATCAACAGATAGTCATGGTTTCCTGACTATGGACATTGGATGTCATTGATAACGAGATCACATCATTAGGAGAATGATGTGATGGACAAGACCCAATCCTAAACATAGCACAAGATCGTATAGTTCGTTTGCTAGAGTTTTTCCAATGTCAAGTATCATTTCCTTAGACCATGAGATCGTGTAACTCCCGGATACCGTAGGAGTGCTTTGGGTGTACCAAACGTCACAACGTAACTGGGTGACTATAAAGGTATACTACGGGTATCTCCGAAAGTGTTTGTTGGGTTGACACGGATCAATACTGGGATTTGTCACTCCGTATGACGGAGAGGTATCTCTGGGCCCACTCGGTAATGCATCATCATAATGAGCTCAAAGTGACCAAGTGTCTGGTCATGGGATCATGCATTACGGTACGAGTAAAGTGACTTGCCGGTAACGAGATTGAACGAGGTATTGGGATACCGACGATCGAATCTCGGGCAAGTAACGTACCGATTGACAAAGGGAATTGTATACGGGGTTACTTGAATCCTCGACATTGTGGTTCATCCGATGAGATCATCGAGGAGCATGTGGGAGCCAACATGGGTATCCAGATCCCGCTGTTGGTTATTGGCCGGAGAGCCATCTCGGTCATGTCTACATGTCTCCAAACCCGTAGGGTCTACACACTTAAGGTTCGGTGACGCTAGGGTTGTAGAGATATGTATATGCAGTAACCCGAAAGTTGTTCGGAGTCCCGGATGAGATCCCGGACGTCATGAGGAGTTCCGGAATGATCCGGAGGTAAAGAATTATATATATAGGAAGTGCTATTTCGGCCATCGGGACAAGTTTCGGGGTCACCGGTATTGTACCGGGACCACCGGAAGGGTCCCGGGGGTCCACCGGGTGGGGCCACCTATCCCGGAGGGCCCCATGGGCTGAAGTGGGAGGGGAACCAGCCCCTAGTGGGCTGGTGCTCCCCCCTTTGGGCCTTCCCCCTGCGCCTAGGGTTGGGAACCCTAGGGTGGGGGGCGCCCCACTTGCCTTGGGGGGCACTCCACCCCCTTGGCCGCCGCCCCCTTGGGAGATTGGATCTCCAGGGCCGGCGCCCCCCTAGGGACCCTATATATAGAGGGGGGAGGGAGGGCAGCCGCACCCCATGCCCCTGGCGCCTCCCTCTCCCCTCCAATACCTCCTCCTCCTCCGCAGAGAACGGCGAAGCCCTGCTGCGGTGACTGCTGCATCCACCACCACGCCGTCGTGCTGCTGGATCTTCATCAACCTCTCCTTCCCGCTTGCTAGATCAAGAAGGAGGAGACGTCACGCTGACCGTACGTGTGTTGAACGCGGAGGTGCCGTCCGTTCGGCGCTAGGATCTCCGGTGATTTGGATCACGTCGAGTACGACTTCCTCATCCCCGTTCTTTGAACGCTTCCGCGCGTGATCTACAAAGGTATGTAGATGCAATCCGATCACTCGTTGCTAGATGAACTCATAGATGGATCTTGGTGAAACCGTAGGAAAATTTTTGTTTTCTGCAACGTTCCCCAACAGTGGCATCATGATGCTAGGTCTATGCGTAGTTCTCTTTGCACGAGTAGAACACAATTTGTTGTGGGCGTAGATGTTGTCAACTTTCTTGCCGCTACTAGTCTTATTTTGCTTCAGCGGTATTGTGGGATGAAGCGGCCCGGACCGACCTTACACGTACGCTTACGTGAGACTGGTTCCACCGACTAACATGCACTAGTTGCATAAGGTGGCTAGCGGGTTTCTGTCTCTCCCACTTTAGTTGGAGCGGATTCGATGAAAAGGGCCCTTATGAAGGGTAAATAGAAGTTGACAAATCATGTTGTGGCTTTTATGTAGGTAAGAAAACGTTCTTGCTAGAACCCTATTGCAGCCACGTAAAACTTGCAACAACAATTAGAGGACGTCTAACTTGTTTTTGCAGCAAGTGCTTTGTGATGTGATATGGTCAAAGTTGTGAATAATGATGAATGATATATATGTGATGTATGAGATCATGTTCTTGTAATAGGAATCACGACTTGCATGTCGATGAGTATGACAACTGGTAGGAGCCATAGGAGTTGTCTTTATTTTTTGTATGACCTGCGTGTCATTGAGAAACGCCATGTAAATTACTTTACTTTATTGCTAAACGTGTTAGCCATAGTAGTAGAAGTAATAGTTGGCGAGCAACTTCATGGAGACACGATGATGGAGATCATGGTGTCATGCCGGTGACAAGATGATCATGGAGCCCCAAGATGGAGATCAAAGGAGCTATGTGATATTGGCCATATCATGTCACTATTATTATTTGATTGCATGTGATGTTTATCATGTTTTTGCATCTTGTTTACTTAGAACGACGGTAGTAAATAAGATGATCCCTCGTAATAATTTCAAGAAAGTGTTTCCCCTAACTATGCACCGTTGCGACAGTTCGTTGTTTCGAAGCACCACGTGATGATCGGGTGTGATAGATTCCAACGTTCACATACAACGGGTGTAAGACAGATTTACACATGCAAACACTTAGGTTGACTTGACGAGCCTAGCATGTACAGACATGGCCTCGAAACACAGAAGACCGAAAGGTCGAGCATGAGTCGTATAGAAGATACGATCAACATGAAGATGTTCACCGATGTTCACGTGATGATCGGACACGGCCTAGTTAACTCGGATCATGTTATACTTAGATGACTGGAGGGATGTCTATCTGAGTGGGAGTTCATTATATAATTTGATTAGATGAACTTAATTATCATGAACTTAGTCTAAAATCTTTACAATATGTCTTGTAGATCAAATGGCCCACGTTGTCCTCAACTTTAACGCGTTCCTAGAGAAAACCAAGCTGAAAGACGATGGCAGCAATTATACGGACTGGGTCCGGAACCTGAGGATCATCCTCATAGCTGCCAAGAAAGATTATGTCCTAGAAGCACCACTAGGTGACACACCCGTCCCACAGAACCAAGACGTTATGAACGCTTGGCAGACACGTGCTGATGACTACTCCCTCGTTCAGTGCGGCATGCTTTACAGCTTAGAACCGGGGCTCCAAAAGCGTTTTGAGAGACACGGAGCATATGAGATGTTCAAAGAGCTGAAAATGGTTTTTCAAGCTCATGCCCGGGTCGAGAGATATGAAGTCTCCGACAAGTTCTTTAGTTGTAAGATGGAGGAAAATAGTTCTGTCAGTGAGCACATACTCACTATGTCTGGATTACATAACCGCTTAACTCAGCTGGGAGTTAATCTCCCGGATGACGCAGTCATTGACAAAATCCTTCAGTCGCTTCCACCGAGCTACAAGAGCTTTGTGATGAACTTCAATATGCAGGGGATGGAAAAGACCATTCCTGAGGTATTTTCAATGCTGAAATCAGCAGAGGTAGAAGTCAAAAAGGAACATCAAGTGTTGATGGTCAATAAAACCACCAAGTTCAAGAAAGGCAAGGGTAAAAAGAACTTCAAGAAGGACGGCAAGGGAGTTGCCGCGCCCGGTAAGCAAGCTGCCGGGAAGAAGCCAAAGAATGGACCCAAGCCCGAGACTGAGTGCTTTTATTGCAAGGGAAGTGGTCACTGGAAGCGGAACTGCCCCAAATACTTAGCGGACAAGAAGGCCGGCAACACAAAAGGTATATGTGATATACATGTAATTGATGTGTACCTTACCAGTATTCCTAGTAGCTCCTGGGTATTTGATACCGGTGCGGTTGCTCACATTTGTAACTCAAAGCAGGATCTGCGGTATAAACGGAGATTGGCGAAGAACGAGGTGACGATGCGCGTCGGGAATGGTTCCAAGGTCGATGTGATCGCCGTCGGCATGCTACCTCTACATTTACCCACGGGATTAGTTTTAAACCTCAATAATTGTTATTTAGTACCAGCCTTGAGCATGAACATTGTATCAGGATCTCGTTTAGTTCGAGATGGATACTCATTTAAATCCGAGAATAATGGTTGTTCTATTTATATGAGAGATATGTTTTATGGTCATGCTCCTATGGTGAATTGTTTATTCTTAATGAATCTCGAGCGTAATGCTACACATATTCATAGTGTGAATACCAAAAGATGTAAGGTTGATAATGATAGTCCCACATACTTGTGGCACTGCCGCCTTGGTCACATAGGTGTCAAACGCATGAAGAAGCTCCATGCATATGGACTTTTAGAGTCTCTTGATTACGAATCATTTGACACGTGCGAACCATGCCTCATGGGTAAGATGACCAAGACTCCGTTCTTAGGAACAATGGAGCGAGCAACCAACCTATTGGAAATCATACATACTGATGTGTGCGGTCCAATGAGTGTTGAGGCTCGTGGTGGCTATCGTTATGTTCTCACCCTCACTGATGACTTGAGTAGATATGGGTATGTCTACTTAATGAAACACAAGTCTGAAACCTTTGAAAAGTTCAAGGAATTTCAGAGTGAGGTTGAGAATCAACGTGACAGAAAAATCAAGTTTTTGCGATTAGATCGTGGAGGAGAATACTTGAGTCACGAATTTGGCACACACTTAAGAAAATGTGGAATAGTTTCACAACTCACGCCGCCTGGAACACCTCAGCGTAATGGTGTGTCCGGACGTCGTAATCGCACTCTATTGGATATGGTGCGATCTATGATGTCTCTTACCGATTTACCGCTGTCATTTTGGGGCTATGCTTTAGAGACTGCCGCATTCACTTTAAATAGGGCTCCGTCGAAATCTGTTGAGACGACACCGTATGAATTATGGTTTGGGAAGAAGCCTAAGCTGTCGTTTCTAAAAGTTTGGGGATGCGATGCTTATGTCAAGAAACTTCAACCTGAAAAGCTCGAACCCAAGTCAGAAAAATGCGTCTTCATAGGATACCCTAAAGAAACTATTGGGTATACCTTCTACCTCAGATCCGAAGGCAAGATCTTTGTTGCCAAGAATGGATCCTTTTTCTAGAGAAAGAGTTTCTCTCGAAAGAAATAAGTGGGAGGAAAGTGGAACTTGATGAAATATTACCTCTTGAACCGGTAAGTAGCGCAACTCAAGAAAATGTTCCTGAGGTGCCTGCACCGACTAGAGAGGAAGTTAATGATGATGATCATGAAACTTCAGATCAAGTTGCTACTGAACTTCGTAGGTCCACAAGGACACGTTCCGCAGCAGAGTGGTACGGCAACCCTGTCTTAGAAATCATGTTGTTGGACAACGGTGAACCTTCGAACTATGAAGAAGCGATGGCGGGCCTCGATTCCAACAAATGGCTTGAAGCCATGCAATCCGAGATAGGATCCATGTATGAAAACAAAGTGTGGACTTTGACAAACTTGCCCGATGATCAGCGAGCGATAGAAAACAAATGGATCTTTAAGAAGAAGACGGACGCGGATGGTAATGTTACCATCTATAAAGCTCGACTTGTCGCTAAGGGTTATCGACAAGTTCAAGGGGTTGACTACGATGAGACCTTCTCTCCCGTAGCGAAGCTGAAGTCCGTCCGAAACATGTTAGCAATTGTCGCATACTATGATTATGAGATATGGCAAATGGACGTCAAAACGGCATTCCTTAACGGTTATCTTAAGGAAGAACTGTATATGATGCAGCCAGAAGGTTTTGTCGACCCTAAGAATGCTAACAAGGTATGCAAGCTCCAGTGATCCATTTATGGGCTGGTGCAAGCATCTCGGAGTTGGAACATTCGCTTTCATGAGATGATCAAAGCGTTTGGGTTTATGCAGACTTATGGAGAAGCCCGCGTTTACAAGAAAGTGAGTGGGAGCTCTGTAGCATTTCTCATATTATATGTAGATGACATACTTTTAATGGGAAATGATATAGAACTTTTGGACAGCATTAAGGCCTACTTGAATAAGAGTTTTTCAATGAAGGACCTTGGAGAAGCTGCTTATATATTAGGCATCAAGATCTATAGGGATAGATCAAGACGCCCCATAGGTCTTTCACAAAGCACATACCTTGATAAGATATTGAAGAAGTTCAATATGGATCAGTCTAAGAAGGGGTTCTTGCCTGTGTTGCAAGGTGTGAAATTGAGCTCAGCTCAATTTCCGACCACGGCAGAAGATATAGAAGAGATGAGTGTCATCCCCTATGCCTCAGCCATAGGTTCTATTATATATGCCATGCTGTGTACCAGACCTGATGTAAACCTTGCCAGAAGTTTGGTAGGTAGGTACCAAAGTAATCCCGGCAAGGAACACTGGACAGCGGTCAAGAATATCCTGAAGTACCTGAAAAGGACTAAGGAAATGTTTCTCGTTTATGGAGGTGACGAAGAGCTCGTCGTAAAGGGTTACGTCGACGCTAGCTTCGACACAGATCTGGATGACTCTAAGTCACAAACCGGATACGTGTATATTTTGAATGGTGGGGCAGTAAGCTGGTGCAGTTGCAAGCAAAGCGTTGTGGCGGGATCTACATGTGAAGCGGAGTACATGGCAGCCTCGGAGGTAGCACACGAAGCAGTCTGGGTGAAGGAGTTCATTACCGACCTAGGAGTCATACCCAATGCGTCGGGCCCGATGACTCTCTTCTGTGACAACACTGGAGCTATTACCCTTGCCAAGGAGCCCAGGTTTCACAGGAAGACCAGGCACATCAAGCGTCGCTTCAACTCCATTCGTGAAAGTGTTCAAAATGGAGACATAGAGATTTGTAAAGTACATACGGACCTGAATGTAGCAGATCCGTTGACTAAACTTCTCCCTAGAGCAAAACATGATCAACACCAGAATTCCATGGGTGTTCGATTCATCACAATGTAACTAGATTATTGACTCTAGTGCAAGTGGGAGACTGTTGGAAATATGCCCTAGAGGCAATAATAAAAAGGATTATTATTATATTTCGTTGTTCATGATAATTGTCTTTTATTCATGCTATAATTGTGTTATCCAGAAATCGTAATACATGTGTGAATACATAGACACCAACATGTCCCTAGTAAGCCTCTAGTTGACTAGCTCGTTGATCAACAGATAGTTATGGTTTCCTGACTATGGACATTGGATGTCATTGATAATGAGATCACATCATTAGGAGAATGATGTGATGGACAAGACCCAATCCTAAACATAGCACAAGATCGTATAGTTCGTTTGCTAGAGTTTTTCCAATGTCAAGTATCATTTCCTTAGACCATGAGATCGTGTAACTCCCGGATACCGTAGGAGTGCTTTGGGTGTACCAAACGTCACAACGTAACTGGGTGACTATAAAGGTATACTACGGGTATCTCCAAAAGTGTTTGTTGGGTTGACACGGGTCAAGACTGGGATTTGTCACTCCGTATGACGGAGAGGTATCTCTGGGCCCACTCGGTAATGCATCATCATAATGACCTCAAAGTGACCAAGTGTCTGGTCACGGGATCATGCATTACGGTACGAGTAAAGTGACTTGCCGGTAACGAGATTGAACGAGGTATTGGGATACCGACGATCGAATCTCGGGCAAGTAACGTACCGATTGACAAAGGGAATTGTATACGGGGTTGCTTGAATCCTCGACATTGTGGTTCATCCGATGAGATCATCGAGGAGCATGTGGGAGCCAACATGGGTATCCAGATACCGCTGTTGATTATTGACCGGAGAGCCATCTCAGTCATGTCTACATGTCTCCCGAACCCGTAGGGTCTACACACTTAAGGTTCGGTGACGCCAGGGTTGTAGAGATATGTATATGCAGTAACCCGAAAGTTGTTCGGAGTCCCGGATGAGATCGCAGACGTCACGAGGAGTTCCGGAATGATCCGGAGGTAAAGAATTATATATAGGAAGTGCTATTTCGGCCATCGGGACAAGTTTCGGGGTCACCGGTATTGTACCGGGACCACCGGAACGGTCCGGGGGGTCCACCGGGTGGGGCCACCTATCCCAGAGGGCCCCATGGGCTGAAGTGGGAGGGGAACCAGCCCCTAGCGGGTTGGTGCTCCCCCCTTTGGGCCTTCCCCCTGCGCCTAGGGTTGGGAACCCTAGGGTGGGGGGCGCCCCACTTGCCTTGGGGGGCACTCCACCCCCTTGGCCGCCGTCCCCTTGGGAGATTGGATCTCCAGGGCTGGCGCCCCCCTGGTGACCCTATATATAGAGGGGGGGAGGGAGGGCAGCCGCACCCCATGCCCCTGGCGCCTCCCTCTCCCCTCCAAGACCTCCCCCTCCTCCGCAGAGAACGGCGAAGCCCTGCTGCGGTGACTGCTGCATCCACCACCACGCCGTCGTGCTGCTGGATCTTCATCAACCTCTCCTTCCCCTTTGCTGGATCTAGAAGGAGGAGACGTCACGTTGACCGTACGTGTGTTGAACTCGGAGGTGCCGTCCGTTCGGCGCTAGGATCTCCGGTGATTTGGATCACGTCGAGTACGACTTCCTCATCCCCGTTCTTTGAACGCTTCCGCGCGTGATCTACAAAGGTATGTAGGTGCAATCCGATCACTCGTTGCTAGATGAACTCATAGATGGATCTTGGTGAAACCGTAGGAAAATTTTTGTTTTCTGCAACGTTCCCTAACAACAAATTGCCCAGCTCGGCGAACAAGCGAAGCAATCGTGCCCCCCGCTCAAGGTGCCTAGCGACATCGTCGCTAATGATCCGAGGATGGTGCCCGGTTATAGCAATCTTGGAGATTACCTGCCTGACGATGTACATTATGATTTCATGGAGGTGCAGATACAAAGATACGAGTACGGGAAGCCTCTCGTCAAAAATGAAAGATCTCTATCAACGATGATGCGAAGATTGCATGATTGGTACTTGAAAATCTGCAGAGAGTCTGGGGGGAGGAGTACTTTGTATGTGAGAGTTAAAAAAGAGCATGACCTCGTTGGAATTGATCTGTTGCATGTTCCATTTGAGGAGTTCTTTCAGTTTTTCAATCAATTGGCCCTCGATAAAGCAATGGTCACCTGCTACTGTCTGTAAGTAGTACTACTTCTGTCATTAAGTCTCTCTATATAGCTCAGCTCTTTCATTGCATGTATATATAATTATCCTGACTATATTATGCAGATTGAAGATCGTCGAATTAAAGAAAAGACAAGTCGGTGATATTGGGTTCATTAACACATATCTCATAGATGCAACTGAGGTTAAATTTCATGCCGCAGATACCGAGGCCAACTTGCTACAATCGTTGGTAATAAATGAAAACAAAGATATAATACTCTTTCCTTACAACTTCAAGTGAGTGTTATTGTCTTGTGCATATTCGGTTTCCCTTATATATTAGTCAAGGTTATAGTAATGTAATTGATGAGTTATGCATGCGTGTGCAGTTTCCACTATATTCTCCTAGAGATTAAGCTTGAGCAGGGACTAGTAACCGTCTTAGACTCAAGACGAAAAGATCCCCAGGACTATGCGGACATGACTCAAATGCTCGAGAAGTAAGTTAAATCGATCATTATCCACCATATCAGCAACTTTGTTCATTTCCTGATATATCAAGTAATTGTTTTCTTTGTCTGGCAGGGTTTGGAAAAAATTCACCAAAAAAGCTCCGGGACTCCCGAAGAAGCTGCAATTTAGACACCCGAAAGTAAGTACTATAGTAGCATGTTCCGCGCATCTCCTATTGATTCAAGCGCTAGTTTCATCAATACCATTTGGCATTCTTGCTTATCAATTTGATTGACCTCTATTTCTTATAAAGTGGTTGTGGTAGGAACAAGGGAATGATTTCTGTGGATACTACGTTTGCGAGTCCATCCGCCACACGACCTGTGAGCGGGGCTACTTTGACGAACAATATGAAGTGCGTAAATAACAACATTCACAATTTTATTTTATTACCATCATTTGTGTTGAGTTTCATTCATTCATATATATATGTATTGACCCCCTTCTTCAAATTAGATGTTTCGGAAGCGGGATGAACTCCTAGCACCAGCTCGCATGCGAGCAATTCAAGAGAAATTGGCGGCACTCTTTCTTGACCACGTGATCGCTGAAGACGGAGAATACTATGTGGACCATGAGTCCGTATGTTAGGAGATTATATTTGTAAGAGATAATTATTGTATATATGTAGCCGGTAGTGTCGGATAGATATACGAAAACTTGTTGTTTGACCAATCTCTCGGAGAAGGAGAGGTGGTCGATATCACTTCTCTCTGTATGCATATATGTTCATGACGATCGTTCGTTTCCTTCGTTTGCTTACTAGCTAGCTAGCGTGTCTAGTCCTCTCTATACGTATATATAGTACGTAGCGTCGACCAAGCACGGACATAAGAGATGACACTTCTCTCTATTAATTATAGCTAACTAACACAATATATGAAACACCTAAATTAACCCCCCAAACCCCCCCCCCCCCCTTCAAAAAAAAACAAAACCCCAACCATAGAAATGCTGACGCGTGGATGCCTATTGGTTCCGGTTGGTGCCACCAACCGGGACCAAAGGTCCTCCTGTCTGGGCTCCGCGCACAGGCCACGTGAAGGCCCATCTGTCCCGATTCTGGATTGAACCGGGACTAAAGGGACAGGGCATTAGTACCGACCCTTTAATCCCGGTTCAGAAATCGGGACAAAAGGCCTTTATAAACCGGGACAATAGACCATTTTTCTACTAGTGACACCTGCAAAGATATTAGGCGTGCCACTGCATTGCCAAGGAGGGTATAGGGGCAACTTCCCGGTAGTTTCCCTTAGTCACTGCCCTGAGATCAGACCGTCACATGCTTCCCTGCTCGCACCAGACTGTGCAGCTCAGGCTGCGGTGCTCGACACGTAGTGGGTTTTGGGGCGGCCCCATGTCGCTCCTTCGGCCACTTAAACTCCCTCCCTCCACCACTAGCTAGCTCTGTAGTTGCAGCTCGAGCACCTTCAGAGGGAAGCACACCAAGCTAACAAGCTAGGAAGAAAGTCCCTTGCATCCGACCAGCGAGTGACGTGACGGTGAGTCCCCTCCATCTCCGGCCATCTTGCTAATGTCTTCTTCTTCTTCTTCTTCTTCTTCTTCTTCTTCTTCTTCTTCTTCTTCTTTCATGTTGAATGGGGACATGAAATTAGAGAGGAGGAACTAACCATACGTTGTTGCTGATCTCGTCCTACTCCTGCCTAGTAGCTTGGATCTCCATGGACGGCAAGACGCCTCATCTGCTGCCTCCGAGCGAGGCCAAAAAGGAGATCCGGGATGACGTCCCACTGGTCTGCGCATGGGCGCTCATCAACGCCTTCAGCATCGTCTCCGGAGCAGCAAGCGGCTACATAGCCGCCTACTTCCGTATCGCGTGCATCCAGGTAACCAGCTACCTACCCGTGTACAGTGTACTACCCCTCGGATGCTTGACATTATCGATCGCGACCGATCCATCATGCGCCAAGCTGGTATGGTGTTCCTCTTCCTCTGCAGTCCTCCTTCATTCTGCCGTGCATCCAGCTGACGGACGCGGAGGAAGCCAGGCTAATCGCCCTCTTCGTCGGGATGCTGTGCTGCGCCGCATCCCAGGCGGCCGCGGCGGCGCTGGCGCTGCTGCTCCCGCGCCACCGTCGCTGGCCCCGCCGTGCCCTCGCCTACCTCGCGCTCGCGGTCACCATCCTCTTCCATTGCATGTACGCCAGCACCATCTGGATCCTCCACGCCGCCGACTCAGGATACATCTTGGGCAGGATCTACTACACCGTGATCATCTGCTTCATGGTGGTGTGCGACCTCCTCAGCTGCGTGGCCCTCCTCCTGGAGGTGATGGGCGGCGCAAGCATGCAGTGCGTAGCCTAGCCTGTGGCTTCAGCTAGCTGCCTGCAAAGGGATGATGTTCGTGAATCAGCTCATGAGGTACCCATCGATGAGAGCCTAGTTCTAGGGAATAACGTAGATTGATGGGGTACTAGTGCCCTAGTATTTGTGAATCTTTATGATGATACTTCCTGCATTTTTATTCTAGGGAATAACGTAGATTGATGGATACTAGTGCCGTAGTATTTGTGAATCTTTATGATGATACTTCCTGCATTTTTAATAAAATGACCGCATGCATCATCATGATGCAGAGGCCGGGGGTATACCTCCATTTCCAAAAAAAGTATTTGTGAATCTAGTGTTAATATCCTGATCGACTCTAGTAGTTACTCCATTTGGGCTACACTGGCTATATAATTAGACTGGATGGATTGTGGTTACTGTATAATTAGACTGGATGAATTGTGGTTATGTTTGATGTATTCACCTTTTCTCTATGTGATTGTCTGACATGAGTTCTATATATGCTTATATTGATGTTGCTAAAATCGTTGCGGTGTAATTCCATGCACACATGTTGTTCTGGTGTTAAAAATTGTTTCTCATTCATTCCGGCAACCGCTAGCGTAGCCTCTAGAGGCTGGGCTGCGTACGGGTGGATGTTCTCGGCTGAGATTGAGTGACCCCTGTCCCGACCCATGCGACCATGGCTTGGAATGCCCTCCTGCAAAGTAAGGTCCTTTTTTTGGAATGTTGGCAGGAGAGCTGTCAAATTTATTGATCAGAAAGAGGTATTACAAGTAACACCCCCAGAGGAGGAATGCACTGCATAAGGCGAGTGCTAAAAAGGAAGAAATGAGAAAGGGTTGCTCAGTCTATCAAGGAAAACCGGGCGAAAACCTTAGCAGCGCCTAACAAGACTAGGCCTAAAGCACCACAACACATACAACATGTCAGAAGGCCAACACCCCACGACACACCCGGCCGGGCACTCGAGCGCTTACGCCGCTACCAAGGTGCACACCGACAACCGTCATATCAATCCGGGCTGCCACTAGCATATCCACCAAACTCGACGACTCCAAAGAGGAACGCTATGTCCGATAGAGCAAACATATGCCGCTTCAATCCCGCGAGGTTGGCTGACATAACTCGCCCGACACACTTTGCATGTGGAGGGTGCTTCTGCTGCTCCCCACCGCTTTCAAACCCGGCGGTCGTACAATCCACCCACCGCTTTCAAACCCGGCGGTCGTACAATCAGGTTGTCGCGCCCCCAGCCCCATGCCGCTCCCCCGCGAGGCGGCCCGGGCGCGAAAACCTAGCCGCCGCAGGCCGCAGACCTCCACCCCCCTCCCTCCGCCGCTGCCGGCGAGCGCCGTCGGGCAAAGCCCGCACAGCATCGGCGGCGGCGGGCCTTTCTCTTCCCTCTCGCCTGGTGCTGGATCTGCGCGGGGCTGCTCCCCTGGGCGGAGGAGGCGCTCGGTGGCGCGGGTGGAGGGCGCTGTCGGGCGCGAGCGCGGCGCGGCCTGGCGCGCGCTGGAGTCGGGCGGCGCGTCCTTGCGAGCTGGAGGCTGGGCGGCGCGCGCGGAGTGTGAGCTGCTGTGGTGCGGGCACGCGTGGATCTGGCGTGCCGCAATCGCGGCGGCGGGTATGGCGGTCGGCTGGACGTGGGACGGCGCGAAGGTGTGCGGGCGTTGCGGGAGCATCAAGCTCCTGGGCGTCTTGAGCAGGGGCTGAGCCTGATCTGGGCATTTTGCTTTCCCGATGCAGATCTGTCGGGATAGCTGGCCGGCGACCTCCTGGGCGCGGCCTGAGGGCTGAGATGTGGAACAGTGCTCGTGAGCCATGGAATTGGTATGCAGGAAGGGCTGGCTGGGTCACGGGTTTGGGTGGGTGAGGCTGCCGGTGAAAGCCGCGCTCCGGTTGTGGCCGGAGCAGTCGATGGCGGCGCCTACGGGCACCGTCCCCTTGTTGGAGGCATCGATGTCGCAGCCGCTCCCTTCCCCTGCCTGACATTCTTCGGGGGAAACCCTAGATCCGGTCTTCCGGGTCGGACGATGACGACGCTGGCTTTGCTTGGCATCATGTCTCCTCTTGAGGACATCGTCTTGAAGTTAGACTCGGCCAGAGGGACTCAGTGCTCGTGTAGGTGGATGGCAATGGCTTGTGTAGCATCTCTGTGAGAGCAGCAGAAGGTCCTTTTTGATGCATGCCCATTTTTCATTTGGAATCCACACCCCGACAGTGGAACTTGACTTACTTGTATGAGCGGTTTCACCGCGCCTAGACGCAACAATCCTCCTGGAAAATTATGTTTTTTCGGGCTGATCACCGAGTTGAGTATTTGAGTCATGAGTTAAGCAACCATCTAAAGAGTTGTGGAATTGTTCCACAACTTACACCTACCGTAACACCTGAAACTATTGGGGTTTCCGGAAGATATGATTGAACTTTGTTGGATATGGTTCGATCAAGAGAGAAGTGCATAATTTAATCTTGAACTCATGCCCTAGTTTAAGTTACAACTCCCAACTTCAAAACCAGTTAGTACACAATCCTAAACTTTCGACACCATTCACTTTACCCCAAAGACACTTCGAGGGTGGTTTTGTGTAACGTGGCATCTAGGTTGACTAGTCAACATTGATGTTGCATCTGAGTTATAATTTTTTTAGCAGATTTTATTGGTCCCATATGTCATATAATAATCATCTTCTTCCTCCTATATGCTCCCTCTTTGTCTCCACATTCATCTCCAACTCCGGTGCGATGTCGTCTCCTTCGCGCCGCCCTAGCTTGACATTGCCTCAAGCGCATCTGCACAAGTCACCTCGCGCCTCCACGGGCTCTTATGCGCCTGCGTAGGGTTGCAGGCAATGCCATGAACTCCACCCCGACCCAGAGCTCCTCCATTTGGGGGTGTTGGGGTGCTTGGGCCCATGATGGTATGGTTAGTGGCTCGCTAGTCCATCCTGACATGCCTCACAACTTTGGCCTCGCGTCGGGCTACCTCATGCGCCTAATACTGAAAGGCAATAGGCTCACCCAAGGCCAGTGGCGGAGACAGGGGACCAGCAGGGGCCCTAGCCCCCCTAACAACAGTGAGTTATGCCTAATATGAATGTATACAGATGATTTTGGGCTGCTAAACTAGTGTAATCTAGTGGGCTGGCCCTCCTTAATAAGGATTAACAACACTCTGGCCCTCCTCACTCATTTTTCCTGGCTCCGCCACTGCCCAAGGCGAAGCTAGGAGAGGTGCCATAGCAACTAGGAGGTGACGATGCATGCGTGGCTAGGGATGAGGGACGGAGTGGAGTTGTCGGCCATGTGGGAAGGTCACCAGCGATTGACCAACAAGGATGTGGCTTGTGTGGGGAATGGGACTGCTGATGCAAGGATCAAAGTACATCTTGTGTGGCAACGAGCTCGAGGGAGGCGTCACGTCATGCTGTGGCAGCATCATTCGCCGCCACAGTGACACAGTGGTGTATCTCCAGCAGCGGTGGGGCCTAAAAGAACCCCGAATCGCACGGAGAAGAAAGGGAAATCATTGTCCTCTTCGTGTGCAATTTAGCTATGTGTTACCATGACATGTGGGACCGGGTGCCACGTCACAACAAAACCATCTATAAATCGTGTCGAGGGTAAAGTTGAATGGTATCGAAGTTTCATGGTTGTGTCCTAACTGTTTTGAAGTTGGGGGCTGTAAATCAAACTAGGCATGAGTTCAAGGTTGAAATATGCACTTCTCTCTTTGATCAATGATGAGCCAATTAGATCTAACATTATCATTTGGCGGTTATGTTATAGAAACAACAACTTCTACACTAGACATGGTATCATCTAAATCTGTTGACAAGACACCATACGAGATTTGAAGTGGAATGAGTCATGATTTCTCTTTTCTCAGAAGTTGGGGTTGTGATGCGTATGTCACGAGACTTCGCCTGGCAAGCTAGTAATATGTCCCAAATTTATCTATATCATTTTATGTTCATGCTATATTTATATCACTTATAAATAATTTTGGCACACTTTTCTTTGATTTTCATTGGACAAATCGATTAATCCCATGTCAGTGATAATTTTCTGCTTTTTGATGCAACATGATAAATATATTTGGGTCACCAAAGGAAAGCAATAGGACCACACTAGGCCAAAGAAGTGCCAGAGGGGTGGTTGTGGGCCCATGCACCCAGGCCCTCGCTACATGGCTAGGCAATGTGGGGCCCACAAGCCTCTCCTCTACCGTCTTCCAGTGCACATGGCTCTATGCTAAACCTAATTAAGGAAGAATTTTTATCCCCCCCCCCCCGTTTTTCTCTTCGATACCGGAATTCGTAAGTCTGGACTGGTAAGTGAACATATACGGGTGCTGGATGGCAAAAGTGGTCTGGATGTATGCGGGCAGTTTAACTATCGGCGTTGGAGATGCCTTTACCGTGGAGTTGTCTGCTACCATCATAATTATATTAAGAGATTTTAATACAGGCTACATACGAAGCAAAATGAGTGAATTTACACTCTAAAATGTGTCTATATGCATCCGTATGTAGTCCGTATTGAAATCTCTAAAAGATCTTATATTTTAAAATGGAGAGAGTATGATGAAATGTTTCTGTTTTCCTATATCATGTGCTTATGAATTCTCGCTGCAATGTGGGATATCATCCAATTCCAACAATGGTTGTAAATTCAAAATGTATTTTCGATTTCAAAAAAAATCCCTTATTTGAAATATGCTAGTGGCAAATTCAAAAATGTTCGCGAAAGCAAAATTTGTTCTCGTATCCAGAAAAAACTTCCGGGAATCCTAATATTGTTCAACTATCCAAAAAAGGTTCATGAATGGTGAATATTTTCATGTATTCGAGAAAAATGTTCAGGTATCCAAAAAAAGTGTCGCAAACTCGAATATTGTTCACGTATCCAAAAAAAGGTTTTGTGAGCTCAAATATTGTTCATGAATTCAAAAAAGTTTTGAAGACAAAATATGTTCATGTATACAAAAAAAGGTTTCTTAAATTATTTGAGATTTACAACAAGTATTTGGGCAGTTCTGTGAATAAAGCACAAAATAGGAACTGTATACACGAGAACGGAATTTTGGATAGTGGCAGTCGAGGCTATGCCTGGCAGGGTGACGGGTCGGCTGAGAGACCTTTTCTCGGGCCTCCTGGTGGCTTTGTCGAGGGGACATCCGGTCCGGATCACTGCCAGAGAGGTGGCTACCATGGACATCGAGGTGGTCGGGGTGGTGGCCGTGGGAGGTTTCGTCGACAGCCTCCGCCCCCGGCTGCTGTTGACCATGCGGCGACAGCTGTTGAGACAGATAACGCTCAGTCTACTGATCTTACTAGCCAGGCAATGGGTGTGGTAACAGCCCTGGCCAATGTTGAGGTTCCTGTGTCTGAGACTGTGGCTGAGATGTCTGACAGGTCTGATTCAGAGAGGGCGTCCAAGTGGGCGCGTAAGAAGGAAAGGATGCTTTTGTTACCGTTGTGGCGAGAAGGGCCATTTCATTGCGGAGTGCGTGGCAGAGCTGTGTGACTCGTGTGGCAAGCCAGCACATACTTCGGGAGACTGCCTGTTGTTGCGTGACCAGGCTCCGGCTCTGACAATGTATGGGCTATACTGTGCAGAGCTTTTGTTCTTTGAGTCCCCGGCCGCGAGGGAGACTCCCGAGGAGACACAGAGCTTGATCATAGGGGTTGTGAAAGCAACTCAGGGAGAGGTGACTGAGGCTCAGATTGTCCGGAGGCTTCAGAAGCTGGTACCGGGTAACTTCTAGTGGGAGCTGGTTAGTCTCGAAGCTAATGTCTTTAAGGTGGATTTCCCCTCTGTGGATGATTTGCAGAAATTGCTGAGCTTTGGCTTGTGTAGAGTTCCTGGTACTACGTGTATTTTGGAGTTTCACGAGTGGACGAAGGTGGAGCCTAAAGGAAAGCTGCTTACGCAGGTCTGGTTGAGGTTTTCGAGGGCTCCATCTAAGCCTTTGCAGGATGCTCGAGTTGTGGCCAGCATGGACATCATGGTTAGGAAGACGGAGAAAGTGGATATGGCTTTTACACGTGCGCATGGAGTGGCCCGGATTTTGGTGAGTGTTCTGAATATTGAGTTCGTGCCCGATGTGGTCCACTGGATATATAGGGGAGAGGTTTTCCCGCTCTATATAGAGTTCGAGGACACTGCTATGTTTGCTGAGGAGGTTAATGGGAGTGATGTGGATATGCACGAGGGTGACGGCGATGCATGTGCCAAGGGGGCACCGACCGATTCCACACGAGAGGGGTCTACCGGTTCTCGCCCAGATGCCCAGTTGCCCGGGGATGGGACTGGGGTTGAGCCGGCACCCTCACCTTCGGTGCCTATGACTTCGTTGTGTTTTGGGTCCTTTGAGCCAGCCTCAGCGCCTCCCAGACTTTGGAGTGATCGGGTGGAGACTGACGCTGTGTTTGAACACATGCTTCCTTTGTTGGAGTTTGAGGATGCTGGAGTTGGGGAAGTGGAGCCGGAGGTCGCTTCTATTTCCCTTGCTTCACCTATTGTCGAGACTCCGGTGATATCTTCTACGTTCGAGCTGGGGCTTGGGGGAAGGGGGTCGGGGCAGGTGGCCTTGACTTCTCCACTACCCATCCCGATGTCGGTGACGCCGGTCACGTCGGGGTCGGCCAGCGCTGTGAGAGGGAGCCCGAGGCAGGTGGCCTCAGCTCTTACCTTTCCGGTCGTGGCGGTGGCACCCGCGCCTCCAGTGGCGCTGGGGGAGGGGGGGTTGGGGCAGGTGACCCTAGATTCCCCTTCCTCGTCTGCGGTCAGGAGGACCGCGCCTCCTACGACGTCGGCACTTCACTCCAAGCCGGTGGGTGGGGCGGGAGGAGGGATCGGGCAGGCGGCCCCAATTATCCACTTTCCTGTCTTACCCGTGGGGAACTTGTCTGAGGGGCATGGGAGCCTGCAGCCGCCTCCTCCGGTAGCCGTGGTTGACCCGTTGCGGGACTCACCGCGAGGCTTTACTAGGGAGGAGGTTGTTGCCTTTGGCGGGATCCCGGACCCGGTCTCGACGGGGAGACGGATGAGTGCTCGCATTCACGAGCTTCTGGAGGTTGATGATATGCAGCAGCGGTGCGCGGTGAGGGCGGCCAAGCTTCACGATGCTGCGAACTTTTCTGGTATGTCCGTCAACATATCTAATTCTTTATTGCATTTCTCTAATGAGGAGATTATTAATAATGCAAACCAATTGGGAGTTACACTAGGTGTTACTGATAGTGAGATCTCCAATTCGGTGAATGATATGTTAGATTTGGAGGCGGAGCGTGCCTTAGAGACTATTCGTAATCTTGCAGCGGTTAAACTCATGAATGATGAGGAGATTGATGCGTTAGGGGTTAGAGTGCTCGATAATTTGTGTGTGGATCTAGCACCTTCTAGTCTTGAGTCTGAGGACGAGGATGTGCCCCTAGATTTTGCCACTGTTAGCTCCGTTGAGCCCAGTTATGAGGATCGGGTGACAGAGCCTAGTAAACCAAAGCATAAGTGGAAATGGAAGATTTATCCCAATTCTGCAGTTCGTAGGAGTGCTAGGATTCAGACTACTAAAAAATTCCATGACGAAATATGAAAGGAATCTTTTGGAATAGCAGAGGTCTGAAAGACTTGGCTAAAAGAAGGTTTCTTGCTGAGGCTTCTCTGGAACATCAGTTAGATTTTATTGCTTTATCGGAAACCGGTAGAGATAATTTTGCGCCGCAGTTTCTATCCTCTCTTGCGGGTGGTGTTTATTTCGATTGGCATTGCCTCCCTCCGCGAGGAAGATCGGATGGTATCTTGCTAGGTGTGAGATGCGATTCGCTTGAAGTCCGAAGTGTAGTCATGGGTGACTTCGCGGTAAAGTTTCAAGTTAGGTCTAAAGTTGATGGTTTCAACTGGGCTTTGGTGGCGGTTTATGGTGCCGCACAACCCGAGCTTAAACCGGAGTTTCTGGCGGATCTTGTTCGAATCTGTGGGTCCGAGCAGCTTCCAATTTTAGTCGGGGGTGATTTCAATATCATTAGGAGGAGAGAGGAGAAAAATAATGATAACTTTGACGGTAGGTGGTCGTTTATGTTCAATACCATTATTGAAAGCTTGCATCTGAGGGAGATAGAGCTTTCTGGTAGAAAGTTTACTTGGGCTAATGCTTTGCCAAACCCAACATACGAAAAACTTGATCGAGTTCTCGCGAGCGTGGAGTGGGAACAGAAATTCCCTCTTGTCACGGTGCAAGCTCTCTCGCGGGGAATATCCGATCACACACCCCTGTTCGTGGACTCAGGGGAGCCGAACCACGTGGGAAATAAAAACACCTTCTCATTCGAGATGACCTGGTTTGAACGTGAGGGGTTCTTAGACCTGATCGCCAGGGAATGGGCTAAGGGTGTAGGAGGTAGGACGGTTGAGCGTTGGAAAAATAAGATTAGGCATTTGAGAAGTTTCCTACGGGGTTGGGCTAAGCACATCAGTGGGGTGTATAAGATTAAGAAGGATAGGCTCCTTTATCTTATATAGACCTTGGACTTAAAAGTCGAATCTGCGATTTTGCTGCCAGCTGAGCTCCAGATTAAAACTGAGGCGGACAAGAGGTTGAAAGAACTTCTCCGTGAAGAAGAGTTGAAGTGGGCTTTGCGAGCTAAGGTCCGCAAAGTGGTCCAAGGGGACGCGAATACTCAATTCTTTCACTTGATTGCCAATGGTAAGCACAGAAAGAAGCGAATCTTTCAGCTTGAGCAAGATGAGGGCACTATTTTAGGACGGGATAATCTAAAAACATATATTACAGACTATTATAGGCAGTTATTTGGTCCTCCGGAGGATAATTGTGTCTCCCTCGATGAGTCCAGGACTGGGGATGTGCCTCAATTGTCTGCTGCCGATAATGATATCCTGGTTGCCCCGTTCTCAGAGAAGGAGGTGTTTGAGGCTATTGCATAAATGAAAAACAATAAGGCTCCCGGACCGGATGGGTTCCCGGTCGAGTTTTATAAAAAGTGCTGGCACATTATTAAGGAGGATTTGTTACCTATGTTTCATGATCTGTTCTCTGGACAGCTTCAATTATTTCACTTGAATTTTGGAACTATCACATTGCTCCCTAAGAAAACGGTTGCGGTGAGAATTGAGCAGTTTAGGCCGATCTGCCTTCTCAATGTTAGTTTCAAAATCTTCACCAAGGTCGGGACTAATAGGCTCACACAGATTACGCATTCTGTGGTGCAACAATCCCAAACTGCTTTCATGCCGGACAGAAATATCCTTGAAGGGTGGTTGTCCTTCATGAAATGCTCCATGAAATCCACTCCAAAAAATTAGATGGAGTTATTTTTAAGGTGGATTTCGAGAAAGCGTACGATAAGGTCAAATGGCCATTCCTCCAACAGGCATTGCGTATGAAAGGTTTCGATGAAGCCTGGCGCCGACAGGTCGAATCATTTACGCAAAAAGGGAGTGTGGGAATTAAAGTGAATGACGACATAGGTCATTATTTCCAGACACATAAAGGCATAAGATAAGGAGATCCGATGTCCCCTATCCTGTTTAACATTGTGGTGGATATGTTAGCAATTTTGATAGGAAGGGCTAAGGAGAATGGTCAAGTGGGCGGCTTGGTACCTCATCTTGTTGATGGAGGTGTATCCATCCTTCAGTACGCTGATGATACAATCATCTTTATGGAGCATGACTTGGCCAAGGCGAGAAATATGAAGCTGGTGTTATGCCTATTTGAACAATTGACCGGGTTAAAGATTAACTTTCATAAGAGCGAGCTGTTCTGCTTTGGTAGAGCCAAAGACGAACAGGAGTCTTACAGGAAATTGTTTGGGTGCGAGTTGGGGATTTTACCCTTCTCCTACCTAGGTATTCCGATACACCATCGTAGGCTGACAAACAGAGAATGGAAGTGCATCGAAGACCGATTTGAGAAGAAACTGAGTTGCTGGAAGGGTAAGCTCATGTCATACGGTGGCCGATTAATCTTGATAAATTCGGTGCTCACGAGTATGCCTATGTTCCTCTTATTGTTCTTTGAGGTCCCAGTTGGTGTTAGGAAAAGACTAGACTTCTATCGATCGCGTTTCTTTTGGCAGGGTGATGAACTTAAAAGAAAATACCTGCTTGCTAAATGGGATATCATCTGTAGACCGAAAAACCAAGGGGATCTTGGAATTGAGAATCTTGAAGTTAAGAACATATGCCTTCTTAGTAAGTGGTTGTGGAAGCTCTCGTCCGGGACTGAGGCCATGTGGGCGCAGATCCTTCGTAGCAAGTACCTCCAGACTAAAACGTTGTCCCAGGTCACAGTCAGGCCGACTGACTCGCCTTTCTGTAAAGGACTAATGAAAGTCAAACAATCAATGTTCAATAGGACGAGGTTTGTTATTGAAAACGGTGGTAGTACACGTTTCTGGGAGGATACTTGGCTTGGCGACTCACCCTTGGCCATTCAATATCCGTTTTTATATCGTATTGCTCAACGACGTGAGGTGTTCGTTGCAACGATATTTCAATCTGCCCCCCTTAATATTCAGTTTAGACGAGTGCTAGTGGGCAATCGTTGGGACGAATGGCTCCATCTAGTTAGGAGACTCATGGAGGTTCAACTTTCTGACCAACCCGATGAATTACGCTGGAAACTGACTATGTCTGGAGTATTTACAGTTAAATCAATGTATATTGATGTTATTAATTCGAACTCCATTCCAACTTCCAAGACTGTCTGGGATGTCAAAGTCTCTTTGAAAATAAAAGTGTTTATGTGGTTTGTCCATAAACAAGTTATTTTAACAAAAGACAACTTGATTAAGCGTAATTGGACAGGACCTACTAGGTGTAGTTTCTGTGATTGGGATGAGACGATTAAGCACCTCTTTCTTGATTGCCCGTTGGCCCAAGTCCTTTGGCGGACGGTCCACATTGCTTTTAATATTACTCCACTGAATTCTGTCAATACTTTATTTGGGACATGGCTTAATGGGATTGAGCCTGACTTAGCAAGACATATTAGGGTTGGAGTTTGTGCTCTGCTGTGGACTATCTGAAATTGCAGAAATGATTTGATTTTTAACAGAACATCACGTATTCATTTTTTGCAGGTTATTTTCCGCACCACGGCAGTGATCCGTTCGTAGTCGCTACTCACTCCGATGGAAGCCAGGGAGCATTTGGTTACAGGATCTATCTGTTGAGAGATGGTAGGTCGGGATATCTTCAACCGGTTTGGATGGCGGTCATGTAATATGATAGTCAATTAGTTTACCTGTCTATTTTTAGCCAGCCGGTTGTGGCGTCTCCTCTTGGCTAGTTTGTGTCGTTAGCATTTTAGGCTCTATGTGAGCTGTCTTTTCTTTTTTTAGTTGAAGACTTTGGAACCTTGTTGGCACATTTTGTTCCTTTGGTTAATAAGATGGCCGTATGCATCACTCTGATGCAGAGGCCGGGGAGCCCCCCTTTTCGGAAAAAATGTGTGTTATGCCTCCATCTATGTCTGCATTTTTTTAGAATGTTTTGAAATGTAATAATATGAATTTTGTTGAATTTTGAATTTTTCAAAAACCGGCCTCCATGGAGCCCGAGCTCCAAAAGCAACTATCACTGTATACACTTTACATTGTTCAATAAGCTCAATTATTATAATCCACTTCAATGATAAACTCAGCCTTAACTGTTAGACTAATGTTACCTCTTGCATGCCTAAGTTTGTGTGCCCCATCAAAGCGAAAGCACCTATTATGACCCAAACCACCAACACGTCCGACTCAGGGCATGTACAGTGATGTTGTATTACAAGTATCATGTAAAATAAAATGCCGGACTGAAGGAAAGTGAAATCAGTAAAAAGGATTTCCTCCTCTTAATTAAGAGATAATCTCTTAACACAATATGCCGCATCATTTTTTATTTAAAATAGCTAGTTATTAAAGATAATTAAGACTTAAAACAGGGTGTCATCCTTTTGGCTAGGCCCACAAGGAGCGCAACTAGCCAACCCGCGTGCGAGTCTTGGCTGGCGCGATGTGCTTAGAGATTTCTTTTATGAAAATATGCCTTCAAAGGCTAGTCCGAAATGGTCTCGCTTTTTCGTTGAAGATAAGACTAACATATTATCCATTGTACACATATTTTTACTGTCATCTCTAAGTCAGGTGAAGGAGAATATCTTACGAACCACTATTAGAAGAAAAAAAATGAGCGATGACCTCATGGGCACCTGAAACTTCTGCTTTGGGCTCGTCCCTAGATTTTCTGCTTCGCCAGCCCGAAGCTTGAAACGGGCCTCAAATGAATTAGAACGTGCTACCGCGCGCGGGCTGGCCCGCTCCCGCGACGGCCGCCTCCTCTCGCCCACAACCCAACGGGCCGCGCCTCCGTCTCCGGCCTCTTCACCGTGCCGCCGCCGCGGCCGCCTCCTCCTGCCCACTCATCACCGCCGTCGAACCGGCCGCCTCGGCTCTGCGCCATTTGCACACCCTGGGAACCTCTCCCATAGCCGCTCGGCCCGATCTGCTGTGTATCGGCGGTAGCAGCGGCGGCGCTTCCTCTCCCCCGTCCCAGCCACCCCTCCCCGGCGAGCTTGTGCTCTTCTCTCGGCGTCGCCGGCGTGCTCGCCCTCCACTGGGTCTCTGGTCTGTGGGTGACATGCGGCGGCCTTGGCCTTGGACCCGGGTACGTGTGCCACAGCGGCCTCTTCCGAATGTCGGCTTCAGTTATAGTCTGCAGGAGTGGATACATAAGTTTCAGATAAATCAGTTGAAATTTTGTGCTACCACTTCATCTGAATCTACCTTGTCAGGCACTATGACATTGTCAAGCAGTCTTGAAATCGGCTTCACTGCCTCAGGGTTGAAGAACATTGCTGATCTGATGAGGCATTCACACAGTGGCACAGAGGATGTGATGTGATATCCCTCCCAGTGCGTGAATATGATCAACTCAAGAGTAAACGAACTTACACTGTCATGTCTGGATCTCTTATCCACGACCACGCGTGTTGAACCTTATTTTTTCTTAACGCAGAGCTTTGAACCTCCTTCTCATCTGGTGAGAACCGTCCCCCGATTTCACTATGCAAAGACAAAATATTCAGCATCAGTTCTGTATTGCTCTGAACAAAGTACTCAACTTCACTAAGTTCAGTTCAGACTTCAAGCACCTAGTGTCTATCCAAAGCTTTTTCTGTGCATTGTCTGAAATTGTTGCCGCAAATGCTGCAGTATTTGCCAGACTCTGCGAGTTCCTCCGGAAGATCCTCTCCTGCCGAGCATTATTCCGTGCCATCTCATCCTCCTAATGCATGTGTTAACAAGGTAAATACCGATGCTTTTTGACTTATGATTTATGCAACAGTAGTTTTAAGTTAGTGTACATTGGTAGTAGAAGATAATAAGATGGCAGGCGATTCTATTACCGTTAGATCTTTCTCTACCATTTTGGTAGCTGAAAGCAGCAGTTCCTTGTCTATGAATGGTAACTTTGCAATACCCTGAAACCATTTATTAGTTGAAAATTAGTACAATTTATTTATTCATTGAAAGTTAGCATCAGAGTCCTTTTTGCATAACCTAGCACCTAAGGCCCTGATTGGACTCTCAGTTTCTGAGCGCTATACGTCTGTAAAATATACACGCCTTCATCAGTCATTTATCTTTTCAGGTGGAAATCACAAATGGCCGGTAATATACACGTATAAAATAAATACAAGTGTACACCGATTCCAAGCGGGACCTAAGGGGTGTAACCTAGCCATACTAAGCACATCAACACTTGATCAGTTTAAGTTGAAAGTATAAATTGATTCAGTTTCCCTAATGGACATGTGAACGAATAACTTACTTGTGACAAGAAACGTTTGCCATCTGGATCAATCTCGAACTCTGTTGACAAAATAATTGCATCTACATAAGCACGCCAACAATCTATGGTATGAACTAAGAATGACAAACATACTTGGTGGATTTACTTAAATACCTGTTGGATAGGACATTTGTATTTTAGATTCTTCACAGCCCATTAATTTGCTGTAACATTTTGGAAGGGCACATGACAAAACATTCTTTTGTGGTGGCAAAACTGCCATGAGCTGATCAAATGGTCTTAGTGGTTTATCCATGGTGAAAGATATGTTGAATTGAGACAGACATTTGAAATCCGATGCAAAAGGAGCATAATAGAATGGGTAGCACCTGCAAGAACACAGATATTCTACCATAAGACATTTTTTTTGCGGGGGTACCATAAAATATATTGACATAGAATGGAAACGTTTTTCTTGCACATATGTACTGGAGTTGTCAGATATCACTAGCATAGAAATACTGTGAAAGCTAGTGGTCCTTGGGACAAAAGTCATAATAACAACTCAGAGCCATGAAATTACGGAGTGTACGGAAACATATAGACAAAAATTGTACAATTTATATATGTTTTCTTCATACCAAGTCCATGAAGGAACTTCAGAAAAATAGCATTGAAGCATCCAGCATAATCCTTCTAAATACTTCTGAACCTAAATTACATATGAGAAGTGTTCAACCCGCAAAATAAATAATTCAAGTCAGTAAGGAAAAAAGAAACAGATTATATCAATCTAAATTTCCCATGGCCAGCCTCATGAGACTCCATTTGCACGAAGAAACAAGGGAAACCACAACCATTTCTGTCTGCAGCCTTCCAACTTCTTTAGAAGTTTCGGCACCAAGCTTCTCTCTGTAGAACCGGGATTTCCATCCTGGTCTTATCTGCAATAGATACATGAGAAACTGCACACATAAGAAATATCTCTAGCAATATACGCCACTAACCTTGTCTTGTTTGCAGGCTCCATTTTTAAAAAGGTCGTCCTTATTACAGAAAATATCGCTCACAGTTCTCCATAGCTCCCTGGTATTCTCTCTGACCTGATAATAGGGAATCAATCAGAAGTTCAAGCATTCCTTAATTTGTAGCAGAAATAAAGAGAACTCCAATTCATTAGACTCGTTAGGGATGCAAGTAGAAGTACTGCCTTGTGTGTCAAAAATGACTTGAACTCGGGGCGTTCTTCCTGACTAGAAGAACCAACGAGACCACTACACAACTTTTTTTAGCTAACTAATCCTTACCACATCGTCAGAGTCTCTTTCAAGGGAAGTCTCTACAGGATAAAAAAAATGCTGAGCAAATGATGTTTTCTTCTCTCCCCTGTCCTCTCCCTTGGCCCATTCGTTTACTGCAGCTTCACCCTGTATCTTGTGCAGTAACTTCTGCAGATAACTCAATAACAAAGCATATGTAAATGCTAATTGGCACTAGCGCGCACTACTGACAAGGATGATAACATACCTCTTGCAGTTCATATCTTTTGAGTAAAATTTTCTCTTCGCACAAGGACAGTTCATGAAAGAACTTCTCTAACCTTGTGACTTCCAGATACACACCGTATTTATCTTTAATCTGTTTCCCGTAGAAGCAAAATCACATAAAACTACAACCCAATGGCTAATCATCGGTGAAAGTAAAAAGGCAGAAATTCTCCAGGTACTTTGTCTGTGTTGACCATATAGCCCCCCATTTTGTTGAAGGTTGTTTTGTACACTTCAATGAGAAGATCAACTGCAAACTGTCACATCGAACGTAGATCAGAGGAACAATCGCAGCAATGAATATGTTAAATTATTACTAGAATCTAACAACATACAATATACGTACTTCATTTATCTCTAGTGAAGGAATCCGTGGAATGAAATCGTTTCCTGTCAAGAAACAAATAAAGATAAAGTCATCTATTAGTCTCTCGGTATCTTGTTTGCAACCTGGTGTCTTCATTTCAAGCTCCAAGTACTCTCTCAGAACCCATATGTCCACAAACTGCAAAAGGAGGTGTTATTCCTTTAGTCAAAATGTGAACCTTTTGGTAATATTATTTCAGGGGAATAGACCTGATAAAATCTTGCGGGTATCCTTCCATTTGGATTATCGAACTCCCGCAAAATTGAAATGTGGACTTCGTGAGATGCCAACGCGAGCATGATCAGATCTGCATCCTGTGATAATTCTTCAGAGTTAACTAGGCAGTAGTGAACATGTCAAACATTGTGTTCGATTGAGATAATCAAGTGTGTCGTGCGGTTAAAGTTCATACATGCCCATGCAGACAATGGCGCGTGTTCGGATCATAGTTTTCCATGCTTCGTTGCGCGCGAATGAAAGACATGATCTTGTGCTCCCCTTCTCCAGGAACATTTGCATCAGAAAGTATTACCTTCAGTAAAAAAAAGATCAACTGTGAACTCATCAACAATGACCAACCTGGACAAATTCAGCAAGATCCCACAGCCCCTAAGATACATGCTTTACGGTGAACCAAAAATCTTAATACTGTCAAGATGGAACAGAGTATTTAGATGGGGTCGCAATCACAGTTTCAGTGTGCTAGAGGTATATTTGTGAAAAATAACAATTAAAGTGGAGTTATTATTTATGTAAAATAAGGGAAATAGTAGTCTATTTCAACCCCCCCCCCCCCCCCCCCCTTCCTTTCCCCCACCACCAAAAAACTGCAGGCTAAACAGTTAAGATGAACATGAACTCCATTTGCTTCACCACTTTGCCTGTTAAAAGATAAGTGCAAACCTTGATGTCTTTCCATTCAGGGTCCGTATTCAACCGTTCGTGGATGAAGTACTCCAGCGCTGCTGATATCTTCTCCATGAATTCCGTCCCTGGCATCTTGACAACAGGATTCTGAAGCTCGTACGTATCTCGGGGCATCACCTCTTTCCCCTGAGCTCTGAATATCTCCGTCAAGAGGATCGCTTCAGCCTCCTGGTACATATATGCATTGTGAATTTTATGATAAACAGTTATCTTGTCGAGGGAATGAAATGAAATAGACTTGAGAGCTCACCGAGTCTGCGCGATACTTGGCAGTTTTGAAGTACCTCTGCCGCAGCTTGGTCATCTTGGACATAGGGGCGACACCATCTGCGGTTGGAATTTGTAGGTGGATGATGCATATCATGGGAAAGAGGAATCAAGAGAAGTCATTTGTGTATCCAGTGATCGATCCATGTATATAGTACTATGCACGGACCTACTGCCAAGTAAAGGAGCCTCCTTGGCCTGACCATGCGAAACAAGCGATCCAAGTAAGCGAAAAACCAATTGTACACCTGCGCGAATGCCAGTGAAATTAAGGCCAGCTCAAGAGTTCAAGAGAGTCAACAGACACCGGCTAGATTGCATGGCGATCGTCATGGTTGAGGTGTTTATTACCAGCCCGTTGTTGAGGCGGAAGCATTTGTGGATGATTTCATTCATGTCGAGGTAGAGGTTGTCGTAGATGATCTCTTCTTCTTCATCTTCATCCTCTTCATCGTCATCTTCTTCTTCAACCTCTTCTTCTTCCCCCTCTTCTTCCTCCTTTTCTTCTTTCTCCTCCTCCTCGTCCTCCGATGACGAGGCAGAGTAGACGTCGATGATGGTGCCGGCGATTTTTGGGTACTTGCCCACGAGCCAGCTGAAGAAGGAAGGTATTCCCATGGCCGCTAGCTAGTACAGTAGAATCTTGGCATCTGGGAGAGAGTGATGAATTTCGTAACTGAGCTAGGCACCAACAAATCTTGGGATGTTTAGCTGGGAGCAGGTCGCAACAGATCGGTTGCTAATCTAGCTTGAGATGCTATCTTTGGCGACTACCTTTTCTTTTGCTTTGCTGAGTCGGCTTTGCACCATGCTTAAGACTTTCCACGAAGAGTACCTGCTATGGCTAAAGGCAGAGGATACACTTCCTCCTAGCCTTAGGAAGCCAGGTCAAGTCAATGCTCGCGCCATGATTAGAATAAGCTGCAGGAGTACTAGATAATCCGCATAGTTCCATGGTTGCACGAAAGCTCCTATGATTTCTGATAATAAATTCCAGAGGCGTACCTTCGCCCCTGCTTGTTTTAGTGGGCCTTTTTTTGCCTTTTGTTTTAGGAATACTGAAAAATCCCGAGGTATAGGCGTACTGCTGGAACAAAAGAGAGAGAAACAACATGTTTGCACAACAAAGGTCGCACCGTTGACATATTATTATTATTGTTTCCTGCAATGGAGTGTATGGGTGTTACGGCGCTGCTAGAAGGAGCGCATGAGAGGGCCGGCCGGGGGTCTTTTGTCCACGGCCGGGCAAGATGGAAGGGATTTACTTGACTTTCAAGTAAGGCTTACTTGACCCCGTAAGCAAGCAATTCTTATATCTAATTAACCCTAAGACTAACGGGCTATACCGGCAGCCAAGGCCATTAGGCCCATTACGTACTCTAACAATGAGGGTGATCGATCCTCCTTTTCTAAAAAATACAATAGAGTGTACGTATGTACTAATTATATAAACACGTATGCATTGTTAATTGATTCTATAACTTTTAATTATCAATAATAAACAATTTGACAAGCTAAACTTACATAACTATGTTTTTTCCACACAGAAAAACTTACATGCTTTTATATGAAAGCAAAACAAAGGGACCCTGAGTGAGAGTAAAAGCTTTTCCGAGTACCCGGTACTTGATGTAAGAAGAAGAGAGTTGGTTCAGTTTATACAAAAAATATAGACCTAAAACCCACACAGAAGACGGTTTATTACGAGAAGAACCTCAAATCCAAACACACACCCACACTGCCCGGCTAGACAAGGTCTCGGGCGGCACACCTACCGTGACCTGCTGCCGAAGAGAGAAGCCAGAACACGGAGAACAACGAACCACGCCACCAGCCAATGATGCTTGACTGTTGAACGCACACAAAGCCACTGACATCCCACCGGAGAAAATCAGCGCCGGCAACACCAACAAAGCCGCATCTTCCAAAAATGTGCCTCAAATGAGCAAAATGATGTCAAGCGAATGCCGTCACCATTCGATCAAGAATTGATCTGGGTTTTCACCCGGAAGACGAACCCAGTGGTTGGAGACGGTTCAATACTCCACAACAATGTCATCAAGATGGAAACAACACGGGAGAGCATGCTTGCCACCGAGCACCAACAAAGCCAGGCTAAACTCTCGTCCGGACCAACGCAAAAAACCGCCATCAGCAGATTGTCGTGAGGACAGTGCCATTGCGTCGCCGGCTCTCAGCGCCTCCAAGGAGCCGCCGTCACCGGGACCCTCGTCCGTCAGACTACTGCCTCCCACACGACCAGTGACACAACACCAAAACCACCAACTAGGAGCCGCCGCTCCGGACCCACACGTAAATCACCAACCCGAGTCCATACCGGCAAATAAAAATCCGAGTCCAGACCAAGCTCTGCTAGGTGCATAGCGGAAACACAAACACACACTCGACCAGCAGCCCAGAGCCGCACCGCCTCCGATGTCGGGGACCCACCCCCTTGGTTTAAAGCACTCCAAACTGACACCCATAGGCGCCCCACGACCGCCGCCGCAAAGAGCAGCCGCTGCCACAAACAGTTCTGGGAGGCGTTTTTCTTTTGAAGTCCTGGGAGGCTGGGAGCGATAGAGCCGTGTAACCGGCCCAGGGAGCATCGCATACACCCTTGCCACGAAGCAATGGGGGTAGCGCCACCACCGCCTTGCCCGTCCGTCGGTGACACATTGGCCATTCTTCCCCCTCCGCTCCCTCCACAGTTGATACCCCCTCCCATCCGGCCACGTCGCCCTCGCCGCTGCCCACATCTGACCGCTTGGACTATACCCAGGCCACCGCCTGCATCCACCCACTTCCCCCACCTCCAGGTGGCATCCGAGGCCAACTCTTGCCGACGTTTGTGGCCTCTTCTCACCGTCCCTCACCTTCACGGACGCTGGCACGCCCTCGCCTTCACTTCTAAAGGCCTACTGCATGTACTGGGAGGGGCTAGGCTCTTTACCGGTTGCTACTCCACCATGCCCGGAAGGTGTTTGACGTTTTACCCACATGGTACCATGGATAACGGGGATGAGGTTTTTTCAATAACTTCATGTGTTCATTGACGATTCATCGTCAAACGATGACGAATTTGTGGTTGCGACTATGGTCGTCAATGATCACATTGCCAGACAGCGGCCGAGGTGTCGGGATCGATCCCGGGCCATGCTCCAGCATCGAATCGCAACAGAGAGAGCGGCCATTTCTTACTCTTCGCCGGTTATTTATAGTTGGCGTGTGCACTCTTCAATCCAAGCTTTTCTGGCGCCACTTCTGGATGGCGAGACATGTGTTCAACTGTATTCGAGGGGAGTGGTGGTGTATGATGATTACTTTAAGTGCAAGAATGATGCCCTTGGAAAGGTTGGCTTCTCCTCTTATCAGAAATGCATCATAGCTATTCAGATGCATATGGAATTCCCGGTGATCGCGTGGATGAGTATGTCCGCATGAGTGAGTCCACATGTCTTGCATCATTGTACAAGTTCTGCAAAGCTGTGGTGGCAGTGTTTGGCCCAGAGTAATCGAGAGTACCAAATGCTGCGGATACAACCCGGTTGTTGGCGATCAATGAATCGAGAGGCTTTCCAGAAATGCTTGGTAGTATAGATTGTATGAACCGGAAATGAAAGAACTGTGAATTTGCTTGGTAGGGACAATATAAGGGGCATATTAAAGCTTGCACGGTCATACTTGAAGTTGTGGCATTACAAGATCTTTGGATTTGACACTCTTTTTTCGGCATGGCTGGTTCTCACAATGACATCAACGTGCTTCGACGATCTCCAGTGTTTGAAAGGCTTGTAGAAGGCAATTGACCAGAGGTCAACTCTGAGATCAATGGCCATGAATACAATAAGGGATACTACCTAGCTGATGGTATCTATCCTCACTGGTCAACTCTTGTGAAGAAAATCTCCAATCAGGTAGGAGAGAAGAGGGCCAGGTTTGCCCAAGCACAAAAGAGTGCTAGAAATGATGTGGAGTGTGCTTTTGGTGTGCTCCAATCTTGATGTGGGAGGTGATGACTGCTTGTGTGATCATGCACAACATGATCGTAGAGAATGAGCGTGATGACAACAGCTTCAACCAAGGATTTCAATTTCAGGGTGAAAATGTTGTGCCTGAGTATGGACCGGCCACATTTGCTAAGTTCACCCAATTTTACACAGAAATGCGTGATTGACCAACTCACATTCAACTTCAAAATGGTTTGGTCGAGCATATGTGAACTCACCTTAGCAACCAATAGATGTATCAACTCTTTTTCTTTCAATCTATTTGTGGCAATTTAAATTTCACTTGGTTGTAAACTATGAGATTTTCTGGCTATAAACTATAAGATAATTATTTGGTAGTAAACTATTTGTTATTGTGATGTAAAAACTATGTGATTTATTTGGTTGTAATATGCAATGTTTCTTTTTAGTTTAGATTTATATGCATGAAAGAAAAGGTGTAAATTTGGCCGCCTACCAGTCGGGCGGACAAAATGGGTCGGTCAGTTGGGCGCACTCGTCAGCAATATGTTGCGGACATGGCTGAACACCGTCCCCGGACAAAAAGCGGACCAAATCCGCGCCAGTTTGTGTTGGTGCATTGGATATGGCCTGACTAGTCATTGCTCGTGGACGCGCTAGGGGTGAGGGTCTGTATTTGGTGTCCATGACTGTGGATGCTCTTAGAGTATCTACAACACAAGTATCAAAATCCGGCCTCCAAATGCCAACAATCCAATGCATTCATGAACCTTAAAATTCATACCTCAAATTCATACTAACCATCCAGAATAAAATCCTACGTACTATGCACATATTTAAACTACTCATCGTCGGAGATGGGCGCCGGGTAGATGGGCGCGTGCGAAGCTAAGGCGCATCATCGTCTGAATTAGAGGTTAAGACCTCGTTGATCTACGCCCTCTCTTGACAGATGAAGCATTGGTTGTCCTCGACATAGGCCTTGTCCTGGATGGACTCGAGGATGGAAGATTGCTCCACCATCTCCTCTGCTTGCACGACCTCCTACTCCGCCATGGCATCCTCCATGGCGAAGCCTGCAGCCGGCTCCGCCTCCTCCTCCTCCATGGGTTGGGGCTCTGCTTCCGGCGGCTGCTCCTGTTTCGCTCCTACTCCTCCCCCTCCTTCCCCGACGGCTACTTGCTACCTCTTGAGCACTGCGTTGGTTTTCCTTTGAAGAGGAAAGGGTGATGCAGTAAATCAGCGTAAGTATTTCTCTCAGTTTTGAGAACCAAGGTATCAATCCAGTAGGAGACCACGCGCGAGTCACCTCGTACCTACACAAACAAATAAGAACCTCGCAACCAACGCGATAAAGGGGTTGTCAATCCCTTCACGGCCACTTGCAAGAATGAGATCTGATAGAGATAATAATAATAAGACAAATATTTTTTGGTATTTTCATGATATAGATTGAAAGTAAAGATTGCAAAGCAAAATAGATTGGAAACTTGTATGGAAAATAGACCCGGGGGCCATAGGTTTCACTAGTGGCTTCTCTCAAGATAGCATAAGTATTACGGTGGGTGAACAAATTAATGTCGAGCAATTGATAGAAAAGCGAATAATTATGAGAATATCCAGGCATGATCATGTATATAGGCATCACGTCCGTGACAAGTAGACCGACTCCTGCCTGCATCTACTACTATTACTCCACACATCGACCGCTATCTAGCATGCATCTAGAGTATTAAGTTCATAATAGCAGAGTAACGCCTTAAGCAAGATGACATGATGTAGAGGGATAAACTCATGCAATATGATATAAACCCCTTCTTTTTATCCTCGATGGCAACAATACAATACGTGTCTTTTCCCCTACTGTCACTGGGATCGAGCACCGCAAGATTGAACCCAGAGCTAAGCACTTCTCCCATTGCAAGAAAGATCAATCTAGTAGGCCAAACCAAACTGATAATTCGAAGAGACTTGCAAAGATAAACCAATCATACATAAAAGAATTCAGAGAAGAATCAAATATTATTCATAGATAATCTGGATCATAAACCCACAATTCATCGGACCTCGACAAACACACCGCAAAATAAGATTACATCGAATAGATCTCCAAGAGAATCGAGGAGAACTTTGTATTGAGATCCAGAGAGAGAGAGAAGAAGCCATCTAGCTACTAGCTATGGACCCGAAGGTCTGAAGTAAACTACTCACACATCACCGGAGAGGCCATGGAGTTGATGTAGAGGCCCTCTGTGATCAATGCCCCCCTCCGGCGGAGCTCCGGAAAAGGCCCCAAGATGGGATCTCTTGGGTACAGAAGGTTGCGGAGGTGGAATTAGGTTTTCGTGATGCTCCTGGATGTTTGCGGGGTACGTGGACTTATATAGGAGGAAGAACTAGGTCGGTGGAGCAACGAGGGGCCCACAAGGGTGGAGGGCGCGCCCCCTGCCTCGTGGCCTCCTCGATTGTTTCTTGACGCCCACTCCAAGTTTCCTGGATCACGTTTGTTGAGAAAATCACGTTCCCGAAGGTTTCATTCCGTCTGTACTCCGTTTGATATTCCTTTTCTGCGAAACAATGAAATAGGCAAAAAAACAATTTGGGCTGGGCCTCCGGTTAATAGGTTAGTCCCAAAAATGATATAAAAGTGTGAAATAAGGCCCATTAACATCCAAAACATATAATATAATAGCATGGAGAAATAAAAAATTATAGATACGTTGGAGACGTATCAAGCATCCCCAAGCTTAATTCCTGCTCGTCCTCGAGTAGGTAAATGATAAAAAAAAGAATTTTGATGTGGAATGTGTCGTGGAATTGTCACGGCAGATGTCCTAGTGAAAGGACTTAGTCGTGGAGCCATCGCGACGGGTTAGTTTGAAGGGGTTAAAGCGGACACAGGGACGCAAGAGAGTTTATACTAGTTCGGCCCCTTCGATGAAGGTAAAAGCCTACGTCTAGTTGTGATGGAATTGATGGGGTTTCGATGACTAGGGAGCAAACAAGCTTCGCCTATGTCTCGAGTTGTTGTCTGTTGTTCTTGAACCGCCGCCGGGTCGTCCCCTTATATACACGGGTGACTCCCGTCGGTTTACAGAGTCCCAATACCGGCTCATAGATGTGTCCGGTTTGGTCTCTACTTATTCCTAACTTACAATACAAGTTAACTACTAACGCCGGTTTACGGCTACAGGCCTTGAACCGACCATGGGCCTTGAGCCCTCATCTGCCTTCTTGGGCTTTAACATACTTAACTACTGATGAAGTTAACCCGGCCCAGATAGGCCGGTTTACGCCCAGTAGTAATATCCCCAACATTAGGCCCCAGATTGATTTGAACGGGTTCATGTCAATCCTTTAACAAAAGCTTCATCTTCAACATCTTCTCATAAATTGGTAAACCGCCATGATGTCATCTTCTCTGATTACTGTAAACCGGAGTGACGTCACCTGTCATAACGAAGCTATCCATTATGCTTCTTTGTTTAATAGATCTGCGGAAATCGAGGCGACAGCTCCGTTTCGTGGCCCCTTGATTGTCGCGCCTGACACCTGTTCTTTCGCCTTATAAATAGGACCGAAGGGTCATTTCTTTTCTCCCCTTCGTGCCTTTCTTCTTCGTCTTCCTCGCGTCGCCAGCCTCGGAGCTCCGCCGCCGCCGTCGACCTCTGCTTCAACCTTGGCCGCTTCATCAACCTGGCCGCACCAGAGCATCGCGGCAACCTTCCTCGTCTTCCTCAGCTCCGGTAAATCTTCTATCCTTTCCCCCGCAGATCTGACCTAGGGTTTCACAGTTCTTCAGTGTTCATCGTCTGCCTCTTGCTCATACGATAGATCTTTAGATGACTCCGCAAATCTTTATTCTGTACAATGGTAGCTGTTTACCCTTCGCCTTTACTTACACATCTCAAAACCATAGATCTGTATGTACGTCTTGCTCATTGATTCGGTACTGCTCCTTTTGGACCTCTGAATACTTATCTTTTTTCTGAACTTGCTTCAGATCCATCGCTGTAGAGAAATCTTACGAAATCTGTTTCTATAAACTTACTCATCTGCTTCAATGTTTCAACCAGGCGGTTTAACCTTGTAGAAAAAAATTGCCAAACCGGTATATACCATTAGTCCCCTTGTTGAACCGCCAGATGTTGTTGCTTCCTAAAACTCCGGTTCAGATAGTTCTGCCTCTGGTTTAATATTGCACATACCAATGTACCTTGATCAAATGCATTTTTGAACCGGGATCTTCTACCTTGTAGATTCCATCATGGCCAAGTAAGTATATGAGTGCAATTGGGTTCCTTGTCGCGTCACAGAGGCTCAGCTGGACGATCTAGTCCTGATCGGCGCTTTAGGCAGCAAAGATACCATCCATTGGAGGGCTCCTGGCAAAGAATGCCCTCCCACTCCTCAAGAAGGAGAGGTGATTGTTTTCGTAGATCACTTAGCTCGGGGCTTTAAGCCGCCCGGTTCTAAATTTTACCGGGATGTTTTGGCTGATTTCCAACTCCATCCACAAGACACTGGCCCCAATTCTGTTACAAATATGTGTCACTTCCAAGTGCTCTGTGAGGCGTTCTTTCAAGAGGAGCCCATAGTGGAATTGTTCAGAGACCTTTTCCATCTAAACCGCCGTACTGAGTTTACTGACGGCTCCAATACGGAGTTGGGTGGCGTGGCGATCCAGAAAAGGAAAGAGGTCACATACCCTCACGCCAAACTGCACAGCCACCCCAAAGAGTGGAATCAGACATGGTTCTATTGCAAAGACACCTCCCCTGCTGGTGAGAATCCCTTGCCTGGCTTTCGTCCGGAGCGGCTCAGCAATACACACCATTTTCCGCAAAGATTGACTGCCCAGGAGAGAAGCAAATATGCTCCTCAACTGTCGAAGCTCAGAGCCTTTATGGCCAACGGTTTAACAGGGGTTGATCTCGCTCGCTGTTGGATATCATGGAGCATACTGCCCCTTAGTCAGCGCTCCGGTTTGATGTGCGAGTATACCGGCAGTGTTGATGACCCACTGCAACATTCCAAAATCTAGCTCACCGATGAAGAAATCACAGAGGCTGTGAATAAAATGCTGAATGAACCGGAACATATCTGTGCTAAAAACGGCCTGCTTCCCTTTTGTGCCACCAACAAACCACCAGCTGTAAGACCTTGATTTTTCCTTTTGCTGAATCTGTTATTGACATATCTGGTCATTGTTTAATATCAGTGTCTGTGTAATCAGGGCAATGATCTGTTTTGGAGCAAGAAATTGCCGCAGGAGAAACCAGAAAAACCAGACAAACCGGAAAGAGCAACCCGGCAAAAGATTAAAGCTGTAAAGAAGACTGCCCACAGGAAAAGAACTACTGCATCTTCTAATCCGGCCCCTGATGATGATGTCGATAATCCGGACCTTGAGGTAGAGCTTGACTCACTTGGCTTATTTTTCATGCGTCTTATTGATGATGATATTTGTCAGGATGATGCCGAAGCCAGCCACGCTGATGCTGCAGAGGTAATTATTCTCTCTTCCGATTCAGAACCTTTGCCTTCGCTAAAAATCCGTCAGGCAAACCGGAAAGTTAAATTTTCTCATCCTCTTGCTTATTTGGATCCCAAATTTCTTATGAAGACCCAACAGCACGAAGCTCGTTGCACAACCCGGCACAGCGGCCAGGTAGTTACCTCCGCCGGTTTACCGAACAGTCCGGTTCGGAAACGCCGTTCAGAGGTCTCTAATTTGCTTGTCAGTGATTGTCCTAAAGCGGGCTGCTTTCGTCAACCTCTTAATCCATCTGACTCCGATTACCAGGTTACTTCCCACTCATCTTCTGGCGAGTCATCGGCTACTCAGCTGCCACCGCTCAAAACGGTGCTTGGGTAAGCTATACTTATTATGATATTTGCAGCACATCGCCTTAGAACATATGCTGTATTTGATTTTGTTATTCTTTTCAAGGCCAAACCTAGGCCAAGCAAGAAGGCCCGCCTGGGCAAAGCGGCCGAAGAAGATGCCGTTCTTGAGCCAGGCAAGACACCCGATCTTGAAGCGGCTATTCCTGAGGATATACCCAACGATCCACCACAGCAAGACGGCGATCTTATTGCTGAAGAGAGACCCACTGATGCCTCAGGTCCTGTCAATCAGCCCACAGGCTCCATCCGGATTGAAAGATCCACCGATCCAGCAAAACCTACTGACAAGCCAACAGCCCCAGTGCAAACCGACGATACTCAGGAGGATGAGCTTGTCATTACTGGCACTGGCCATACCGAGCCAAGCAATCCTGTTGCTTTGTCCAAACATTCTGCCAAGGAAGAATTTGCTGCCTTTGGTAAAGGCAAGTGGAATGCTGATCTGGCAACTTACGCTGCTCTGAACGCCCAAGATATCCATTTCGGCTACCTGAACCGGCTGTATACCAGCCGTGACTATGAAGCCAGTCTGGTTAATATGATGAAGGATAAATACGAGGTAACTTCCATATGCTCTTTCCTACTTGTATGCTTCAATACTTGCTGACTCTCCTAGCCCCCAAGGGTCGGTTTGTAATCTTCTTTCAAACCGGGACTTACTAATATAAATCTTAATACTTTGAAATTCGCCGATGTAGCCCCCAAGGGCCGGTTCAACTTAGCGTAGTTAAACCGGTACTTTAAGTAATTGAGATTGCCGCATCAGAATATATATACGAGCAAATAGCCATTAGCCCCCAAGTGCCAAGTTGAATACTTGTATTGATCTTGGGACTTTGTAAGCAATTGAAAGATGAAGATCGAATATGCATTAGCCCCCAAGTGCTAAGTGCATAACTTGTTGTGTGGTTGGTACTTCAATCCTTGTACCGTTTTGTTGAAGCATATAACTGTCTGCATGCAGGCAGAGCTGAAAACGAAAGAAAGCCAAGTTGCCGATCTCCAAGAAAACCTGAAAACCCAACAAGCTGAAACCTCCAAAGCAAAAGAGGAATTAGCCAACGCTTTAAGCGCCATGGAACAGCTTAAGGAGATCTTCAAGAAGAAGCAGGCGGATTGGGCCACTGAAAAGTCCGCTTTAATCAAACGAGCAGAGGATGCCGAGGCTACACTAAAACCAGTGGCGGATGAACTGACCAGCATAAAGCGGCACGTGCATGCCATGACTATAGCTATCTTTGGTAAGTCAGTTTGACTTCTGAATTGGCTCTGCCTTCTTACAGAGTTGCTGGTTTATTAACCCTTTATGGTATTTCAGGGACACGCATTGGTCACTTGGGGTCAGATGTGCAGAAGAAACTGAAAGCCGCCTATACATTGGTTGAACAATTGTATACTAGTGCCCAGCGGATCATCTGTACCGCATCCCATAACAAACCGGCACCCACTTTGATTCAAGACACTTTGATGAAACTGTCGGTGCTTCCTGCCCGGGTTGAAGAGCTGAAGAAATCTGCTGCTCGAACCGGTGCGATCAATGCCTTAATCCGGGCAAAAGCCTGGGTGCCGAATTTTGATCCTATTGAAGCGGCTCAGGGCTATCCCAGCTTGAAGGAAGACGGGTCAGAGTTTGGTGAAGCAGATCTGCGAGCAATAAACCGGGAGGTACGTCCGCTAGCTTGTCAATTGGCTGAAGAAGCAGACTTGTCTCATTATCAAGCCCAATATGACAATCAGAACAAGCGAATAGCTGCACCAATCCATGAATCAGAAAATCTGATCCCTCCAATCCGTAAGCATACTTACACTCCCGATATTGACCCGTCATTGCTGATCCATGATGAAGCTGTTTTTCAAGCATTAATGGGAATCGACTGGACAACTGTTGATTTCCAGCCACTGGGTAGAGAAACGGAGGCTGAAGCGGCGCAGGATGACCCACAACCATCAGGCCAGGCTAGTGACCAAGCTTGAACCGGAAGCCGGTTTTAAAACTGCCTCTCCTTTGCGAAAAACAATGATATTATTATGGGCACCGTGTTGCCTTGTAATAGGCTAGCTGATACTTTTGATGTTGATATGCCTTCATGCATAATTTGTTCTTCCTGTGGTGATGAACTTTCCAAAGCACTTTCTGCAATAAGAAACTCTTCAAGTGCCACCGCGGTTGTTACCGTCAGGCGGAATATGATGTCTGCATATATGAAGTCAAAACATCCAAGAATTCTTAAGTATATGACCAAATTTTTGAGATACATAATACCTGCCATCGTTGAGCGTGAAGTTGGCTTGGCCAATCTTGAAGCGGAGTTTTGCAAACCCACACTGTTGGAGGAGATAACAGCTCCTGTATATATATGACGCTGGTTTACCATGTAAAACCGTGCCAGGTTATAATAAACACCGTGTTACTCCATAAGAGGATGTTAACAACAAGGATCAAACCGGGCAAATAGTCTCCGGATTGACGTGAACTGTGTTCCGACAATTGATTGGTTGAAAACTTTGTCGGTTTTAAAAAATGCAATAAAAAAGAAAAAAGTATCTTGCAAAGAAAAGTGCGAAGCAAAAGCAATGACAAAACCGTTTGCAAAAAAAGGTTTATTTGAGCTGATCAAATGGCGTTACCATGGCCGAACACGACCAAGCTCCCGTTAGGTGTAACTATGGTTCTAGTCAGCCAGGTCCCCAAATGAAACCGTGGCATTTATGCCGACCAAGTGGCATGGCAATGGTTCGGGTTCGACCAAGCCCCCAAGTGATTCTGTGGCCTTAGGCCGATCAAGAGGCATGACTGGTTCAGACGTGACCAAGTCCCCAAGTGATCTGGTGGCTCTCGCCTATCAAGAGGTATGGTATTGGTTCGGACACGACCAAACCTCCAAGTGATATAACATGATGCTTTTTAAAAAGCGAAATCAAGGGGTAAACCGGAGGCCGCTTTAGAACAACTCCGTGTAACCACACATGATGTAAAAGAACAGATACCCCGCTTTAGCTGAGGTTCCGTTTTATTATATTTAACCATAATATATACATCGTTGTAATATGTACATAAGTATAACTAATGGCTCAGGTATAATAAGGCCGAAGATGAGCTATGTTCCACGGCCTGTTGGTCTCCTCCTCTGATGTACGTGAGTCCTTATGCTCTCGAATATCGATCAGATAGTATGACCCGTTGTGCAGATTCTTGCTGACCACGAAAGGCCCCTCCCAAGGTGGGGATAACTTATGCATATCAGTCTGATCTTGGATGAGCCGAAGCACCAAATCTCCTTCCTGGAAGGTTCTGGTTCTGACTCGGCGACTGTGATAACGACGAAGATCCTGTTGGTAAATCGCCGATCGGGCGGCTGCTATGTCACGCTCTTCATCCAACCGGTCCAAAGCATCTTTCCGTGCTATCTCGTTGTCCGCTTCAATATAAGCCGTCACACGAGGTGAATCATGACGGATATCACTGGGGAGAACCACCTCCGCTCCATAAACCATGAAGAACGGTGTGTATCCTGTTGACCTGTTGGGTGTTGTATTGATGCTCCATAACACAGATGGTAATTCTTCTACCGAACAACCCGACGTTCTCTGCAAAGGAACCATGAGCCGGGGCTTGATGCCTCTCAAGATCTCTTGATTAGCTCTTTCTGCTTGACCATTGGACTGTGGGTGTGCCACTGATGAAACGTCGAGCCGGACGCGCTCCCGTTCACAGAACTCCTTCATGGCACCTTTGGACAAATTGGTACCATTATCTGTGATGATACTGTGTGGAAAGCCAAACCGGAAAATCACTTTTTTAATGAACTGAACCGCCGTGGCCGCATCACACTTGCTAACAGGTTCTGCCTCCACCCACTTTGTAAACTTGTCAACCGCCACCAGGAGGTGGGTCTTCTTATCTTTGGACCTTTTGAAAGGCCCAACCATATCCAGCCCCCAAGTCGCAAACGGCCAAGTAATTGGAATCATTCTCAATTCTTGAGCTGGTACATGAGCACGTCTTGAGAACTTTTGGCAACCATCACATCGTCTGACCAGATCATCTGCATCAGCATGAGCAGTTAACCAATAGAAGCCATGGCGAAACGCTTTAGCCACCAGAGATTTTGAACCGGCATGGTGACCACAATCTCCTGCGTGGATCTCACGCAAAATTTCACGGCCTTCTTCAGGAGACACACAACGTTGAAATGCTCCTGACACACTGCAATGATGCAACTCGCCGTTGATAATAGTCATGGACTTGGATCGCCGGATTATCTGTCTGGCCAGAGTCTCATCCTCTGGTAACTCGCCCCGGTTCTTGTACGCCAGGTAGGGAAGCGTTCAATCCGGAATAACATGAAGAGCCGCCACCAATTGAGCCTCCGGATCAGGAATAGCCAAATCCGCTTCACCAGGGATCTTGACCGACGGGTTGTGCAGCACATCCAGAAAAACATTGGGCGGAACCGGTTTGCGCTGAGAGCCCAGCCGGCTTAAAGCGTCCGCCGCTTCTTTTTTCCGCCGGTCCATGTGGTCCACCTGATAGCCTTTGAAATGACCTGCAACAATATCCACCTCATGACGATATGCCGCCATGAGTGGATCCTTAGAGTCCCAAGTGCCAGACACTTGCTGAGCCACGAGGTTCGAGTCACCGAAGCACTTAACTCGACCTAGATTCATCTCCTTAGCCATCCGGAGACCATGGAGCAAGGCTTCATACTCAACTGCATTGTTAGTATAAGGGAACATTAAGCGGAGAACATAACAAAACTTATCACCTCGTGGGGAAGTTAATACGACTCCAGCCCCCGAACCTTCCAATTGCCTGGATCCGTCAAAATGGATGGTCCAATATGTGTGATTCGGCTTTTATTCAGGTGCTTGCATTTCCGTCCAATCATTGATAAAATCAACCAGTGCTTGAGACTTAATCGCCGTCCGAGGCACATACTTCAAATCGTGCGGCCCAAGCTCTATAGCCCACTTGGCAATTCGGCCAGTTGCTTCCCGGTTCTGGATGATATCCCCCAAAGGAGCATAACTGACCACCGTAATTGGATGCCCTTGGAAGTATTGTTTAAGCTTCCGGCTTGCCATAAAAACTCCATACACCAGCTTCTGCCAATGCGGATACCTTTGCTTGGACTCAATGAGCACCTCGCTTATATAATAGACCGGACGTTGAACCGGATGCTCCTTACCTGCCTCCTTTCGCTCCACCACAATAGCCACGCTGACCGCCCGAGCATTAGCAGCAACATATAGAAGTAACGGCTCCTTGTCAATGGGAGCGGCGAGCACAGGCGGATTGGCCAATTTCCGCTTTAAGTCCTCAAATGCTTCATCAGCAGCAGAACTCCATACAAACTGATCCGTCTTCTTCAACATCTGATACAAAGGGATTGCCTTCTCACCAAGACGACTGATAAACCAGCTTAACGCGGCAATCCAGCCTGCCAGGCGTTGAACATCATTGATACACTTCGGTTTAGCCAGGGAGGTGATGGCTGTGATCTTCTCCGGATTAGCCTCAATTCCCCTATTGGACACCAGGAAGCCTAATAACTTGCCCGCCGGTGCACCAAAGACGCATTTGTCCGGATTAAGCATCATCTTGTATGTCCTCAGGTTATCAAAAGTTTCCTTTAAATCACCAATCAGAGTCTCCTTCTCCCTGGATTTAACCATGATATCATCCACGTAGGCGTGTACATTACGGCCAATCTGTTTGTGTAGACAATTTTGCACAGAACGTTGATAAGTTGCCTGGGCACTCTTGAGCCCAAAGGGCATAGACACATAGCAGAAGGCTCCAAAGGGAGTTATGAATGCTGTTTTCTCCTGGTCCTTAACTGCCATTTTGATCTAATGATAGCCAGAATATGCATCTAAAAAACTTAAACGCTCACAACCCGCCGTAGCATCAATAATTTGATCAATACGGGGGAGGGCAAAAGGATCTGCTGGACAAGCTTTATTAAGATCTGTGTAATCCACACACATGCGCCAGGTGCCGTTTTTCTTAAGGACCAGCACCGGATTGGCAAGCCACTCAGGGTGAAAAACTTCAACAATAAAACCAGCTGCTAAGAGCCTGGCTACCTCTTCTCCAATTGCCTTGCGTCTTTCTTTGTTAAACCGGCGGAGGAACTGTTTCACCGGTTTGTATTTAGGATCCACATTAAGGGTGTGCTCAGCGAGTTGCCTCGGTACACCTGGCATGTCAGAGGGCTTCCATGCAAAAATGTCCCGATTCTCACGGATGAACTCGATGAGCGCGCTTTCCTATTTCGGATCCAAATTAGCACTGATGCTGAACTGCTTGGATGAATCGCTAGGTACAAAGTCACACAAACTTAGTTTCTGCTGCCGATTTGAACTTCAGGGCCGGATCATGCTCCGTAGTTGGCTTCTTTAATGGAGTCATGTCCGTCGGATCAACATTGTCCTTATAATACTTCAGCTCCTCGGTGGCACAAACCGACTCTGCATAGGCCGCATCACCTTCCTCGCACTCCAAAGCGATTTTGCGGCTTCCGTGAACCGTTATTGTCCCCTTGTGACCCGGCATCTTGAGCTGCAAATACACATAACAGGGCCGTGCCATAAACTTGGCGTAGGCCGGTCGCCCAAATAGGGTGTGATATGGACTTTGGATTTTCACCACTTCAAACATCAATGTCCCCGACCTGGAATCATGATCATCCCCAAAGGCCACTTCCAGAGCTATCTTACCAACATGATATGCTGATCTGCCAGGTACTACACCGTGGAACACCGTATTAGACGGTTTAAGATTTTTATCTATCAGTCCCATACGACGGAAGGTCTCATAGTACAAGATATTAATGTTGCTACCTCCATCCATGAGCACCTTGGTGAACTTGTAACCTCCCACCTGAGGCGCCACCACCAGAGCCAACTGACCCAGATTATCGACCTGGGGAGGGTGATCCTCTTTGCTCCATATGATTGGCTGTTCAGACCAACGTAGATAATGGGGTATGGCCGGTTCAACAGAGTTGACCGCCCGCCTTTGAACCTTCCGGTCTCGCTTGTCCAAGCTAGTGGTGAAGACATGGTACTGCCCAGTACTCAACTGCTTTGGGTTGCTCTGGTAACCTGACTGTTGCTGCTGTTGGTTGTAAGCACCCTGATTGTTCTGACTATTTTGACCATTATGTCCGCCCGGATTACCATTAAATCCTGAACCGGAACTTCCTCCACCGTAACCCGGCCCGGATCCTGAGCCACCGCCAGATTCGTGATCATATCGGAAATTATTAGAATTCTTAAACTCCTGCATAATAAAGCAATCCTTCCAAAGGTGGTTTGCTGGCGCCTCCTTCGTCCCATGTCTTGGACAGGGCTGGCTTAGCAGATAGTTTAGGCGGTCTGGGTTAGGGTTGGGTGCCCCATTACGATTTTTCGGTTTACCCTTGCGTCGCTGGACATTGTCCTGTGCATTGGTATTAGCCACAAAGTCCATGTTACCATCCGCTTTACGCTTGTCTCCACCACCATTGCCTGCCCAGTGATGCTGCTGACCTTTGGAGTTGCTGTTCCTCTTTCCCTTCCCTGTCTTGTCATCATCAGATTCGGGATCCTTGGTACTATCAGAATCAGCATATTTCACCAAAGCGGCCATGAGGGTCCCCATGTCAGTGCAATGACGCTTCATCCGTCCCAACTTCAGCTTCAGGGGCCCAAACCGGCAGTTGCCTTCTAGGGTTAATACTGCGGTGTCAGCGTTGATGCGGTCTGATGAGTGCAACACTTGTGAAACCCGGCGCACCCAATGAGTTGTTGATTCTCCTTCCTCCTGGACGCATGCAGCTAAGTCCACTATCGACATAGGCTGTTTACATGTATCCTTGAAATTGCTGATAAACCGGGCTCATAATTGGGCCCATGAACTGATAGAATTAGCCGGCAAGCTTTTTAACCAAGTACGGGCCGTTCCTTCAAGCATCATGGTGAAGTATTTTGCACACGCCACGTCATCCACATCAAGCATCTCCATGGCCATCTCATAGCTCTCCACCCATGTCTCTGAAGGCTGATCCGCCGTGTAATTTGGTACCTTGCGCGGGCCCTTGAAATCCTTGGGCAGGCGCACGTTGCGTAAAGCGGGGATAAGGCAAGGCACCCCTAAAGAACTAGAAGTAACACCAGGTTCGATCGAGATGGTTGGACGAACCGGCGTGAGCTGCTGAGCCTGATGCTGTGTGGCTAACTCGGCCTCCCTGCGCGCTCGGGCCCGGTTCACCACTTCCTGAGCGTTATCAGATCCACCGTCGGGTTGTTGCCACGGGGTGCTCCATGTCGTTCGTTACTCGACACTGCCGGTTCATCCATATGTCTGCTATAGCTCCGGCTTGGACGGGGGGTCGAGTGGATCCGGTCACGGCTGTACGAGTATGCTTCCTGTTGGACCAAAGCTGTCCTCAGAAGCTCCTTGACCCATCGCGTCTCTACTGCCTGCGGCGAATCACCTTCAATTGGAATGGCCTCCAGCCGTGCAGCAGCGGCAATGAGATTGTCCATCGAGTTGGAGTAGTGACCCGGAGGTGTTAAAACAGCCTGAGGTATAACGGTGTTTTGACGAGGCGGGTCCATCTGACGAGGCTGAACCGGTGCACCGGTCCCGGGAGCTTCCGCCCGGTTTCCCTCCAGCAGATTGCCCGTTCCTACTCCTAGAGTGTTGAAAAGGTCTCTGGCCTCAAAAACCGGAGGCAAACGGGATTGGTACTTCCTCCTCATGACTTCCTGCGACGCACTCTGGTCCAACATGAGCCTGTAGGCTTGTGCGTCTAAAGCGGCCCGCTCCGTGGCCATCCTGGTGTCCTCAGCTGCCAGATCTGCCTTGGCCTGGGTGATCTGTTCCTTCACTTTTGCAATCTCGGCGTTGTGAACGCCCTGATCCGCCGGATTAGCCTCCGCCATAAGCACAACCAATGCATCAAATAGCTCTGATAGAACTTGAGCCGGCGGGCGCACAGGGCCTCCTGCCCCGGCAGCCGTCGCCGCTGCTGAACTGGAGGTTGTTGCCGCAGCGGTCGAAGAATGAAACGCTGCTTGTGTGCCAGTCATGAATATTCCAACCCGGTTGGGCAGATCAGAGGGGTCCGGAATACTGTCGCCATCGGAATAGCCCCCATTCCGGCCGTCTTGTAGCTGATAAAGAGATTCGGTTTCTCCGGTCGATGACTCGTCCTCGGAACAAACGACGGTATCGCCGCGAGATCCCGATCCATCCTCATAACTTCCTCCATGAATGACTCCCACGAAGGCACGCTTCATGGCCGGTTTAACCCGGGTGGATCGCGCACGCTGAGCCGTCTCGACAAGGTCGGTGCAGATGTCCGGCTCAGGGCCCGGTTCACCGATCTTGCCAATGAAAACGTGAATGCCACCAAAGGGGACCCGGTACCCGTACTCAATTGAGCCGGCCTCGGGGCCCCAGCCTGCGTCGTCGATGTAGAACTTGCCGCGACGACACTTAGTCATCCGGCCTACAGCGTAGCCCTCGAGTCCTTCAAAGCGGCCCTCCAAGAACCGGAAACCATCGTGCGATAGCCCCACGGTGGGCGCCAACTGTCGTGGAATTGTCACGGCAGATGTCCTAGTGAAAGGACTTAGTCGTGGAGCCATCGCGACGGGTTAGTTTGAAGGGGTTAAAGCGGACACAGGGACACAAGAGAGTTTATACTAGTTCGGCCCCTTCGATGAAGGTAAAAGCCTACGTCTAGTTGTGATGGAATTGATGGGGTTTTGATGACTAGGGAGCAAACAAGCTTCGCCTATGTCTCGAGTTGTTGTCTGTTGTCCTTGAACCGCCGCTGGGTCGTCCCCTTATATACACGGGTGACTCCCGTCGGTTTACAGAGTCCCAATACCGGCTCATAGATGTGTCCGGTTTGGTCTCTACTTATTCCTAACTCACAATACAAGTTAACTACTAACGCCGGTTTACGGCTACAGGCCTTGAACCGACCATGGGCCTTGAGCCCTCATCTGCCTTCTTGGGCTTTAACATACTTAACTACTGACGAAGTTAACCTGGCCCAGATAGGCCGGTTTACGCCCAGTAGTAATATCCCCAACGGAATGCTTTCTAACATATTTCTCAATGTAATTTTTCTTTATTGTGGCATGAATGTTCAGATCCGAAAGATTCTAGATAAAATTTTAATATTTACATAAAAATAATAATAATTCAAGTATACTAACTAAGCAATCATGTCTTCTCAAAGTAACATGGCCAAAGAAAGTTATCCCTACAAAATCATATTGTCTGGCTATGCTCTATCTTCACCACACAAAATATTTAAATTATGCACAACCCCAATGACAAGCCAAGCAATTGTTTCATACTTTTGATGTTCTCAAACTTTTTCAATCTTCACGCAATACATGAGCGTGAGCCATGGATATAGCACTATATGTGGAATAGAATGGTGGTTGTGGAAAAGACAAAAAGAGGGGAAGATAGTCTCACATCAACTAGGCCTATCAATGGGCTATGGAGATGCCCATCAATAGATATCAATGTGAGTGAGTAGGGATTGCCATGCAACGGATGCACTAGAGCTATAAGTCTATGAAAGCTCAACAAAAGAACTAAGTGGGTGTGCATCCAACTTGCTTGCTCATGAAGACCTAGGGCAATTTTGAGGAAGCCCATCATTGGAATATACAAGCCAAGTTCTATAATGTAAAATTCCCACTAGTATATAAAAGTGATAACATAGGAGACTCTCTATCATGAAGATCATGGTGCTACTTTGAAGCACAAGTGTGGAAAAAGGATAGTAACATTGTCCCTTCTCTCTTTTTCTCTCATTTTTATTTTTTTATTTGGGCCTTCTTTTTTTTTTCTTTTTGGCCTCTTTTATTTTTTTTATTTTTTTTATTTTTCGTCCGGAGTATCATCCTGACTTGTGGGGGAATCATAGTCTCCATCATCCTTTCTTCGCTGGGACAATGCTCTAATAATGATGATCATGACACTTTAGTTTACTTACAACTAAAGAATTACAACTCAATACTTAGAACAAAATATGACTCTATGTGAATGCCTCCGGCGGTGTACCGGGATGTGCAAATGATGCAAGAGTGACATGTATGAAGAATTATGAACGGTGGCTTTGCCACAAATACGATGTCAACTACATGATCATGCAAGCAATACAATGATGAAGCGTGTCATAATAACGTAATGGTGGAAAGTTGCATGGCAATATATATCGGAATGACTATGAAAATGCCATAATAGGTAGGTATGGTGGCTATTTTGAGGAAGATAAGTGGTGGGTTTATGGTACCGGCGAAAGTTGCGCGATACTAGAGAGGCTAGCAATGGTGGAATGGTGAGAGTGTGTATAATCCATGGACTCAACATTAGTCATAATGAACTCACATACTTATTGCAAAAATCTATTAGTTATCGAAACAAAGTATTACGCGCATGCTCCTAGGGGGATAGATTGGTAGGAAAAGACCATCACTCGTCCCCGACCGCCACTCATAAGGAAGACAATCAATAAATAAATCATGCTCCGACTTCATCACATAATGGTTCACCATACATGCATACTACGGGAATCACAAACTTCAACACAAGTATTTCTCAAATTCACAACTACTCAACTAGCATGACTCTAATATCACCATCCCCATATCTCAAAACTATTATCTAGTATCAAACTTCTCATAGTATTCAATGCACTTCTATGAAAGTTTTTATATTATTCCTAAAAGAAAATTTCCATGTTGTTCTAAAGGACTCTCAAAATAATATAAGTGAAGCATGAGAGATCAATTATTTCTATAAAATAAAACCACCGCCGTGCTCTAAAAGATATAAGTGAAGCACTAGAGCAAAAACTATATAGCTCAAAAGATATAAGTGAAACACATAGAGTATTCTAATAAATTTCAAATCATGTGAGTCTCTCTCAAAAGGTGTGTACAACAAGGATGATTGTGGTAAACTAAAAAGCAAAGACTCAAATCATACAAGACGCTCCAAGCAAAACACATATCATGTGGCGAATAAAAATATAGCTCCAAGTAAAGTTACCGATAGACGAAGACGAAAGAGGGGATGCCTTCCGGGGCATCCCCAAGCTTACGCTTTTTGGTGTCCTTGAATTTTACCTTGGGGTGCCATGGGCATCCCCAAGATTAGGCTCTTGCCACTCCTTGTTCCGTAATCCATCAAATCTTTACCCAAAACTTAAAAACTTCACAACACAAAACTCAAAATAGAAAATCTCGTGATCTCCGTTAGTGAAAGAAAACAAAACACCACTTCAAGGTACTGTAATGAACTCATTCTTGATTTATATTGGTGTTAAACCTACTGTATTCCAACTTCTCTATGGTTTATAAACTCTTTTACTAGCCATAGATTCATCAAAATAAGTAAACAACACACGAAAAACAGAATCTGTCAAAAACAGAACAGTCTGTAGTAATCTGTAGCTAACGCAAATTTCTGGAACCCCAAAAATTCTAAAATAAATTGCTGGACGTGAGGAATTTATCAATTAATCATCTGCAAAAATAATTAACTAAATAGCACTTTTCAAATAAAAAGGGCAGCAATTCTCGTAGCGCTAAAGTTTCTGTTTTTTACAGCAAGAACAAAAAGACTTTCCCCAAGTCTTCCCAACGATTCTACTTGGTACAAACACTAATTAAACACAAAAAACACAACCAAAACAGAGGCTGGATAAATTATTTATTGAATAACAGCAAGTAAAAATATTGGGTTGTCTCCCAACAAGCGCATTTCTTTAAAGCCTTATAGCTAGGCATGAGATTTCAACGATGCTCACATGAAAGACAAGAATTGAAGCACAAAGAGAGCATCATAAAATACGTGACAAACACATCTAAGTCTAACATACTTCCTATGCATAGGCATCTTATAGGCAAACAAATTATCAAGACAAGCAAAAACTAGCATATGAAAGGAAGCGGAAAGAAACAGTAGCAATCTCAACATAACGAGAGGTAATTTAGTAACATGAAAATTTCTACCACCATATTTTCCTCTCTCATAATAATTACATGTAGGATCATAAGAAAATTCAACAAAATAGCTATCACATAAAGTGTTTTCAACACGATCCACATGCATGCAAAGTTGACACTCTTCCAAAATAGTGGGATTAACATTAACTAAAGTCATGACCTCTCCAAACCCATTTTTATCAAAAATTTCATAAGATTGAACATTCTCCAAATATGTGGGATCTAGAGTTGACACTCTTCCAAACCCACTTTCAATAATATTGCAAACACTATTATCAATCTCATATTCATCATGGGGCTTAAATAAATTTTCAAGATCATAAGAAGAATCACCCCAATCATGATCATTGCAACAAGTAGTAGACATAGCAAAACTAGCATCCACAAGCTTAGGGTTTTGCATATTATAAGCACAATTGACATTAATAGAATTTATACTATCATCATTGCAATCATGCTTTCTATTCAAAGATCCATCATGAATCACTCCATAAAGCACTTCATCACAATTTTTAGATTCACGAATTTCAAGAAAAACTTCATAAAGATAATCTATTGCACAAAACTCACTAGCAATTGGTTCATCATAATTGGATCTCTTAAAAATATTAGCAAGCGGATGAGGATCCATATATCTTAGATTCTCTGTTTAGTAATAAATAAACAACTATTCCAACCAAACGAGCAAACGAGCCAAGTAAGACATCAAAGCAAACAGGAAAGAAGCGAATGGAAAAGAGGGCGAATAAAATGGCAAGGGTGAAGTGGGGGAGAGGAAAACGAGAGGCAAATGGCAAATAACGTAATGCGAAGGATAAGAGTTGTGATGGGCACTTGGTATGTCTTGACTTGGCGTAGATCTCCCCGGCAACAGCGCCAGAAATTATTCTTGCTACCTCTTGAGCACTGCGTTGGTTTTCCCTTGAAGAGGAAAGGGTGATGCAGTGAAGCAGCGTAAGTATTTCCCTCAGTTTTTGAGAACCAAGGTATCAATCCAGTAGAAGACCACACGCGAGTCACCTACACAAACAAATAAGAACCTCGCAACCAACGCGGTAAAGGGGTTGTCAATCCCTTCACAGCCACTTGCAAGAGTGAGATCTGATAGAGATAATAATAATAAGACAAATATTTTTGGTATTTTTATGATATAGATTGAAAGTAAAGATTGCAATATAAAATAGATTGGAAACTTGTATGATGGAAAATAGACCTAGGGGCCATAGGTTTCACTAGTGGCTTCTCTCAGGATAGCATAAGTATTACGGTGGGTGAACAAATTACTGTCGAGCAATTGATAGAAAAGCGAATAATTATGAGAATATCCAGGCATGATCATGTATATAGGCATCACGTCCGTGACAAGTAGACCGACTCCTGCCTGCATCTACTACTATTACTCCACACATCGACCGCTATCTAGCATGCATCTAGAGTATTAAGTTCATAATAGCAGAGTAACGCCTTAAGCAAGATGACATGATGTAGAGGGATAAACTCATGCAATATGATATAAACCCCTTCCTTTTATCCTCGATGGCAACAATACAATACGTGTCTTTTCCCCTACTGTCACTGGGATCGAGCACCGCAAGATTGAACCCAGAGCTAAGCACTTCTCCCATTGCAAGAAAGATCAATCTAGTAGGCCAAACCAAACTGATAATTCGAAGAGACTTGCAAAGATAAACCAATCATACATAAAAGAATTCAGAGAAGAATCAAATATTATTCATAGATAATCTGGATCATAAACCCACAATTCATCGGATCTCGACAAACACACCGCAAAATAAGATTACATCGAATAGATCTCCAAGAGAATCGAGGAGAACTTTGTATTGAGATCCAAAGAGAGAGAAGAAGCCATCTAGCTACTAGCTATGGACCCGAAGGTCTGAAGTAAACTACTCACACATCACCGGAGAGGCCATGGAGTTGACGTAGAGGCCCTCTGTGATCAATGCCCCCTCCGGCGGAGCTCCAGAAAAGGCCCCAAGATGGGATCTCTCGGGTACAGAAGGTTGCGGTGGTGGAATTAGGTTTTCGTGGTGCTCCTGGATGTTTGTGGGGTACGTGGACTTATATAGGACGAAGAAGTAGGTCGGTGGAGCAACGA